>NC_135486.1:125077736-125398737 GCF_052094955.1 Ictidomys tridecemlineatus
CAGAACAGCTTCTGCCCCTGAGGGCCAATGTCCTAGGTGAGTGCTGTCCTCTTTCCCAGTCTGGCCTAGCTCTGGGGAGAGGGTGCCCAGTGGTCCAGTCCAGGCTGGGGCAGCTGAGTCCTTGGCACCCAGGGCCAGGGCTGAAAGGGGCTTGAGAAGTCTCATCTCCTGCCAATGGCACCCTTGGCAGCTCTGAGAAGTCACTGCTTTGGGGAGACCCGATCTGGCTGTGCCAGGTGGGCACTGAGGAGGAAGAGGTTGGCTGGGAATGAGAAGAGCTGAGAAGTGACTCTGGCCCCGGCCTCCCTACCTGCCTCCATCCTATGGCTGCATTTCACCAAGCTCTTATCCCCACAGGAACACTGGACATTCTGGACCCCTGACCCTCAGCCTCCTCAAGTCTTCCCTTCTACTTTTTTTATGCCTCTCCCCCCATCCATCTTGATCTGGACAATTTTTATTTGAGTATAATAGGAAGTTTTGAGTTAGGGGAACTTCTTCTGGTGTTTCTGGGGAATACTGGGTAAAGGAAGCAGAAACTGGAGGAGGGGCCTCTGGACCAGCCTCTCCCCTGCCCAGAGGCCTCTCTGCCTGACTTTGTCCAGCTTGGCGCTTAGGACACACTACACTTGGGAGACTCAGGAGACTCCCACTGTGACACAACCTCCCACCTTTAGTGCCCAGCTAGAATGTGGTTGTAATCCACATAGAAAAATGCAGAAGTGGGGAGCTCTCCCTCCATGTGACCCTCTAATCTTCCTGTCCAGCCTCCTCAGCCCAGGGAAAGAAAAACACCTGTGGGCTGTGCCCCACCAGCCATGAGCCACGCTCCTTGAGGTCCCACAGAAGCCATGAAGCAGGGGTTCCCTTCAGCACTAAAAGGTCCTGGCAACCTGTTCTTTCCAATCCCAGGCTGCCTCAAAACAGCCTTCCTTGCTCTGCTCCACCCCCCATCCCTTGACCCTGCCCACTCAGCACTCTGGACTTGCCCCATGGGCAGAGCCTGCAGTTCTAGAATATCCATGGCTGCTCTGGCCTGGAGCCAGCAGGAAGGTGAATGGCCCTGAACTCCACCTTTCCTCGCGCCTTGCCTCCCTGAACTTGGTCAGTGAGAAGAAGCTGTCTGTGCAAGTCTGTAATCCTTGATCAGGAGGCTGAGGCAAGAGGATCATAAGTTCAAGGCCAGCCTCAGCAAATTAGTGAGACCCTAAGCAACTTAGCAAGACTTCTGTCTCAAAATTGAATATAAAAGAGGGGGTTGGGAATGTAGATCAGTGATAAAGAGAGAGGAGAGAGAGGGAGAGGGAGAGAGAGAGAGAGAGAGAGAGAGAGAGAGAGAGAGAGAGAGGGAGAGAGGGAGAGAGGGAGAGAGAGAGAGAGGGGTAGAGAGAGAGAGAGAAAGAAAGAAAAAAAAAAGAAAGAAAGAAAAGAAAAGGGCCCTCTGTTAACCTGCTGTGTAAGGGTGGAGTTTAGGGGAGTGGTCCAGAAGCCCCAATTAAACCTAAAAAAACATCCTCCCCTTGGGTCCTTCCCCTGATTTCTCTAGTTTGTTCTATATGCTAAATGCACATCTTGGGTTTTCAGACAGGTGTGTGTGCTTGGCTCCCCTGGGTGCTAAGGAGAATAACACTGACACGCCCTGTCCCCAAACCACCCCCTTCTTTCCAGGAGGACAGCCATTCCCTGGGCTGGCTCCTCACCCCTCCTACTTTGAACCTACAAAACCTTCAGCTCAGAAAGCAGCTCTGCAGTCCCACGTCACACCTCTGCTAATCCAGTGTCCGCCAGAAGGCCGCAAGGCCAGTATCCTGAAAGGTCAGATGAGTGCCAGATTGGGGGTGGCTGGGCAAGACACCCTTGCCCGGCCCAGCTCCTGGCTCCAACATCTTCTAGGTGCTCCTTTCCTTGTTCAGGCACCATTGGTTCTCTCGGGTGGGGCTTCTACCCCCCTGTTCTTTTCCCATGGACACCCATTCACAATACGACAACTCTACCCTGGCCTGAGTCCCCCTCCCCTCTCTGCTGAGTGATCAGTTTTGCTCATTCACATGCAAGACTGGCCCACCAACCTCATTCAGCTGCTCAGTTGGTCCTGTTTGTCCTGGAGCCAAGATGGAGTTTGGGTGGGCAAGTGGCTGGCCTGGGGTGTTTCTGGATGTGAAGGGCCCAGGGAGCTATAGAAGAGGAACAGCACAGAGAGGAGCCCATGGGGAATAGTAAGAGCAGCCAAGCTGACCAGCAAAGCAATTGGCTGGGCAGGAGAGGTGTACATCACAGACAGAGTGCTTGCCTAGCATGCAGGAGGCACTGGGCTCCCTCCTCAGCACTGCAAGCAATACAAAACAAAAATGGAATGGATAGGCCCTAGAAGATTTGTTTTAAGTACTCACTGGAATCTCCTGGAAATCTTCCCAAATCCAATGTCTGTGACCAGATGCCAGGAACTGCTTACACTGCCCTAGAGTCATGGAAAATTCTGCAGGTAAGCAGCAGGTGCAGCCCAAGCCGTGAACCACTGCACTGGGGTTTAGACCTGCCTTCCCATCCCAGCTCCCCGCTCACTAGCTTGGTGAGCCTGTCAACTCACAGAGCCTCCTGAAGTCTGTGTCCTAATCTCAAAGCAACAATCCTCAAATGCTGTTTTGTGGTGGAATTCAGAAAGGTAGAGCAGGTGCTGGTCCCTGACTCAGCAGCATGGAGCTGGTCTAGGATAACTCCTGTCCTCTGCTGGTCAGTGTGAAGGGGGTCCCTACCCACCAGGTACTTTGCAGAGGGATGGGGCCACTTCAGAGCTTCCAGACCTGGCCCAATGACCTGCTCATCAGCACCTACCCCAAGTCTGGTAAGTGAGGAGGGCCACCCCGCTCCCCTACTGGGACTGCAGTCCCCACCTTGGTCACCAGAGCCAGGCGCCCACCCTGATCATGCCTGCTTCTCTCCCTTTCCAGGCACCACTTGGTTAAGTGAGATACTGGAGATGATCTACCAGGGTGGAGACTTAAGGAAGTGTCATTGGGCCCCCATATATTTTAGGGTGTCCTACCTTGAATTCAAATGCCCAGGTCTCCCCTCAAGTGCCTGGTGTTGTCCTGGGCCAAGTTCCAGGTTCCAGCTCATCAGACCTTCCCCTGCTCACACCTTAGGCCTGCAGTCTCTAAAAGACACACCTGCTCCACGGATCCTCAAGACCCATTGCCACTGGCCCTGCTTCCCCAAGTCTGAAGGTCAAGGTGAGTGGCAGGGGGCCCACTGGACCATTGCAGCTTTGGTCCTCTTCCTAGGAAAGTCTCTTCAAGCTGTGTCTCCACTCAAGTGGGAAGGCCACCTGCCCTCACTGTGGCAGGGCCAAGACAAGCAGAGTGAGACTGTTTTTTTGGCGGGGCTGGGGGCAGGTACCTGGCATAGAACCTGGTTCATTTAACCACTGAGCCACATCCCTAGCCCTTTTTAAATATTTTAGAGACAGGATGTTGCCAAGTTGCTTAGGTCCTAAGTTGCTGAGGATGCCTTTGAACTTGGGATCCTCCTGCCTCAGCTTCCTGAGCCATTGGGATTAAAGGCTTGGGGCCCCATGCCTTCTTTAGTTCAGACCTGAGAACAGGAGAGCTCAGGTGCTTAGAGGCTCGTACAGGGGCTCGAGAGACTCAGCCTGCCTTGATCTCCATCTGGGTGTGTGGTGGAATTCAAGGGGTCAGATTAGGATGAAGTACAGCTCCAGGGACCAGCCAGGAGTCTCCCATCAAATCTGAGTTCAGATCCCAGCAGCTGCAGCCATCCCTGAGGTCTCCAACAAGTCAGCCTCAAGGCCTCAGCGTGTTCCCTTGTCAAGCTGAGAGGGAACTCCCCACAGGGGTGCTGTGAGGGGGCCAGGCAGGCAGGAGGGAGGCAGTCCTGGGGTGTGTGCGTGAGGTGGTGTAGCTGGCAGTGGGTGTCGTCTGTCCCTGCAGGTGATCTACGTTGCCCGCAATGCAAAGGACGTGGCTGTCGCCTTTTACAACTTCTACAAAATGGCCAAGGTGCACCCTGACCCTGGCACCTGGGACAGCTTCCTGGAGAAGTTCATGGATGGACAAGGTAGGCTCCAATCTGGAGGAAGGACAGGGCTGAAGCTGAGGACAGCCACCTAAAACTCATACCAAATCCTTCTGGTCCCTTCCCCAGTGTCCTATGGGTCATGGTACCAGCACATGCAGGAGTGGTGGGAGCTGAGCCGCACCCACCCTGTGCTCTACCTCTTCTATGAAGACCTGAAGGAGGTGAGACTGCCTACTACTTCTATCTATGTCCCACCCAGGAGGCAGGAACCTCAGGGGACCTGACAAGGCCCTCAGGACCATCCCCTTTGGCAGGCCCACCCAGTCCAGGACTCCCCACATTGCCTTCCTGTCCTGGAACCTCAGAGCCAGCCCAGCTCAGCACCCAGCACAGCCCTTATGTTCTAGCACCTGGGTCAGCTACACATGCCCAAGGCTGCGCCACACCTGGGGCCACAGTTCTAAAAGATTGTCCCTGTCCTCTCTCCTAAGGCACCACACAGGGCTCACTCCAGAACCCTAAGGCAGAGAGCCAGTCATTTTGCTCCAGGGAAAGAGGACCAGAGTGAAGCAGCTGGGGCTGGGAGGTTTCCAAGTGGAAGTGGCCAGCCCCCCACTTCCCATAAGCAATCCAAGCCCTGTCTGAAGAGCCCTTCTGCTGCTCTAGAACCTGGGAAGGGAAATTCAGAAAATCCTGGAGCTTCTGGGGCGCTCCCTGTCAGAGAAAACCGTGGATTACATCGTCCAGCCACATCCTTCAAGGAGATGGAGAAGAACCCCATGACTGACTCTAGCACCTTTCCTACTCATATCCTAGACCACAGTATTTCTCCCTTCATGAGGAAAGGTGGGTGCCCCAACGGGAGGGTATTTGGGGAGGGAAGGGTGGAAGCAGCTGCCAGAGCCTGCCTTGAGTCTCTTGGCACCACCTGTGTATGGGACTCCAGCATTACTCTGCCCCTCCCCAGGCATCCCAGGGGAATGGAAATTTGCCCTTACTGTGGCCCAGAATGAGCACTTTGACGCCCACTATGCTGAGAAGATGGCAGGCTGCAAGCTCAACTTCCACTGGGAGATCTGAGTGGTGTCGTGGGCACAAGCCTGACCCATGACCTCAGGAATAAAATACAAACAGAGAGGTTCACGCCTATACGCCAGCTCTCAGGAGGCTAAGACAGGAAGATCCTAAAGTTCGAGGCCAGCCTAGGCTACCTCAAAATAAAATAACATTAAGGAAAAAAAAAGAAAAAGGCAAGGAAGGTTACAAATGCAGCCGAGAGGTAGAGTATGGGTGAGTTCAATTTTCATTATCACCAAAAAATAAAAATTTAAAATATCTCTATAATCTGTTCAAGACAGAGATTCTCTTCGAAGACTCTCTGGAACAGGTAGGGCCCTCTGCCCCACCCCCTACAGAGGAAAGCCAGGAGACATAGGAGAGGGGGAAGAATATTTATTTGATCCCAGAAAATCCTCTCTTGCCTTCTCCCATGAGGACGGCAGCAGCAAACCTCCAGTCTGCCAGTTAGCTTCACTTTTTCTTGGGTTCCTTACAAGCCACCACGTACCTCTGGGCCACATTGAGGGGAGGGGAGTAGCCATCTGCATAGGAGGTGTCTTCAAAGAGAACGGAGTAGTCATCTTGGGGCTGCCAGGGCAAACA
Source organism: Ictidomys tridecemlineatus (assembly GCF_052094955.1). Taxonomy (NCBI): domain Eukaryota; kingdom Metazoa; phylum Chordata; class Mammalia; order Rodentia; family Sciuridae; genus Ictidomys; species Ictidomys tridecemlineatus. Next base: position 125,083,434 of record NC_135486.1, read on the forward strand.
GGAGGGGTTGGTCAGAGGCTGCTGGCACAGGCCAGCCTCCTCCTGGCCTGGAGCCTGGCCCAGCAGGAACGCTGTGAGCTCCCAGCCTCTCTGGTCCTCATCTTTCACTCTGGAGTCAAGGGGTCCAGTTGCTCACCCCAGTCCCTGCTACTCCAGAGCCTGTTCTCCAGGGCAGGGGATAAAGAGTGGGAAATAAGAGAGACTCGCTACCCAAGGGTCAGCCTAGACCTGCAAGGATGTCTGGGGCCATTCAGGAGCCCTGTGTTGAGAGGATTAAGGACAGCCCAGAGAGCAGACAGGTGTCCTAGAGGCACAGGGAGAATAGCCTTTAGCTGCATCAGGTTACCAATGACCAGAGTCTCACGTGTCAGTGTCGGCAAGAGCTGGGGTGACGGAGGGAGTCAGGAGACATTGGTACATGCTCCTAGCTTGGGCCTGGGGTCCAATTATGGTCAAAGTGAGGAAGGAGGGCAGAGCAGCCTGCTCACTGGGGGCAGGCTCCGGCTCAGGCTGGGCAGGAAGGATTCACAAGGTAGATGCAGGTCCTTTAAGTTATAAGGCCATGAGAGGAGAAAAAGGAAGGACTCGGAAGATGACCCCACGCCCTGTCTGGGAGCCAGGTGTCATGAAAGGCCTGTCCATGAGGCTGCCTTACCCGCTGTGGGGGCGTATGGATCAGGGCACGGTAGAAGCAGGTGGTCTGGGGATACAAGGCCAATACAAGTTGCTCCTTCTGGAATAAGGCCTCAGGGTCCGTCTCAGGGTTGGCTTTCCACTGGGGCAGTGGGATGATGCGCCGGCGGCTCAGGGTGTGTCTCCTGAGGGGAGACCCAATCAGCCCAGGGCCAGGGAGACCACTTGCCAGGAGCCTGGCCACCCATTCCCAGGTGGACACTCACTCTTTGCCTTCTTCATCAATGTCATCTACCTCATACCTGTGGGGGGAACGGGAAGGAGGACACCGGGTGTAACCAGGTGCCCACTGAGAGCCAGGGAGCCAGAAAGAGGAGGAGGGGGAGATGGAGAGTGGGAAAGTGGCCCGAGGAGCCCAGTGCCTCCCACACCTCCTGCCCAGGTGCCCTCGGGGAAGCTCTTCTCCCGCTGTGCACACAGGCTGAACAATGCCAGCGGAAGAGGGTGTGGTGAGCAAGGTTCAGCGGGTGGGTGTCCACTCACTTGTTGGTGGCATGGCTGTAACTGACCACCTCTGCCAGGATCCACTGCTCATCCCCATCCACAGCCTTGACCCGCGCAGCCACCTTGTCTCCAGGCTTGGCCACATAGTCCCCTGAGGCTGGAATGGCTCCACAGAGGGGTGGGGGCCTGTGAGTGGAAGGAGCATTAGTCTGGGCCTGGACACCAGGCCCCCCCTGCTGGCTGCTACCCTCACTTGTCACCAGGCTTCCCGATCCACAGGGGTAGGGTCATAGCCGACTGCTGCAGCAAGGTCATCAGCACCCCTCTGCGCATGGTCTTACGAGGCGGCTCCGAGTCATTGTACAAACCCGCGATCTTGGCCGCTGTGGGAAGGAGGTGCACCCTTGAGGCCCCAGGGAGGGGCACCTGCCCTGAGACCCCCAGTACCCTGCCCTGTGCTGTCAGAGGAGCTCAGCAGGGAGCCCCCACCTCCCCAGTTACCACCAAGGGTGCAGCCCCTTCCCTGCCCATCCACGAGATGTCCAAGTTGGGGCCCTGACAAGCTAAACTGCCAGGGTGATGAGGTGTGGGGACAGTGGTCACCCTTGAGGGGAGGAGCTAGAAGGTTTCCAAAGGGTGGTTTGGAGGTGCAGTCACCTCTGTCTCCTGACCTGGGCACCACTGACCTGAGTGTGCTGCGTCAGCAAAACCCTCAGGGATCCTTACCCTTCCGGGCACTTTTCTAATCATCTATTCACCCAAAATTGAGAACCAATCATTCAGCGTGAACCTTTGGCCTCTCAGGCATGGCTCCACGCACCCCTCAACTTCAAACAAAACCAAACTGGCAAGGAGACAAGGCCAAGGGCCGAGGGGTCTGCCCACCATGACAAGACAGGCAGGGAAGCCAGGGCAATGGCGTCTGTGGGTCTGGAAGGCAGCACCTGGGTGGCAGCCACTCGTGGTCTTGCTTCAGGACACAGGATGGGCTCTGCCAAGCCCCCAGGTTCCCCCCACAGCAAGAAGCAGAGTGGGCGGTGGGAGGAAGGAGGGAGGCACAGGCCCTCTCAGAAGAGAGAACCAGGAGGAAAACCCTTCCCGAGGCCATGTGCAGTGATAACCTGTCAGTGCCACTGGCTCCCCACAGAAGGCCTGATGGCTGTCCTCAGCAGCCCCCACTCTGCCTGCTCAGGAAACCTTAGTGCATTCCCCCAACTCACCAATCCGCCTCTCTTCCAACAGCGACTTGATCTCAGCAATCTTATCCAGGGCTTTGCGGAGGATGCTGAGGGTAGGAAAGGCAGAGAAGAGGTCTTGGGGCGTGCACTTTCCTGCTGATGCCAGGCTTGGCTCTTCAGGCAACCCTACTGCTGCAAACTAGAGTCCCAGAGGACAACACGGGCCATGTAAGGACCGTTCAATGGGCACAAGGAATGCATACAAGGGAGCTGGAAACCTCCTCTCACCCAGTGACCCCACAGCCATTTCAACATCCTAATGCAACACACTACATGTGTGTGGCGGTGATAGTGTAGACAAACCTACTGCATGGCCAGAGGTATGACAGTAGAGCATGCGCAGTTACACACAGTACAGTACACTCAATAACAGTGACTGTGCTACTACTAGGGTTTGGGGTCTTTTTCTTTTGATACTATGGATTGAACACGGGGCACTTAACCACTGAGTCACATCCCCAACTCTTTTCATTTTGTATTTTCAGACAGGGTTTTGCTATATTGCTTAGGGCTTCACTAAGTTGCTGAGGCTGGCCTTAAAGTCATGATCCTTCTGCCTCAGCCTCCCAAGTTACTGGGATTACAGGTGTACACCAATGCGCCTGGCTATGCTACCAGATTGAGCATTAATTTCACTTTCTTTTTTTTTCTTTTTTAGTTGTAGATGGACACAATATCTTTATTTTATTTATTTATTTTTATGTAGTGCTGAGGATCGAACCCAGTACCTCACACTTATGAGGCAAGCGCTCTGCCACTGAGGCCCAGCCGCAGCCCCTTCACTTCACTTTTGATTGTTAGATTATACTCCAATTTATTAAATAAAGAAATTAACTGGAAAGCAATATGCCCTTGATACCAGCAGCTGCCTCTCTCATGTTTACGACATGTCTTATTTGCATCGAGAGGTCACACTGAGTGTGGCCTACAGCATCTAGATTTGCTTAAGTTCTCTGTCATGTTCTCACAATCATGAACCTGCCTAAGGCTGCACATCTCAGAGTGTTAAGTAATCCATGCCTGTGTTTGTTTGTAATCTGCATGTGTGTTTGGGCTGGGGTCCCTGGGGCTCAAAATCAGGCCTGGTGCATGCCAGGCCAGAGCTCTGTCACCAAGCTAAAACCCCAGTTTTGGCTTAGCTAAAAGTACAAATGGCAAGGCAGCAGGAAGAACAGGCCCGAGGCCTTAAGATAAGGATCCTATGGAGGAAGGCAGGTCTAGCTGGGCTGCCTGTGCTAAGAGTACGTAACATATCCTGCAGAAAAGCAGCTGCGGCTCAGGCCACTCTAACATCCTGCTGAGGTGATGAGGACAGAAGTGAGAACCCGGGGCCTTCTCTAGGTAGGACAGAGCCAGTGCTGTGGAGACTGTCCTGGCTAAGAGCAACGCTGGAGCGCAGGAAACTCATCCATGCAAGACTACAACCAGGCACAGACCTCTGCACAGACTTGTGGCCCCAGGAAGCTAAGGAAGTCAGTTTATGGAGGTTCCAAGTTGATAGAAACCCAAGTCACCTGGCAGAGATATCACAAAACTTCATGGAGGCAGGTTACTACTCCTGTCCGGGTACTGAGAATTGAACCCAGGGACACTCCCCTGGGTTTTCATCCTCAGTCCTTTTTATTTATTTATTTTTAATTTAGAGACATGGTCTCGCCAAATTGCCCAAACTGGTCTTGAACTTGCAATCCTCCTGCCTCAGCATTAGCATAGCTGGGATTACAGGCGAGTACCACTGCAACCAGTCAAGGCAGGCTTCTTTATTTGAGATCTTGGGGAACCACCCCAGAGGGCATTTCAAGAGCAATGTGCTCCATTATGGGTCATTTTATTACCTGCTCCCAGAGCAGACCCCAGCCCATTCTTAAGCAAAGCTTTATTAAACACCCCTTGGTAGAAAGGACTCTGTCCAACAGGAAGGAGACACATGAACAACCACAATACAGCATTCCAGAATGTGACCCTGTGGGTGTCCAGAGCAAGTGACTCATAGCACTCAGCAGGCAGAGGCCAGGGGACAGTGGAAGAGAGCGGCTACACCAAAGAGGGCAGGTGAACTGCCACTCCACTGTGCGAAGCACTCAAGTTCAGTGGGGTTGATATGTGGGGCAAGGGAAGCTTAGCCACCACAGGCTTGGGAACACTAGGACACTGGCAATCAGGAAGTCCAGAGAGCAGAGAAAGAATAAAAGCCAGTAGATCAAAGGAAACTCTGAAAGGCTGGTCACTGATGCTGGGCCCATTTGGAGGACAGAGTTTTTGTACAGCATGTCCAAAGTTCTACTCTGTGAGATACCAAACAAGTGGTTATCCACCCTATCTGGACATGAGAACCTCCTGGTGAAATCCCAATTGCTTCAGGCAAGAATCATAAAATGGAAACTCAAACCAAAGGTCTGAAGTGAAACAGGATGTATGCATAGTTACAAAGTATCTCCCAGAAGATACTCACTGATTATGAAAACCTGAGAAAGGCCAAAGACACCACCTTGACCAACGGACAAACAGCACCTCGAGCCTTCTAGTAGGCGCACCACGGACCTTACATCTGTGCCGCCACTGCCCAAAGCATACAATCTGAATCTAGCAATGAGGAAACGTCAGACACATCTACATGGAGAGATGTGCTACAAGATGACCTATGTCCTTAAAAATGTCACATCATGAAAGGCCAAGACAGCCTGGAACAGTTCTAGATTCAAGGAGACAGAGATGTGACACTAAATGCAATGGCGACTAGAAAAAATGGCCCATTCCTTTTACTACATGGACATGAGCAGAAAATGATGAAATATGAAGAAGGTCTCAAGTTCCTCAGTATGTATCTCAATTACTGTCCTGAATTTGAGAACTCTGTACTATAGGGACATATAAGAATGTCTCTGTTGCTGGGAGCTGTAGTGTAATTCCAGCGACTTGAGAGGCTGAGGCAGGAGGATTGCAGGTAGGCACCATAGTGACACCGTTTCAGTGGTAGAGTGCCCCAGGTCAATACCCAGCACTGAGGGAAAAAAAGAAAAGAATGACTCTTTCTTTTAGGAACCACTGACTCGTGTTATAGTGGCCAGATCAGGGCACATGGTGAGACCCAGCTGCATGGGTCCTCCCCAGCTAGACTGGAGTACCCCTCGTGCCCATGCCCCTTTCCACCCTAATATTGGGCTGAGAAGGTTTGATTCAGTATTTATGGAGCAAATGAAAGAAGGTTAAAGAGTCTGAAAAAGTAAAACAGCAGCAGAACTTCAGGGTGGGCCCTGCATCCACCAAATAAGCTTAACATGTTTAAGCTTGTGAGCAGTGCCAGCGGTGGCCCACGCCAAACTGGTTCCAGAGTCTCTTCACTCTGCGAACAGTCAGACTGGGAAGTACAGTCTGCTTTTTATACTCAAATGAAGGACTGGGGCTGCAGGTCCATGGTAGAGCCTTATCTAGCCTGTATGAGGCCCGAAGTACCCAAGAAAAAAGGAAAAAAAAAAAAAAAAAAAGGTACGCTTCTGACTCTGCGAGCCACCCCAGCCTCAGTGAGTGAAAAACGGCCCGACTTCAGCCAGATGATACTCTGCGGACCAGAGAGGGGGCAAGGTGGGGAGGGCTGGCCAGCCAGGAGGAGGAAGCTGTTTCAAGACACCTCAGTCAGAATCCAGTGGATCCTGCCTGAGTCAGCCCCACCCTTCTGTTCTGCTTTGTCCAAGCTGGAAACCTTAGAATCTGAATTCAATCTCCCCTTTGCTAACTGGCCCCTAATTTGATTCAGAAATGGCTCCCCCGCCCCATATTGGGGATTAAACCCAGGGGTGCTTTACTACTGAGCTGCTATATCCTCAGCCTATTTTTATTTGCTATTTTGAGATAGGATCTCACTATTGCTGAGCCTGGCCTCAAACTTTTGATCCTCCTGCCTCAGCCTCCTGAGAAGCTGGGATTTTAGGTGTGCACCCAGACCCAGCTCAGAAATGGCTCTGAACCCATCCTTGCTCCCAGTCTCCACTGCCACTGTCCCATTCACTTCTATCAGATCTCAGGCCTAGTCTCCTACCTAGCCTTGAACCCACCCAACCATTCTTTTTCATTCCTGCTTTAAGTCTTCACTGGCCTGCACGGCCCCCAGGCTGAGGCCCACAGTACAACAGGCCCTGGTGTCCTGCCCTCCTCTTCCCCAGTCCTGAGGCCTGCTCTCTGGACTGGGCCCTTGAAGGCAGGGTTCTTCCCTTTCTTGTGTCACCTGCAGAGATGGCCCAGCACCAGACTCAGATAAGCATCAGCAAAGCCTACAGAACCGTGGGCAAACAGAGGGACAGATGGCAAAGAAAACAAAGGAGGTAAATGCAGGACAGAGCCTGAGGGAGCCACACGGAAGGAGAGAAGAGTCCTGGGGCCATCAGCAATGCTGAGCAGCGACTCTGGCCCACAGCTGGCATCCCAGGTCCCAGAACAAGCTCAGCGGTTATTTAAACTGCAGACCACAGCTTATTATGTAATCATGAAATTATCATCTTGGGTACAACCTGCATTAAAAAGTAAATAAATAAAGTAATAGCCTATACTTAGTAACACTAATAACTTTTGCCCTATTCTATGACATATATTCATGTAAAATAAATATACCCTGTGGAAAGGTACCATTTTGTCATCTAGCAGGGTATTAAAGAATACAGGATTCGACCCAGGTTTCTGGTGGATTATGTAACCCTTCTGAGGCTGGTTTTCTTAGCTGTAAAATGGGGGTAATTTCTGCAAACTACTCAAAGGAGTGCTGTGTGGATTAAATGAGATAAACACAAAAAGTACTTGGAATGGTCCCAGCAGCACAGTGAGGCTGCAAAACAGCCTTTATTATCACTGTGCCTCAATACAGAACGTATCTCCACCGTGGGGCATGGCCACAAGAGCCCACCAACCCTGGCATCTGGCACTATCTATGCTTTATCCCATTTTATGTTCACAATCCTGTAGGGAGTGACTATCCTAGCTTTCCTGAAGAGGGAACAGAGTCTCAGCTGAAGGTGTGCTCCAGGGCAAAGGACTAGGGAATGGCAGTACTGGGACCAGACTCACTCTGTGCCGCCAGGTACCCAGCGGCAGGCCTCCCTGGAGGAGGCACTAGGAGGGCAGGAACCAGGGCAGAGGCCAGGCAGGATGACTCTCCTCCACAGGAGACCCAGTCTGGGGGCTCTAGTGCGCGGGCGCCCAGAGCCCAGCGCCCCACTAGGAAGGGAAGAGGGCAATAGCAGGGCGGGACAGTACTCACTTGCACTCAGCCTCCGCATCGGCCTTGGCGGTGGTGTAGAGGCCTCGCAGTTTTGTCCGGTAATAAGGAGAAACTGTAGAGCAAGCACAGGGTAAGAAGGCATGGGCGACGGGCGGCGGCCACGGGGCACTGCTCCCAGGACACCAGAGCCATATTTGGAAGGCTCAGAGAGGCCAGGGCCCAGAGCCTGGGCTTTACTGTCTCCGCGGTGTACCCAAGGGCCAACAGCTCCTGTTGAGCAAGTTCATGCTCAGACACCACCACAGCTAAGGCAGGGATTTTGAGGTTCTTTAGAGCTGATCAGTCCATCATCACCAGTCTCCTGGGTCACTTAAGGTCACTCAGCCTAAGGGAACACTGGCCCTCTGGCCCACGGAGCAGTTCATTTTGGAATACAAAGATACATACAAAAGCCCCCTGTGAAAGCAGTGACTGCCACACTCCCGGTCAGCTCCCACGTGGTCAGCCCCTCCCTCCTGAGCCCCGCTACTCACTCTTGTTCTCTGTCTGCATTCGCTCATGGGTCTTCTGGATGTTCACTAGGTTATGTTCACTCCTCGATCGCTCTTCCTATGAGCATGAGGTTGAGGGGACAGGAGCGAGGCCTTCATTTGGCACCCTGCATCTTGGGCCAGAGCCCCATCCCATCAATCCAAATGTACAAGTTCAAGACAAGCTTTTCCCCTGACTAATAATGCAAAACATTACAAAAGCCATTAAGAATTAAATCATGAGTTATCCTTTAATGACACCCTTTATCAAAAAGAGATAAATTACTGATTCCATGGAATCACCATTAAAATTCCCGGTGACTTCTATGCATAAATTGACAAACTTATCCTCAAACCCATACAGAACCCACATTAGCCCAAACAATCTTGAAAAACAAAAGTTGAAGGACTCAATTCAAAATCTACTACAAAGCTACAATCATCACAAGGATGAGGTGGGCTGAGGTGTAGCTCAGTGGTCGAGCACTTGCCTCGCATGCTTAAAGCCCAGCTCTATACAACAAAAACAAAAACATAACAGCACAGGGGCACACTCCCATAATGCAGGAGGCTGGGGCAGGAGCCAGCCTCAACAATTTAGCAAGACCCTGGCTCAAAATAAAATAAAAAGTGCTGGGGATGTAGCTAAGTGGTAGAGCGCTCCCAAGTTCAATCCCCAGGGCCACCAAAAAAAAAAGAGGAACAAAGGTGTGTCACTAGCACATGGATCAATAGAACAGAATCAAGAGTCCAAAAATTAGCACACATAGCTGTGATCAATTGACTGGGGTAAGAAGTTGAAGGTGGATGTACTGGTACAATTCTTCCCCATATACTGGTCCCTGGGAGCAGGGTTACAGCTACAGACACTGGAGGCAGGGACGACCCCTCACGAGAAGGTAAAACTCTTCCTTTTAACTCTGATGTGGGATATTTTAAGTATATGAGGCATAGGCTGTGCCTTTATTCCATGTGGCAAAGTGGGGCAAACAGTGAGCACAGCCTCACGGTGGAGAGAGCCCAATACTCTGCTCCTTGTAACTGACCCATGTGGATGGAGTAACAGGGAATGGACGAGACGGTACCGCTGCCAGCCACCCAGACAGCACAGCGGCCAATCTAACACCTCCCATGGGTGGAAAAGTATGGACAGTGTTTACCACTGACAAAGGAGAGGAGCACTCAAATGCTCTCCTGGTGAGTGTGAGGTTAGGAGGACAAGGGGGGGCCTGCATCTGGCATCCTGCGTCTGAGGTCAAAGAATGTTCACAGGGGTTATGTGATGAAAGAAGTCAGTCTTACAGCAAAACCTAAGAGAGACTCAGAGCGAGAGAATATGGTGTTCCTTCACTCTTACACTAGGTGCCCGGACGCCTGCCAAGACCACTCCTGCTTCTGGAAGCTGACCAGGTCAAATAGAAGCTGGCAGACCTGAGTGGCCTCCTGAGAGTCTTTCTGGCAACCAGGATGATGATAAACTGAACAGAACTCTAATGCTGTGCCAGTGTCTTTTTCTGTTCTTCAAATTTTATTTCATTAGTAAACTATTTTTAGAGCAGTTTTAGGTTTAAAAAAACAGAGCACACAGCACAGAAAGTCCCCATATTCCTGCTCTCTTCGATGCAGTTTCCCCAATCATTCACATCTTGCTTCAGCGTCGCTCCTCTGCTTCGAGGACGGACCAGTACTGACACACTACTAACTGCAGTCCGTGCTCTAACAAGGGCCCTGTGTGTGGTTTTGACAAATGCTTACTGTCATGTATCCGCCATTATGTATATTATAGACATGGCTGCACAACTCTGAAAAACTCAAAACTACTGGATTACACACTTTAAATGGGGCATAGGATGCTATGTGAATTATCTCCCAATACAGCTGCTAAACAAAAAGAACCCGGAAATCCTGTACACTACAGAAAATCCAACAGGAGGCCCAGTCATGCCCCACACCTCCCCCTCACCTTCTGCATTCCTGCATTCACATTCTCTGGGAACACAAGTCCCACCCACAATCCTCCTCAGCTCTGTGTCACAGTCCTGATGCTCCTCTGGAGGGCTGTGGCTTCCTACCTGGGTTTGCTTGATGAGCTGGTGGAGCTCTGTGAGAAGTTCTGCGATGCGGGAATCAGCAGACACGAGGGCCATGGCGTATAAGGTGCCTGGTGGGGAAGGGAGAGGACATTAGTGGTTCCTGTGGGCTGAACTGCATTCCTTCAAAAGATACGGGGAAGTCCTACCAAAAATCAATTGTATTTCTATACACCTGTCACAAACAACCCAAAAATGAAATTAAAAAGACAATTCCATTTACAATACCAAGAAAACAAAATACTTAGGAACAAGTTTAATAAAAGTATAAAATCTTTACTCTTCAGAGTAAACCATAAAACACTTTTGAAAGACATTAAGAAGACCTAAATAAATGGATCTTAGAAGACAGAAAATTAAGATGACAATATTCCTCAAATTGATCTACAAATTCAGAGCATTCCATATGAAAATCCCAGCTGGCTTCTTTGTAAAAACTAACAAACTCATCCTAAAATTCATAAGCAAAGTCAAGGGACCCAAAACAATTTTGAAAATTAAAAAGTCAGAGGAACCATATTTCCCAAATACAAAACTACTACAAAGCTATAGTACTCAAGATGGTGAGGTATTGTTAAGGAGAGACATGTAGATCAATGGACCAGAATCTAGACACTGAAATAAACCCTGACATCCAAGGTCAACTGAGTTACAAAAAGCGTACAAAGACAACTCAATGCGGAAATAGTCTCTTCAACGGATGGTAGAAGAACAAGTGGATATCTACATACAGAAGAATGAATTAGGACCTCTAATCTCGGATCACAGACAAAATTATCTAAACAGAAACTTCTCAAAAAGATATACATATATTACTGACAAAAATACCTGAGACAATCAACTTATAAGGAGAAAAGTTATTCTGGCTCTCAGTTTCAGAGGTTTCAGGCTGAGGCAACTTGGCCTTGCTGTTTGGTCCCGTGGTGGCACAGCACATCATGGTGGGGGCATGTGGCAGAGGAGGCCTATTCACTTCATGGTGGCCAGGAAACAAAGAGGGGAGCCTGGATCTAATATCCCTTCAAGGACATGTCCCTGGGCTGGGGATGTGGCTCAAGCGGTAGCGCGCTCGTCTGGCATGTGTGCGGCCCGGGTTCGATCCTCAGCACCACATACAAACATGTCTGCCGAAAACTAAAAAATATTAAAATTCATTCTCTCTCTCTCTCTCTCTCTCTCTCTCTCTCTCTCCTCTCTTTAAAAAAAAAAAAAAAAAAAAAAAAAAAAAAGGACATGTCCCTGATGATCCAATTTCCTTCCAATAGTCCCACTTCCTAAAACTTACACTACCTCCCAACAGTTCCAGGCTGTCAACCAGCCTTTAACACATGGGTCTTTGGGAGACATTTAAGATCCAAACTTTAGCAGTACAAATGACCAACAAGTACATAAAACCACATTCCACTTCTTTATCATCAGGGAATGCAAATCAAAATCACAAGGAGATATACCATTTCATTCATAAAAAAAGAGACATAAGAACAATTGTTGCTCAGTGAAGTGGCACACGCCTGTAATCCCAGCAGCACAGAAGGTTGAGGCAGGAAGATTTCAAGTTCAAAGTCTGCCTCGGCAAAAGCAAGGGTGCTAAGCAATCCGTGATACCCTGTCTCTAAATAAAATACAAAATGGGCTGGGGATGTGGCTCAGTGGTTGACTGCCCCTGAGTTCAATCCCCGGTACCAAAATAAGGAAATAAATAAATAAGAAAAACAATTGTTGGCAAGCATGTGGAGAAAATGAATGGGGAAGTGTGGTATTATACATATAATGTAGTATTACTCAACAATAAAAAGAAATGAAGTACTGACACGTTATGACATAGATAAACCTAAAAAACCTATGCTAATTAAAGACACCAGCCACAAAAGACCCCATATTATGTTTCTGTTTATAAGAAATATTCAGAATCAGCAAATCCATAGAAAGATAAGTAGGGAAATACTGGGGGAGACAGAGGAAATGGATATGACACTTTTGACAGGGGATAAAAAATATTCTTAATTTAATGTAATAGTTGCTAACCCCACTGAATTCTACACTTTAAAAAGGTGTACAGGGCTGGAGATGTGGCTCAAGCAGTAGCGCGCTCGCCTAGCATGCGTGCAGCCCGGGTTTGATCCTCAGCACCACATACAAAGATGTGGTGTCTGCTGAAAACTAAAAAATAAATATTTTTTTTAAAAATTCTCTCTCTCTCTCTCTCTCTCTCTCTCTCTCTCTCTCTCTCTCTCTCTCTCTCTTAAAAAAAAAAACCACTGGATGATATATTTTACATAGGTGAGTTATAATGGTATGTGAATTATATCTCAATAAAGTCATTTAAATAAATAAATAAATAAATAAATAAAAAGGTATACAATTCCCATTCACCTAAGTCTAGGCACATACTAATGTACTTTCTGCCTATTTTTTTGGCGGGGGGGGGGGGGGGGGGGGGGCCTGGGATTGAACTCAGGGACACGAAGCCACGAGCTATTTTGTATTCTATTTAGAGACAGAGTATCACTGAGTTGCTTAGCACCTCACTTTTGCTGAAATTGGCTTTGAACTTTTGATCCTCCTCCCTCAGTCCCCCAAGCTGCTGGGATTACAGGTGTGCACCACAGTACCCAACTTCTGCCTCTTTAGATTTGCCTGTATTGCACCTCATTTCCTCATACTACTGAATAATATTCCATTGTTCTGGTACACCACATTTTGTATATAAATTCATCAACTGATGACCATTTGGGTTGTGTCCACTTTGGGGCTATTATGAATGATGCTGCTATGAACACTCATATACAGTTTTTGTGTGGACATATTTTTTTTAAATATGGATACAATATCTTTATTTTTATGTGGTATTGAAGATCAAACCCAGTGCTTCACGTATGGTGAGCACTCTACCACTAACCACAGCCCCAGCCCTGGATGGACATACTTTTTTCATGTTCTCAGTATGTATTTAGGTGTGGGTATCCATCACTGGATTATATGGTAACTCTATGTTTAATATTCAGAGGAACTGCCTATTCCCAATGTGGGTAAACCATTTTACATTCCCACCAGCAATGTGAAGGTTCCACTGTCTTCATCTATACTAACACATCTGTCACCTGTCTTTTTATTACAGCCATCCTAGTAAGCCAGAAGTGATATCACTACAGTTTTGATTGACATGTCCCCGATGGCTAATGACAGGAAGCATCTTTTCTTGTGCTTGCTTGTTGGCCATTTATGTATCTTATTTAGAGAGTTGCCTTCAACCATTTTTAAGTTGCTTTGTCTTTTTTGAGTTGTGTCCTTGGATGTTTTTAATTGTTATGAAATCCAATTTCTCTTTTTTCTTTGATCACCTGTGACACTGATCTGTTTTTTACTACATGTGCAACCACAGCTCTAGGAATCTACTCTGTAGCAGGCACAAGGGATATATAACAGTGAATGAAACAAAGAGTCCCATCTTCCTCTTAGGAAACAGTCCAGAAAAGAACCCAGACATTAAACAGTCATGCACTGCATAGTGCCGTTTTAGTCAAGAATAGACCAAATATTGTTGGTGGTTGCATAATATTATAATGGAGCCAAAAAATTCCTACTGCCTAGTATTTTTACTATAACTTCCCTTATGCTTGGATACATAAAAGATACTATTTTGTAACAATTATCTACAGTATTTAGTACAGTAACATGTTATACAGAGTTGTAGCCTAGGAGCAACAGGCTATATCTTATAGCCTAGGAATGCAGCAGGCTACATGTCTGGGTTTGTATAGGTGCGCTCTATAATGCACAATGAAAACACCTAAAAATGCATTTTTCAGAATGTTTTCCTACAGCTAGCTGTTGTATGACTACAGTCCCATATAATTATCCGTAGGAGAAATAAGCACTAAAGGAGACAGAAGATAAAGCAGATAAATGGATAACCCTGAATTAATAATAACCGAGAACGTCAAAGAACTGAAAACAAATTCTCAGGCAGAAAGGTAACCCCAGATACTCAGCAAGCTGAGGCAGAGGGATCATAAGTTGGAGGCCAGCCTGAAGAACTTTAGCAAGATTCTGTCACAAAATGTTATTTAGAAACGGCTGGAGTAGAGAGAGAGCTTGCTTCACATGGGCCAAAGCCCTGGGAAGTTCTGGATTCAATCCCCAGTAATGCAAAAAAAAAAAAAAAAAAAAAGTGGGGGAGAGGGGGTGCATACCATGTGCCATGTGCCATGTGCCAAGGAGAATACTCACAATCAGACACCCGGAAATGAAACTAAGCCTCAAGGGTAAATATGTGCTAACAGAAGGATGGAGAAGGAAGCAGGGACGGGGAGTCAACAAGGGGCAGAGATCTACTGCACCAAATCCTGCTCAGGACCTAGAACTAACTGATCATTGAACTTGGTGACCCAGAGATCATTGGTGGCTTTGGAAAACCACCAGTGGACTGTTTCAGGGGACAAACGGAGCAAACCGCCTGCCTGAAGGGAACTGAAGAGACTGGAAGAGAAAAAGCTGCTAAAGGATCTAGCCCTTGGATGCAAATGAGGTTAACTGGAGGTAGCTCGAAGGTGAAAGAAAGTAAATGAGGCTGTTGTGCGTTTGGGGGACAAGGAGAAAAAAAGTGCAGGTGTCCAGGGTCTCATCCTCACAGATCAACCGGGGGCGGGCTCCTTAGTCAAGCTCGGCGCGGCGCGGCGTGGCTTCCCACCCTCGCCGGGGACGGAAGGGCGCATGCGCAGACCCCGGGGCGGCCGGCGCCAGGCGCCTTTCCCGAACTCCGCCCCTTTCCGCGCAGGGCGCGTGCGCACAGCCCCTCGAAGGCGGCCCTCAGCGAGGCCCGGAACCGGAGCGCGGAAGAAGGACCTCGGCCCTCCGTGCCCGCCTTTCTCAGGCGTTCCCAGGCCCGCGGCACAGCCCCACCTACCGAATCTCAAGCGGAACAAACGCGTCGCGCTGGAAATTGCGACGGCGACAGTGGGTGCGTCCCGCGAACGCTTTTTCAGAGTCTGCGGATGGTAACGCACTTGCGTTCGAAGATTCGCGGCACGTCGAGAACCACACACGCTTTTTTTCCTTTTATGAGCTTGGTTGAGCGCTGAGGGCTCTCGTAGGCATGCGCGGCCCTTCCTCTGTGACGTGCCGCGCTGCCTCTTGGGAAATGTGGTTTTTATATTGACACCTGTGCAGGACTCCACAAACCATGGTGCTTTGTGTTTTCAGTGCCTTCTCCCACATCCCAAAGCTGCTGTAAAAAGCAAATGTACTTAAAAGCGAGAGTGGAGCGCTCGCCTAGGATGCGCGAGACCATGGGTTTCATCCCCAGCATCAGAAAAAGAAAAAAAAAAATAGAGCAGATTTTTGATGGGGAAAGGAGTACCCCACAGGGGTTGTAAAAGATCTTTGCAGTTTCAACTCAGTTTAACTGCTTAAAAAATATAAAGTCTTTTAATAATTAGGAACAAATTATAAACCGTTCTTTAAACCAGAAATCACAATTTTACAGAATCTCCCCAGGAAATTAAGAATGTGGATATACAAATATTTAGCTCCTATGATGTTTGTCAAAAGCCATCTTGTACCTTATGATTTCTTACAGAACTCCTATATAATATATAATTATGTATTAGTGGATTATTTGATAGACTTGCAGCTCTCTGGGGTGAGGCTCATCTGTTTTGTTCATCTAAGTATTCCCCGTACTTAGCATAGTACCTGGTACTTAACAGGCCACTGATATTTTTCTATGTATTAGAAAATCTCAGACTTCACACTGAAACTTTCAGCCCGAAAATTAACATATCATTTTCTTCCATCAAACTTGAATTTCTTCTCTGTGGTCTCTAGCTCAATGAATGGTAGGAACAGTCTACCCAATCTCAGTTCTGCATCCTGCATTTTGTGAATATTATGCTATTTAAGCATTTCACAAATTTTATATTCATGAAGTTCTTAGGAGCTTTCCCGAATGTCAAATATCCACTGTAGTTGCTCATGAGGAGAGTCTTTAGGCTCACAATTGCTTTTTTCAATATTTTTAATTTATTCTTTTTACATTTACAGGATGGTAAAGTGTATTTTGGCATCTTATACAAACATGGAGTATAACTTATTCTAATTAGGATTCCATTCTTGTGGTTCACAATTTTTTAAAATTTTTTCTTTAATTCCTGATTTTCTACAGTAAATATATATTAACTTAGAAAATGTGTTAGTGGCACATGCCTGTGTTCCCAGCTAGTTAGAAAGCTGAGGATCATTTGAACTCAGCCTGGACAAAATAGGGAGACGCTGTCTCAAAAAAACAACAACAACAAATAGATGTTGTAGAGCATTGCCCACATGTAAGAGAGGGCTCTGTCTTTCTTTCTGTCTTCCCGTTCATATCCAGATTTCTCAAAAGAATTATCTATCATCATTTTCATTTATTCACCTCACCTCCCACTCAGCATATTTTTTTTTTGAGGCGGGGGTACCAGAGATTGAACTCAGGGGCACCCAACCACTGAGCCATATCCCCAGCCCTATTTTGTATTTTAGTTAGAAATAGGGTCTTCCTGATTTGCTTAGTGCATCCCTTTTACTGAGGCTGGCTTTGAACTCCCAATCCTCCTGCCTCAGCTTCCTGAGTCTCTGGGATTACAGGCCTGCACCACTGCACCTAGCAGTCTCAGCATAATTCTGAACTAGTACCTGTCCTCAACATCACCCTTTTCTTTCCTCTCATATTCAACCTACCACTAAGTATCTGTTGTATAAAAACAGACTTGTTGGGCATTTACTGCGTGTCAGGCACTGCAGAAAATGCTTTACTTGTATTCATCCACAGAACACAATCCATCTACTTCCCCTCCCCCTCTGCCCTGGTACTGGAGATTGAACTCAACATTTTAATATTTTTTTAGTTGTAGTTGGACACAATGCCCTTATTTTATTTGTTTTTACTTTCTATGTGGTGCCAGGGATCAAACCCAGTAACTTATGCATGCTAGGCAAGCACTCAACCACTGAGCCACAACCCTGGCCCTATCCCAGCTCTTTTAAAAATTTATTTTGAGAGTGGGTCTCTGTAGGTTGGCCAAGCTGGACCTCGAACTTCTGATCCTCCTACTTAGCCCCCCAAGTTGCTGGGATTCCAGGCCTATGCCAGCATGCCAGCTATTGTTTTAATTAGGTGCTGAGGTTGAGATGCTCATTTCTCCTTTGTGACACGCTATCTCCACTGGGCTCTGCTTAGCCTCTCTCTCTTGGTTTATATATTTTTGTCCCTTTAACTTTTTTTTTTAATGTTCCCCCTTTCATCAATAGGACAAGGAAATGTTCTTGTAAAATGTGGTCAGTGGTCTCATATTTTCATCGTGATTTTTTTAAGGGGCGGGGGAGAGAGAGAGAATCTTTTTTGTAGATGGACACAACACAATGCCTTTATTTTTTTATGTAGTGCTGAGAATCGAACCCAGGTCCTGCCCATGCTAAGTGAATGCTCTACTGCTGAGCCACAATCCAAGCCCATCGTGGGTTTTTTTGTCTATCTGTCTATCATGCCGTGCTGGAGATTGAACCTGGGGGCATTCTAAAACTGAGCTACACCCGCCCCCAGTCCTTTATGGTTTTTATTCCAAGACAAGGTCTTGCCAAATTTCCCAGATTGGCCTCAAACTTGCAATCCTCCTGCTTCAGCCTTCCAAGAAGCTGGGACTACAGGTGTGCACCACTACACCCAGGCTTATTGGCATTGTGCTATAAACCTCATTCGATTTCTTTTTCCATTCAGGACTTACTTTTTAGAACTATCCTTGACTTAGAATAAGTCACATATTAGTACTTCTAATATGTGACTTAGAATAAGCATGTGGCATTTCAAAGCAGCTACCCACATTTTAGTCATTTGGACCCCTGATGGTGGACTTCTAAATTGCCTCCCATTACTTGCTGCCACAATGCCATAATGAGTGACCTCCTGCTTGTCCTCTCATGGCCTATGTGGGGATTTCTCTGGGATAAGTATCCACCACTAGGATGGAGCTATATAAAATGTTCTCCCCAAATCTCTTCTGACCAGAGTGGTCTTTTAAAAATGCAATTGTGGGACTGGGGTTGTGGCTTAGTGGTAGAGCATTTACCTCGCACACATGAGGCACTGGGTTTGATCCTCAGTACCACATAGAAATAAATAAAATAAAATAAAGCTATCATGTTCATCTACAACAACAACCACCCACAAAAAGCAAATGTGTTCATGTTCTGGTATCCCTGTCTTCTTTCCCACCTCCCTCCCTCCCAACCAAACCCACCTCCCTCTTCATGTCAGTCTCCTAGGCCTCTCCAGAGGCGCCTGGAGCATATTTATCTGTGTCCTCACCTCCATGTCTCCAGTTCATCTGCACATCTCCCTGACTGAGTCAAACACATTTGGTTTTTTGTTTTGTTTTGTTTAGTTTTTTGTTGGGGGGGGGTATTTTGTTTTGTTTTGGTACCAGGGGTTGGACTCAGGGGCGCAGCTCAAACACCTCAGGCAGACAGGTACAGGAAACTGTTGACAATTCAATGCTTTTTGTCCCTGATGCATACACAAAAAGCCACCAGAAGGTGGCATCATATGCATGGAATATGAAGAAGGAAGAGGATGAAATACATTAAGTCATAAAAATTGCCTTTTGTCTGCTTGTAAATTATACATTGTAAAGCTGGGCGTGGTGGCCACTGCAATCCTAGCAGCTCGGGATCCTACAGCAGGAGGGCTGTAAGTTCAAAGCCAGCCTTCGCAACTTCTCAAGGCCCTGTCTCAAAATTTAAAAGGCTGGGGAAGTGGCTTATTGGTTAATCCCCTCTGGGTTCAGTCCCTGTGCCAAAAATAAATATTAAGTCCAAAATCTAAAATATATAATGGAGAAAATAAAATTCTCTATAGTTCCAGTCTAGGACATCACCATTATGGAGAGTATGTACATCCCATAGTCTCTCCTTTTTATTTTCAGTAACTAAAAGATATTTTCTCACAAGAAAAGGATTACAGAAGCACAGCCTCAGGCTCTAGGCTGCCCAGGGCTGTGTTGGGCTTGGGCTCAGGGTCGCCCTTAGGGGGCGATGAAGACAGCGCCATCAATGTCTGGGGTGCCCTCCCGATTCATGGCCCCTAGGGGTCTGGGTCTGAAGCAGCATGGTAGCTCAGGTTCTGCACCAGCAGCACAGCGGGTTCAGCTCCACGAGGCGCCCCGGTCTCCTAACATAACTCAGCGTGCACTAACCTGACAGCCCTGCAAAACTGAATCCATCTTCCCCATCTGGACCAACGCATGTCTCAGAGTGAAAGCCACCAAGCTGATCTCAAAAGATCACCCTGGGAATCCTCTTGACCTTCCTCAGAACTTGACCTTTGAAAATCAGTAGCCCATAGGCAATCCCAAGAACTGACCACTGTCCAGAACAGCAGGGCAGCAACTGCACCTCTATGGGGCACGCATGGTCCATGGTTCAGATCCTTCTGGTAGGAGTGATTTTTTTTTTTCATTTAAAAATGTATTAAAAGCCCAGCGCAGTGGCTCACGCCTGTAATCCCTGTGCTGGGGAGGCTGAGGCAGGAGGATTACAAGTTCAAAGCCAACCTCAGCAACTTAGTGAAGCCTTGTCTCAAAATAAAAAATAAATAAATAAAAGGGCTGGGGATATGATTCCATGGTTAAATGCCCTTGGGCTCAATCCCTGGTACCAAAAATTAAATAAATAAGAAAACATCATTCATTTATATTCAAGCTAAGGACATAACAGAGCCAGGAAAATTGCAAGCACAGCTGTAAAATTTGAGTTTCTCTAGACCAGGGTTATGGGGTCTTAGCGACACATTTAGGGTCCCCTAGCCATGCAGGATATTCATCCCAGGGCACTCTACCACTGAGCTACATCCTCAGCCTTTTTTATTAATCTTAATTTAATAATCTTGATCAACACATCATGCCTTGGAAATTTCTGGATCCTTTGAGTCAGTGACTTCTGTATATCCCTCAAACTATCCAGGACTTTCTGATTCCTGTTTAACTCCTGGCTTTGGGTGTGTTTTGCTGTCTACCACACAGACCCCTGCTCCACAGCCCCCTGAGTTTACTGCAGGTGGATCCTGCTGGGTTGTAATAGGTGTGTTTGGCAACCTGCTGGAATGTCACAAGGTATGACCCTAAGCAGAAAGAATGCAGACTTCCTCGTGCCTGCTGCTACACACAGCTGGAGGCTGCAGGACGTAAAACCTCATCTCTTGACTTTTCCCGTTGAGTCATCTTTGGGGCCCTATAAGTCCACGTGTAGCATTTCCCAGAAATACCTTCTCTTTTGACTGCTGGCCCTCTGCCTGGCCTTCTCCCCAGGGTTTAGATTTCCTCCTTCCACACCTGCAAGATCAAAGCCAAAGAAGACGCCCTTGCCTGGCTCCATTGCAGCTGATCACATGTCTTCATGGTCCTCTGTGTAACTAGGGCAGGGCCCCTCAGATCCCTCAGAGCAGAGAATCTGGAAGCTGAACAGCAGTATTGACCTCAGCAAAGCTTCATATATTCATTCACCTTGTCATTTATTAAGCCCTGACTGTGTGCCAGGCGTCGAGGATACAATGATAAGACAGACAAGACTCCTGCCCTAATGAAGAATAACTAAAACAGCAAACATTTATGGAACACTTGCCACCTTCTAGGCACTATGCTAACTAAGTCTTTATAAGAATGACTTTTTAGCCAGCTTTTCACAGTGGCAGTGTGGTAGCCAATGAGGTTTGCCCAAGGCGTGATTGTTACTATTTGAAAACTTTTCCCAATACTCTGCCATGACAATTTGCAACATGTAGTCAGCACTGGTTTTAAAAAAAGAAAGAAAAAATTGGCTTTTCAATCCTCATGAGTCCCTCACCCTGGCCTCTACCCAGAATAGTCAGTACCATTATTAATCTCATGATTTGTACCCACAGTCTACCTGACCCATGTTAATGTCATTTGTCTTTCTTTCTTTCTTTGGTACTGAGGGTTGAACCCAGAGGCATTTTACCAATGAGCTAAGTCCCCAGCCTTTGAAACAAGGGTCTCACTGAGTTTCTTAGGTCCTCGCTAAGTTGCTGAGGCTGGTTCGGAACTCACAATCCTCCTGCTTCAGACTCCCAAGAGGCTAGGATTACAGGCACGCGACACCAGGCCAGCATGTGTGTTATTTTGGATAAGAATGTATGTTGATATGCTGAAGAGTCATCTGCTTCACTGCACAGAAATTCCAGAATTTACAGCTTATGGTGGGTCTCTGCATCCTCAGCACACCAGGTCCCGAGCAGGACCATTTGGGAAGAAAGGGAGGAAGGAGGGAGAGAGAACCCCTGACAGGTGCCTCCACACATTGAGGAGGCAAACCTTTGCCAGTGTTTGGTCAGCTGGGCGGACTTAGAATGAGCCCTGGAACTGGGGTCAGGTAGACCGTGGGTACAAATCATTCATCGCTCACCAGCAGTGTGACCTTGAGCAAGTCACCCTCAGAGCTCCCCCCACCCCCTGTACTGGGGATTAAACCCAGGGGTGTTTTACCACTGGGCCACATCCCCAGCCCTTTTTGAGACAAGGGTCTCACTGAATTGCTGAGGCTGGCCTCCAACCTGCAGTCCTCTTGCCTCAGCCTCCCAGGTCACTGGGATTGCAGGAGTGCGCCACTGCATCTGGCAGTTTTTGAATAATGGAGAAACGGGAGTAAGTCATGTGCCTTGCTCTGGGCCAAGTCCTCTCACATATGGATGCTCTCACTGTCGTCCCTTTATAGGTGAGTAAGCAGACCCAGAAGTGGGAGGGCTGGGTGTGGCTCAGTGGTAGAGCACTTTCCTTGCATGTGTCATACCCTGGGCTCAATCCCCAGCATTAGGAAAAGAAAGGAAAAAAAAAAAAAAAAAAAAGAAGTGTGCCCAAAAGCCCTCAGCTTGTCACCCAGTAAGCCTGGTGGCAGAGGCCAAAAGGTGAAACTTCCCTATATGGGACTCCTTAAAAATCTACGAGGGGGTGGTTTGGGTGTCACAATAAGAGGGAAAGGGGCCCAAACAACTCCGTATGGTTAAGTATTGTCCCATGTCCTGCTAGATACTCAGGTAAGTAAAAAACTTATTTTTGATGATCTGAACCTGAAACCTAACCCTGTCCCATTTGATAATAGAGGAGTTATTTTGCTACCAGAGTGATAAAGCCCACCTCTTGCTGGGCTGAGTGGCACTGGCCTGTAATCCCAACTACCTGGGAGGCAGCCTCAGCCATACAGCAAGACCCTGTCTCAAAACAAAAAGGGCGTGGCCAGGTGTGGTGGCACACACCTGTAATTCCACCGATTTGGGACGCAGGAGGATCACAAGTTTAGAGCCAGCCTCAGCAATTTAGTAGGGCTCTAGGTAACTTAGCGAGACCCTGTCTCAAAATAAGAAATAAAGGCCTGGGGGACGTGGCTCAGTGGTAGAGTAGCTCTGGATTCAATCCACAATACCAGGGAGGAAAAAACCAAAACCCAAACCACCATGTCCCAGGAACACATATTTCTTAATTTTCTCCATGTCACCTTATCTTGGTGTGTTATCTGTGTTTAAATTAGGGTTCTTTTCCTCCTCTTGTCATCTGGTCTGTTATTATCCCAACTCTGCTTTGATTGGAGAGACCTTCCGTTTTCACTTTTGTTTCCTGAGTATTAAAGAACTCACACATCACCCACAGGAAAACAAAAGCTAAATTTAGTTGATTCAGGAATGCAAGCAGAAGGACAGCTTCTGAGCGAACCAAGGGTGACCCTGGGCTATGAGAGGGCTTGGGTGAAGGACGGGATTTGGTGACACTGAGATGACACAGGATTTAATAGATTCACAGGAGTGTGAGCAGAGATTCATAGCTGGCCTGGCCTGAGAAAGTCTTGCTTCATTGGAAACCAGAGTGCTTTGTTTGTTTTTTAAAACGAGGAACATTTTGTCTGTCCACCTCCCTGCCAAAGACAGCAGGGTGGAGAAAATGTGGGTGGGCACCTCTCAGGGCTAAAATGACTCATATGATTTAGATCCTTTAGGCAAACATGGAATATTTCATTTCCACATGTTTCTTATCTAAACTTAAAATTTATACTAATTCCTATCAAATTCACATTTAAGGACAGGTGCCATGGCACTCGTGGGAGGATCTCAAGTTCAAGGCTGGCCTGGCCAACTTAATGAGATTGTGTTTCAAAATTTAAAATAAAATTTAAAAAGAAAGAAAGAAAAAAGACCTGTGGACCTAATTCTGTGATAGAATGCCCCTGGGTTCAGTCCCTAGTACCAAAAAAGTCACACTTAATTCATCCTTAAATTCACAATAGTTAATAATTTTTTGTACAGGGGATTGGACCCACCCAGGGCTGCTTTTCCACTGAGCTACCTCCCCAGCCCTTTCTGTTTTTTTATTTTGAGCCAGAGTATCACCAAGTTGCTGAGGGTCTCACTAAGTTGCCCAGGCTGGTTCAAACTTGTAATCCTGCCTCAGCCTCCCAAGTCTCTGGGATTACAGGTGTGTGTACCACCAGGCCCAGCAGACTATGCTTTTATCATTTTATTATAAATTAACTTCTTCTGTCCCCTACATATCACAGTGAGAGCATTATAGTAGAAAATGTGACCAGCGTTTATGTAGCCCTCGCACAGCATCAGGCACCGCTGTGAGGGCCTTTCCGTGAATTCGCTCATGCACTCCTCTCACTAATTCTACGGTGTAGATAAAATGTCATCTTGGTCTTTAGAGGAAACTGAGGCACAGGAGGTGAAGTGACATGTCCAAGGTCACAGAGGCAGGAGAGGGTTGCATCTTTGAACACAGGGCCTGAGGCTGCAGAGTCTGTGTTCTCAGCCACCTGGCTGTTCTCCCTCAGGAGAGGAAGAGAAGGTCACTCAGAGACTCCATGCAGGATATTAAGGGGATTTTCCTTAAAGAGACGGAGGTGGGAAGCACTCGCAGGGCACATGGTGTGTTGAAGTCCCCCCTCCCTCCTTCTTCATTCCATATTTGACTACCACAACCTGAGCTGGAGCCTGAATGGGGAACAGCAGGAGGGCAACTCTGTGGCCAGACCCAGGCCCAGAAGGAGCCAGTGGCAGAGGGTGGAGGCTGGACTGGAAGGAGTGACGCAGGTGAGGCCCTCCGTCTCTGCTGGCCAAGATCTCAAGGACTGTTTATGCCCAGACCCTGCCTCCTCCCTCTTCCCCCTGAGAGGCGGGAGTCTCCACTGTGGAAAAATACCCAGCAGAGAGGGAGGAGCAGTGGCCCAGCTGCTGGTTCCCCTCCCAAGACCAGCACTTATGGGCTGGGTTCTGGGAAAACCAGATTGCATCAGACAGGCCCCAAGGCCTAAAGCCAGTCTGTGGTCGAGGCCAGCCTTATAAGTCGGGCTGAGTGAGCCGGAGAGCACAGGCGCTTGGCCCGAAAACCAGACACAATCAAAGCCCTAGGAGAAGAGGAGAGGCAGAGAGCGGCCAGACATGATGGCCACCTTGCCCCCCGCCACCTGCCCCTCCCGGCAGCCCCCAGGCCCAGAGGACGAAGAAGCCAGCCTGGATGAGTATGACCTCTACGGCCTGGCCCACCCTCACGTGGGTAAGGCCACTCCGCCACCTCCCCAGTCCTTCCACTTCCGAGCCCCTCCGTCACCCCAGGTCCCCGCTCCTTGGTCTCCCCCAGGTCTTGCCCTTCTCCAGTCAACTGGTCCTGTGGCCCCCATAAGTCATGTCCTTCTAACCCCTCAGCCACGGGACATCACACATCTGGGGGACCCTCATTCCACATATGGGGAAACAGCAGGCAGGGGTGCTGCTGTCCCCTGGTTGCATGGTGACACCCCTCCAATGTCCCTGCCCCTTCTACCCTGGCAACCCCCATCAACCACCTCTCCCCTGCATCACGGTTCACCTCCATTTCCTTCTCTGGGTACCAGCCGGTGGAGGCCGGAAGGGTCGCACCAAGAGAGAAGCTGCTGCCCACACCAACCGCCCCAGCCCTGGAGGGCACGAGAGGAAACTAGTGACCAAGTTCCAGAACTCAGAGAGGAAAAAGGCCCAGCGCTGAGGCCGAGCTGGAGGTAAGGAGCCAGGGAACAACGGGGCCAGGGGAGGTGTCTCTGCCGTGAAAGGTCGGGCCTGAAGGTGTGCGGGGAGGGAGGGAGGAGGAGCTGTGAGTTTCCCAGCACACAGAGAGGAACGCAGAACCTTTCCAACAGAGGGACATTTGGTCTACAGAGGGGGAAACTGAGACCAGAGAGGGTCAGGCTCTTCTCTGGAGTCACAGAGGAAGGGAGTGGGAGAGGCTGAACCTGAACCCAGGCCTCTGTCCTTTCTTCCCCCAGATGAGGCCAGACCACGGACACTCTAACCAGACATGAAGACAGGATTGCCAGGAATGACCCAGAGGCAGCATCCGGGCCTGCCAGCCCCTGACCCCAACCCCAGGACTCACCCCGCCTGAGTGAGACCCCGGGGACCCACCAAGGAAGCATCTCCAGGCCCAGCAAAAGGGCAGGCTGTGGGCAAGGCAGGGATGGACAGGCAGAGTCAGGACGGTCCACCCCCCTCAAAAGAAACGCTGAAGACACTGGAGCCCCCACCCAGGGCACAGTGACAATAAACAACTCTAGCAGCAGCAGCTCGTCTCTGTGTCTTGTGTCCTGGCTCTCTGTGTATTTTTCGTTGGGCATTTCCTGCCTGTGTGTCTCCAGTGCATGAACCAACAAGAGAATCTGTGGTGGGCTGGCTCTTCCTGGAGGGACCCAGGCTGGGCGCTCCGGTGTGTGCATTTCTGTGATTTACGCGGTGTGAGGGCATTTCCTGTTTCTTTGCAGTGATGCCCGTGACACGTGCCCCTCCTCAGTTCCTATCAGTTCTTGGATGTGATGATGTCACCTTTATATAAAACTGCCTTTGGAAGAGATTGTTAGTTATTGACGCCATCTGCAAGATGGAAAAACAAAATAAAATTCAAAACATGGAGGGATTTGCCTTCTGTGACTCAGGGCTCAAATTCAAGGACTCAGATTGTTCCCAAAGGCCCTTCCAGGAGAGGGTTCTGGGCTGTCAGCTGGGGAAAGATTCTAATCCAGTGTGGTCGGTCTCAGGACCAGCTTTCGAAAGAGTGTGGTGTAAACAAGAATGTGGTTGGACCTACGTGGATATGTTGATTACCAAAGATTCAGACAACACAGGCTAGAAAGTTCTTTGTCTCTCACACAACAGCCCACAGGGAAGGTACTTGTGGGCTAAAATGGCAGCTCCAGTGTGTCAGGGATTCCTGCTACTTTTAACCCATTGTTCTGTCATGCTCAAAACATGGCTTCCGCTCCAGCCCAATGTAGCTGCTCTAGTACCTGTCATCACACCTGTCTCTCAGCCCATGGAAGAGGTAAGAGACCAGAGGAGACGGCACCTATTCATTTCTAAGGGCATCATCTAAAAATAGAACCCTCACATCTGTTCAGAATTTAGTCACATGGCCACACCCAACTACAAAGTTCTGGTAAAGTAGTATTTAGTTGCTTAAGCCACATGGTTGACCAAACTTGGATGAGGGCAGGGTTTTACTATTAAAAGAAGTGGGAAAGGTGGGCTGGGGTTGTAGCTCAGTGGTAGAATGCTTGCTAGCACGTGGGAGGCACTGGGTTTCATCCTCTGCACCACATAAAAAAATAAAGGTATTATGTCCATCAACAGCTTAAGAAAGAAGAAGCAGCAGGAAAGAATGAATTCTGGAAGAAACTAGTGAGCAACGTTGCCCACTTACAGATCCAACAGAAATAGGAGGAGAAAGCCCTACCTCCAACCCTGTCTTCACCTTCCTCCTTTTCTCCTGTCCCTTCCATATAAGCTCTAGGTTTTTCTTAGACACCCAAGAATATGGACAGAGGACAGAACCTGTTGGAGCAGTAACAGATCACAGCAGACTGTGACTAGCTGGAGCACCTGGGGACCTCTATTCAGCCACCTCCCCTGAGCCAGCCTGATAACCGAATCACAGAATCCACACCCAACTGGGAAGGACGTGAAAAGACATCTGGTCGACCCCACCCCTCACAGCCCGGGATGGCCGCTGCTTACCCAAACTCCACTGGGCACGGGGCCTGGCTTCCTGTGGAGGTTGCCTCATCCACCCTGGGGCGACTGCTTGATGCCGGCTGAAATCTGAGTCGTCTAAACCACCTGCCCCTGAACAGGCTTCTGTTTTTCTTGTCCTTTCTGTCACACACCTTGCGAAGCTTAGCTCACGGGCCTCCTTCTCTTTTGTCTTGTGCCCTGGAGCACTGACCCCTGACCTCCTCCCCGCAGGACCCTTCTCTGGGATTGCACAGTGAGCCTCAGCCCAGAGTCTCATCCTCCAGATTTCTCCTGGAGCCTTGTAGGTTATTCATTCAATGTTGACTAGATACCTACCATGCTGCCAGGGCCCGACCGAGACATGGACTGCAAGGAGGGACAAATGAGACCCTGGTATGATGGGGACCAGGCCTGATGGCCACCATCAGCTTTAGAACCCAGGGCAAATGACAGCCCAGCACCAGCCAGCGTGCTCTTGGCCTGGCACTGACCTGGACCGTCAGCTTCAGAAAATCCCAGCGGCAACTCCCATGTTTTGGATTCCTGCTCTGTGGCAAGTTTTTGTTTGTTTGTTTATATTTTTTTTCAGTGCTGTGGATCAGACCCAGACCCTCTCACACACTGAGTAGCAATCTACCACTAAGCTACCTCCCCAGCCCTGTGACAAGTGTTTTATTGTATTTGTTCTATGTCATCCTTATAATAACCCAAAGGACATATTATTATTGATCCCATTTTTTTCAGACCAGAAAACTAAGGTTCAGAGAGGTTAAGTAATTTGCCCAAAGTCACACAGCCTCAGGTCTGTCTGATTTTCAAAGCCTGGACTTTTTCTTTTCTGCTACATGCCTGAAAAGTACCAAAAGATATCGACAATGAGGGATCCTAGACAGTAATTAATTTCTGGAGAATTATTCCTCTGAGCCTTCTTTTCCTCGCCTGTCAAATGGTGAGACTAGTCTCCCTTCTGTCAAAGGAGAAAGTAAAGGCGGAGAAGTGCCTGTCCCTAGCTGTTGCAGCCACGTCCCAACAAGAGTTCTTTGCCTCTTGCCAGGAGGCCGTACACACCACCCCTCACTCTTGGCCTCTGATTGGCCTTCCCGTGCCTCACCCCTCCCTGGCACAGCCTCCCCCTGAGAGGCCTCCTCTCTGTTCCCAGAACTGTCAGGGCAATTCTTCAATCACAGAACTTCTGGATCAGGAAGGTGCCTGTCTAGAATCTCCCTCCTCTGTCTCTGCCCCCTCCTTCCTATCCCCTTTCTTTTTCTTCTTCTGTTTGCATGTAATGTATGTTTCCCCATTGGTGGGGGAAGGGGTTCCTCCTGAGAACTGGAGAAATCACTGACTTGTTTCCCCTTGGGGACAGACAGAAACTTCCCTGTGAGGTTTCCATAACCCAAAGGATTCCCAGCAAATTGTGAAGAATTGAGAAACTCGCTGCGGGGTTGTCCTGGTCCTCCACATACCCAGTTTCTCAAAAAAAAAAAAAAACAGCCCAAATATATATATCTTTAAATCTCAGAATGACCCAAAGTTAATTTTCAACCAGCACTCCTTCAAGATAATACTAATAATAGTCCTAGTCATAGCTGCCACTATCGATGATCTGGCTCCGGGTTTTCCCAACTGCGTATTTCACATAGAACTCTCGTGATTTCTGCTGTCTGGGCATTCAAACTATACTGTACTGACTTAGCCTTAGAAAACCGGCCCCTTGCCTTTTATACTCAGATGTATTTTTCAAAGAAACTATTTAACCACCCAAAATGGAAAAACCACAGTTAGGTGTCGTAATTACAAATTAACTATAAAAAGAAATACCATCTGTCAGCCAGGTGCAATGACTGTTCACCTGTGCGTTACCTACAATGACTTTGTGTACCAAGAGTCACAAGTGTACACACTTGGGGGAGCACATAGTGTGATACTGTGATATAATAAGAGAAATATACTAGTTGCCAGGTGCTATGGCACATGCCTGTAATCCCAATTACTGGGGAGGCTGAGGCAGGAGGATCATAAGTTTGAGCCCAGCCTCAACAACTTTACTGAGGCCCTAAGCAACTTAGCCAGATCCTGTCTCAAAATGAAAAATAAAAAGTGCTAGGGATGTAGCTCAGTGGTTAAGCACTCCTGGGTTCAATCCTCCATACCAAATAAAATAACAAAAAACACAATGATACATAAACGCAGGTTCAGTGTTTCTGCAGTATGATGACACACTTGTTGGGTTAAATTTCTTTTTCCTGCTCTTTTTCTGCCAGATGCTGCATGGAGGCCAGGCTGAGGTCTCCCCAGGACTCCCTGTCCCCTCAGGACTGCTCCAGAGTGGAGCTGGGAAGGGGCTTGGAATGCCCTTCACCCCAGCTCTTTACTCTCAATTCACACAGCCCTTGCTCTTGGTTGGTGTCCTCTGGGCCTCGTCCCACAGCCCCCATGTCACACCGGGGTTCAGGAGCACCACTGGGGTCTATCAGCTTGGAAAGGGGAATAAGATCCCCTCTGTCCTCGGTCATCGCCCAACTATTCAGAAGCAGCAGGACACAAGAGCCCTTTCTCTTTGCTTTCCCTTTAAATTCTCTCTTTCCTTGACTTGGGGGACTAGTGTAATGTTTCCCCCCTCCTCTAAAACTCACGTTGAGATTTCATTGCCTTTGTAACAACTTTAGGAGGGGGAATCTTTTAAGTGGTAATTAGGCCTAGAAGGTTCTGCCATCATAGATCCTGAGTAGAGGGGACTAAAGGCACATGTGCTGAAACCCGCTGTTAATGTGGGGTTTGGTTTGTTTTTTGCAGTACTGGGGCTCGAACCCAGGGCCCCCTGTGTGTTGGGCACGTGCTCTGCCACTGAGCCACATCCCCAGCCCCATTGGGGGCCTTGATATTAGACTTCTCAGCCTCCAGAACTGTGAACCAACAGGTTTCCGTTAGTTAGGAATGACTTGTTCTCCGTGTTCTTTTACAGCAGCCAAAAATAAACTAAGAAACAACCCCACACGGGGGGCAGGAGAGCCCTGTGGCCCTCACTGATGAATCAAGAGGTGTTGAGAGTGGAAGGGGCTGGGGGAGGCGCCATCTTGGTTTGCCCATATGCCCATTTTAGCCACCCACAAGGATGGTTATCACCGCCACGCTGAACATCACCAAACCTGCAAGAGGGAAAAGACCTGGAGCTCAGGTCACTGCTAGTCCAAGTTGGAGCCAAGAGTGGACCAGACGTGGTGACCCCCATGTCCCTATTTTCCAGAGAGTTCTGTGGCCTTATTTTTATGACTAAGAGATCTCTGAAATAAAATGGCTTATTGAGCTGTGTGTTACTCATGGTAGTTGGGGGCCAACCGACTTATCCTGAGACAGATTCCCTAAGCCACCAGCATCACGGCCACAGAGCAGTTGAAAAATGCCCATTAGCCAGGTACAGTGGGCACGCCTGTAATCCCAGTGGTTCCAGAGGTTGAGGCAGGAGGATGACAAGTTCAAAGCCAGCCTCAGCAAACTTAGTGAGGCCCTAGGCAACTCAGTGAGACCCTGTCTCTAAATAAAATATTAAAAAGGGCTGTGGAGGGCTGGGGTTGTGGCTCAGCCATAGAGCGCTTACCTGGCACATGCGAGGCCCTGGGTTCAATCCTCAGCACCACATAAAAATAAATAAGTGAAGTAAAGAAATTGTGTCCAACTACAACTAGAAAATAAATGTTTTTAAAAGGGGGGAGGGGCTGGGGATGTAGCTCAGTCGTTAAGTGCCCCTGGGTTCAATCCTCAGTATCAAAAAAAAAAAAAAATGAAAAAATGAAAAGAAAAGAAAAATAGTCACTGGACCTAAGGTCCAGTGTATTTTATAACAAAAGTTTTCGGAAAAAGAACATAATGCTGATACTAAACTTATGTTGCTTATAGAAAAGAGGGGAGAGGCAATGAGAAGTGGGGGACGTCTTTGATAATTCCTGGTTGGTGCAAAAAGCAGAATGTGAGGTGCCCTTGGTAGGTATCCTCAGCGTATAGGAAAGAAATGTGGATTATTTTTTTCTTCTTCTCTGTTGATTTAGCTTGGAGCTGTGAGGTAAAATGAATTTTTATCTCTTTCCTCCCTCCACCCTATGACCTGTACCTTCATTCAGGACATCTCACAACTCCTCTTTTATCAGCCTGCAGAGAGCAATGGAGGGGTCCCCAGCCCTGAGTTCCTGTACCTCCAGCCACAGGACAGAGGAGGACTCTCCCTGGGGCTGGGACCAGCACTCAGGGCTCTGTCAACTAGAAACACTTTTTGTAAAACAAGGTTCCCTTTTCCTTTCTGATTGCAAAAGCAGTTATGGTTGCAGAATCACAAGAGAATCCCCAACCTCTGATCTGTCCTCTGACCCCTGACCAAACACACCCTTTCCTCAACTTTTGCAAAGCCCTTCAATTACAGAACGAATCCTTGCCATCACTCCGTGGAATGCTCACACAGCTCCGTGAAACCCTAGCCCTGTCTCTCATTTCTGGAAAACCAGTTTGGAGGGTTTTTGTTTTTTCATCCGGGGACTTTACTGGGTAACCCCCACATGCCAGGGAACATTCTAAAAGCGTGGACTCTACAGAGACACCGTTCTTTCCTCATGGAACTTACATGAATAACGGGGCCCAAACAGTGACAAATGAACACACAAAAAGAACTTCCACATGGCTGGTACACTTTAAAATTCCTTCCTTAAGGAAGCCTTGCTGAGAAGGTGACATTTAAGCGAGGTCCAGAAGGAAGTTTCGGTCATGTTGAAATTTCTGTTTATTCCTTAAGAGCACAGGGTACCATCTGACAAACTGTATATTTATTGATTGGTTGATTTTCTCACCACTGAGTCTTCAGTGCCTGGACATAGTAAATGCTTAGTAAATGTTGATTGACTGTCTGAATAATACTAAGCACAAAAGAAATGGAACGACATGATCTGAGAGTGATGGGTGAGGAGAGACGTCAGAAATACTTCTCTGAGGAGCTGGCCTTTGAGCTGAGACCTGAATGATTACAACCAAGAATTAAACATGAAACAATAGAAATGTGTACTAGTAATCTGTGACTGTGTAACAAGTTACTCCCAAACTGAGAGGCTTAAAACAACACTCATTTTATTATCTCACAGTCCCTGTGGTTCAGGTGCGGCTTCGCTGGGTGGTTCTGGCTCCAGGTCACTCACAAGCTTACAATCAAGGTCTTGGCCAGAGCTGCTGGCCGTTTAAGACTAGAGAGGGGGTGGGGGCAGGATCTGCTTCCAAGGGTACTACTCTATAGACCGACTTTGGGTCCTCATTGGCTGCTGCTCAGGGACATCAGCTTTACCTTAGTCCCTTTCGTGTTGCTTTAACAAAAAAAAAAAAAAACTGAGATGAGATATTATTAAAGAAAAGAGCTGCTGGGCACGGTGATGCACGCCTGTCATTCCAGTGATTCAGGAAACTGAGGCTGGAGAATCGCAAGTTCAAAGCCAGCCTCAGCAACTTAGCAAGAACCAGTCTCAAAAATAAAAAGATTAAAAGGGCTGGGATGTGCTGGGCACAGGTGGCACATACCTGTAATCCCAGTAGCTCAGGAGGCTGACGCAGGAGTCTGTGAGTTCAGATTGCCTTTGTGAGTGCTAAATTGCTTCTGAAATTTTGCAACGCCCTAAGCAACTTAGCAACACCTTTCTCTAAATAAAATATTAAAACGGTCTTGGGATGTGGCTCAGTGGTAAAGTACCCCTGGATTCAATCCCTAGTAGCCCCCCCCAAAAAAAAGTTAAAAAAAATCACTAGAGCCGGGAGAAGTGGCACACACCTGTAATTCCAGTAGCTCGGGAGGCTGAGGAAGAGGATCCTGAGTTCAAATCCAGCCTTAGCAAAGGCCAGGTGCTAAGCAACTCAGTGAGACCCTGTCTCTAAATAAAATACCAAATAGGGCTGGGGATGGGGCTCAGTGTTCAAGGGCCTCTGTCAATCCCAGGATCCCCTCTGAAAAAAAAAAGAATCACTAAGTCCAATCCCCACTTACCACTATCTGCAAAGCAGAGCAAGAGAAGGTGTCGTGGGCAGGGAAGCTATGGCTTAGCTAGTAAACAGGCACCTATCCTAACTCCCAAAATTTCAGTCAAGGAACAAGAATGGGAGGAGAAATGGGGACACAGGACACAGACAGCATGGCTTCTGAGGTGGCACCAATTCATACCCAAGTTGGATGGGAAAGTGACAGAGTGATTCAAAGGACTATGTGAACAGGAATGAAGGATGTCACAGGAGAGACCTTGCAGTCAGAACTGATAACTGACAGGACCATGGACTTCGAGGAAAAAAAAAACTGACATATGCAGATTCATTCTCCCCTCATTCTCCTCTGCACACATCAAAGTTGAATTCAATTCACACTAGACTCTTTCCTTATTGTAACAGTGTATTATTGATTAAAATCTGTCCCATCTAGGGGTGGGGTGTAGCTCAGTGATAGAGAGCTTACCTAGTATGTTCAAGGTCCTGAATTGGATCCCCTGCACCACAAAACTAAATAACAAATAAATAAAGTGTGCCCCTATCCCTCTAAATAGTGTCTGGCTTTCTCTTTGACACATCTCACCTCCAACCAAATCAGTCTCACTTTTCACAGCTCAAACGTGTCACTCTATATAAGTAATCATCTCTCTCAGCCAAATGTGTATGAATCTCAGACAACAAACTCAAGTGGTAGCTGGAGCAAGGCAGAGGGCCCATGTGGTTCTCCGGTGGTTCTGCGTGTCGGGTTTTTTTCTTTAAGTCCATGGTCCTGTCAGTTATCAGTTCTGAGTCCTAGGTCACTCCTGTGACATCATTCCAGTTCAAATGGTCCCTTGAAGTCACTCTGTCACTTTCCCACCCCATTTGGGTATGACTTGGTGCCAACTCAAAAGCCAGGCTGTCTGTGTCCCATCTGCCCCCATTCTTCCTCCCCGTAGTTATTCCTTGACTGAAATTTTGGGACTTAGGATAGGTGCCCGTTTACTAGCTAAGCCATAGCCTGCCTGCCCATGACACCTTCACTTGCTCTGCTTTGCAGATAGTGGTAAGTGGGGACTGGACTTAGCAATTCTTTTTTTTTTTTCAGGAGGGATACTGGGATTGACAGAGGCACTTGACCAGTGAACCATATCCCAACCCTATTTGGTATTTTATTTAGAGACAAGGTCTCACTGAGTTGCTTAGCACCTCACTTTTTTTTTTGTAACTTTTTTTAAAAATATTTATTTCTTAGTTTTCAACGGACACAACATCTTTGTTTGTATGTGGTGCTGAGGATCGAACCTGGGCTGCACGCATGCCAGGAGAGCGCGCTACCGCTTGAGCCACATCCCCAGCCCAGCACCTCACTTTTGCTAAGGCTGGCTTTGAACTCAGGATCCTCTTGCCTCAGCCTCCCAGGGGAATAGGGCTCCACAGGGATGCAGTAGAGTCAAGAAATTGAAAAATTAACAAAAATCGGAAATTAAATATTAGTCCACCTGCAACTACCTGGATTTGCTAATTGGTGCTTATTGAAGTCAGACTCCTAACCTCCCACAGAGGCTAGGAGACAGGGGCCTTATCTTCAGGTGTTGGCTGGAACAAACAGTACATTCTTTTGGCAGCCTTGAGTTTTCTCAGGCAGGCAATTTTCGGGGTTACAGTCATCTGACGGGTGTGGCCTTGAGCTGTTAGAAACCCTCTTCCTGTTTGTTCAAGTCTTTAATAGGCCAAGGTTGAGGCCTAGTGGACAAAGGGCTCAGAGGAGCCTGGCTAGAGTTTGGTCAAGGAGAGAATTCTTCTCAGGGGATCAGCAAAGGACTCCTGAAGTGTGATTAGCAATTTTTTGAGGCTGCAGAGGTGCACCCCAAGGTGTTTCAGATCTAAGAAACAAGAAAAGTTGACTCTTCCTAGTGCCTACTGATGCTGCCCTGAACAACAGACTCAGGCCCCAGATGGCCCTTCCTCCTCAATGGGGCTCCACCCGGGGTGACCCCCAAAGACAAGAGCTTCATCTATCCTCCTTTGCTTTGTGTGCAGAGGAAAGAGTGGGGACTGGGGACTGAAGCCAGGGGCCATCTAACACTAAGCCACATCCCAGCCCTTTTTTAAATTTTTAACAATTTTCATCTTGAGACAGCGTCTCGCTAAGTTGCCAAGGTTAAGCCTCAAGATTCCCGAGTAGGTTTATTCCCCCGTGGTACCACGGCTGTCTACCGCCTCAGAAAGGGAAAGAACCTTTGTAGATTAATGCCCCGGATGTGCAAGTTCAGAGCCAGCCTCAGCAACTTAGCGAAGCACTAAGCAACTCAGTAAGACACTGACTCTAAATAAAATACAAAATATGAATAATTTTCCAGATTCCAACTGTGCACTCTGGAGACCTAGGACTAACTGTTTGGGGCCACCCCAGCCACTGTCGACGCCTCAGGTCAAACCTCTGGTTGGGAGGGCTGATGCACGAGTCCACACGGAGAACTACAAGTCCCAGCATGCCTTCTGCTGTCGGGAGCTGTGACGGCTCGGGCTCTGAACGTGCGCTCATGGATTATGTCATATCATGGCGCCTAAGCCGCTGCCCGGCTGTGGGCGGAAGCGTTTGGGAAAACGGGGTTAGGGAAAGCGACCTGAGGCGAAGCAGTAGGCGAGGGAGAGGGGCGAAGTGGAGGTTGGGGGTGGGTGTCACTTGGCTGCTTCCATTTGAGTTGACCCGCCTCCTCACTTCTGACCTCACCTCTCAGACCAACAAGAATGGTGGTGAGGACATTCAAGTCCTACCAACCAGCTCTGCCCCGAGGACCCTAGTGAACAAGAACTAGTTTGCCCATAGATCTGTCTCCTGGATGGTGAGACTGGATGGGGGGTCAGAGGAGGTGCACAGGGGGAGCCTGATGTAATTATGACCTTTAACCTCTACCCAGCTTCCTCCCTGAAGGCCAGGCCCCTGCCCTTATCTGCATCTTTGCTCCTGAGGGCTCCAGGGTGTTTATATTGAGAAAGCTTGAATGCACATTCCTACACCTGGACCGGGAAGCAATATCAGAATTGGAGGAAGGTCATGAGATTCCTGGTTGCAGAACATGCAGTGTCCCGCGGGGCTGGGGGACTTCTTGGGTTTCACACTTTGCTCTCTTTTGCTCTTGTGTCTCTCCGTCCCCTGCATCCTTTTGACTTTTGCCACCATAGGCATCATAGTCACATCCCCAGTGCTGGGAACACAAGTCCTGCTAGGCCATGGGGTAGGGGGCAAGGTAAGTAGGGTTCATTCCACTCTCAGAATAAACAGGAAGGATCAAGATGGAAATCTGACACCATTTAGACAGGGACTCAGGATCGCTTGCTGTCCTTCATGCTTTAGCTCTGTTTTCTGGTCCCTCCCCATTCCCATATTTACTCATTATAGGAATGTGGGTTAGTTGTTAAGGGGCAGACTTTTTGTTTTGTTTTTGTTGTTGTTGTTTTTCTGTTTTGATACTGGGGATTGAACCCAAGGGCACTTAACCACTGAGCCACATCCCCAGCCTTTTTTATGTTTTATTTCGAGACAGGGTCAAAATAGTTGATTAGAGTCCAGGGCAGTGGCACACACCTGTAACCCCAGCTGCTTGGGAGGCTGAGACAGGAGGACTGCGAGTTCAGAGCCAACCTCAGCAACTTAGCGAAGCACTAAGCGACTCAGTGAGACTGACTCTAAATAAAATACAAAATATGATTGGGGATGTGGCTCAGTGGTTGAGTGCCCCTAAGTTTGATTCCTGGTACCCCCGCCCCCCCAAAAAAATAGTTGATTAGTGGAGCTGGGGTTGTGGCTCAGTGGTAAAGCTCTTGCCTAACACTTGTGAGCACTGGGTTTGATTCTCAGCACCACATAAAAATAAATAAATAAAGGTATTGTGTCCATCTACAATTAAAAATATTTTTCTCCTACAGTAGCTTTATTCCTTTATTTTTATCTATATAATTCTTCATATTTAAAGTAGGTTTCTAATAGACAGCACAGTTTGGGTCTTGGTTTTTTTATCAAATCTGAAAATATCTTTAACAAATTAGGCTTAGATCAACTAAAAAAATATATATATATAATTTTAATATTTTAGTTGTATTTGGACATAATACCTTTATTTATTTATTTTTATGTGGTGCTGAGGATTGAACCCAGGGCCTCGCATATGCTAGGCAAGTGCTCTACCACTGAGCCACAACCCCAGCCCCCTAAAAATATTTTTTTAAAAAAATAGTTGATTAGGGGCTTGCTAAGTTGCTGAGGCTGGCTACTAACTGTGACTCTCCTGCCTCAGCCTCCTGAGCCACTAGGATTACAGAATTTAGGATTATTTTGAGGCAAACCAGTAGTTAAAAAACGCATAGCATGTATAAGCACTTGTTTAGATTTTACTTGCAATCCTATTATATTTGACATAAACTCCAAGGAGGTAGAGCTTCCTCCAAGAAGGAAGAGATATTCACTGCTGTGTCTCTAATATCTAGAACAATGACAAGGACACATCGAGTTGGTGCTTTGTAAAAATCGACGGAGCATCTTCTCAGTTTTAACTCTTTGAAATACTTTCTTCGTTGGTTTCTGACACAGTGCCCTTTTACTACAAAATACTGTTGGACTTTTTCATGCTTCTTTATCTAGCCTGAAATTTTCTTTTTTTAAAAAATATTATCGTTTATTTATATATTTTTGGTAACACTGGGGATTGAACCCAGGGCCTGATGCATGCTTGGAAAGTGCTCTACCACTGAGCCACATCCTCAGCCCTTTTTGTTTCTAGACCAGAAGTTGCCCAGGCTGGACTTGAACTTGTGATCTTCCTGCTTCAGCTTCCCGAGTATCTGGGATTATAGGTGTGCACCACCATGCCCCGCTAGCCTGTGATTTTCAACATTGGAAAATCAGTTTAGAAGAGGGGTCAAAACAGGGCAGAGGGACATGTGCTATAAATGGCAGAAACACTGGATCTCAAGCTAGCATGAACCAAAAAGAAAAAGATCACTTTGTGAAACAACATTTCAGAAGCAATTACTTGGAGAATGGCTGGATAGAAGAGCTCAAAGTAAATAATAATCAAGATTCTTTTCTATGGGGCCGGGGTGGTGGCTCAGTGGTAGAGCACTTGCCTAGCATGTATGAGGCACTGGGTTCGATTCTCAGCACTGCATATAAATAAATAAAATAAAGGTCCATGGACAATTAAAAAAACTTGGCTCTGCTTTCTCACATGCTGGATCCAGTCTGACGAAAATTCTTGCCTCATGGTATCTCCCAACAGAGTCAGGTTCATGACCATGGTATCTCCCAACAGAGTCAGGTTCATGACATTGCATCAGTTCAGCAATGCCTACAGAGAGAGAGAGGGCTTCTTTCC
Source organism: Ictidomys tridecemlineatus (assembly GCF_052094955.1). Lineage (NCBI taxonomy): Eukaryota > Metazoa > Chordata > Mammalia > Rodentia > Sciuridae > Ictidomys > Ictidomys tridecemlineatus. Next base: position 125,122,069 of record NC_135486.1, read on the forward strand.
ATAAATCCCAGAGCTGATTCTCAGGTTCACATGTCCATCCCTGATCCATTCACTATAACAAGGAGTATGGGTCACCCTGACTGGCTGGGCCTGGCTTGTGTCCACCATGGTAAAACGGCAGTCCCTGAGCAAGTTTGATTCCCCAAAGAAAACCCAGTGCTTTATTTTATTGATCTATTTATCTATCTGATTTATATCTTTCGTTTGTTACTGGGAATCGAACCCAGGGCACTCAACCACTGAGCCACATCCCCAGCCTTTTTTATGTTTTATTTAGAGACAGGGTCTTGCTAAGTTGCTTAGGGCCTCGCTAAATTTCTGAGGCTGCTCTTGAGCTCGTGATTCTCCTGCCTCAGCTTCCTGAGCGGCTGGGATTACAGGTATATGCCACCGCGCATGGCTGTTGGTTTATACATTGAGTGATTGATTTTTGTGTTGCTGAAATGGAACCCAGGGTCTCACATATGCTAGCAAGCACTTTAACATGGGGCTATACACATAGCCCTTATTTTTTTATTTAAAAAGGAGGACTAGGTGAGCATGTGGAAAAGACACACCAGCCAGGTTGCAGACAATGCTCTTCTTTCCACACCCTCTCACCTCTGGCCGTTTGACAATTTTGTTTTAATATTTTATTTTTTAGTTTTAGGTGGACACAATATTTTATTTTTATGTGGTGCTGAGAATCGAACCCAGTGCCTCACGCATGCTAGGCGAGCACGCTACCACTTAAGCCACATCCCCAGCCCCTGGTTGACAATTTTTGCTTTGTGACTTCTCAGTCCAATTTGAGCATCCCTAATTCAAAACTCTGAAATCCAAAAATCCCAGTTTGTTTGCTTGCTTGTTTTTGTTTGTTTGTTTGTTTGTTTTTTGTACTGTTGGAGATCAAATCCAGGGCCTCTTGTAGGCCAAACTAGCACTCAATCACTGAGCTCCATCCTCATCCCCAATCCCAAACCTCTTGAGTGCTGACATGATGCTACAGTGGAAAGTTGGCATATAGGAAATGCAAATAAATGTCATGTTGAGTTTTGGGTTCCATCCCCCATGATATCTCATTCTGTATGTGCAATATACAGAAAAATATCTGAAATCCAAAACACTTCCAGTCCCAAGCATCTTGGATAAGTGATAAGTGATAAGTTATCCAGTTTCTACAAGCCCAGAGCCTGTGTTCATGCACTCTGGGTTTCTCTGCAAGTAAAGTATGCTATGTCCCTTCTCCAGGAGAAGGAAGGAAGACCAGAATGTGGCTTTTCTGGCTGGCTCTGGCTCCGCACACACCACCTGTGTTCTCAGCTGGGTCATCTCTGTGGGCAAGGACCATGGTTCCCACACTTCAGCACCAAGCCCTCAATTACATCTTCCCCTCTCTACCCACGTGCTCCACTTCAGTAGAGAAATAGGAGCAAGTGGAGGTTGATAGTCTCAACATTGCCAACAGGATCTGAATGTCTGATGTGGGAGGTTTTGGAAACTTGAGGTTTGGAGAAGACTCCAAGAATTTAGCAATGGCCCAGAGTTTGTAGAAAATTTGAGAGGCTAAGAGACTCACGTGTAGATTTATTTTAGGGTTGTACACAGGGTGTTCATGCAGGCAGAAATGGAGTGGGACAGTCTTCCTAGACATAGAGTGACAAAGGTGTTTATCAGGAGACAGGATCTGAAGGAGGAAAAAGAAGCCAGTTATATGAAGACCTAAGGGAAGCATGTTCTAAGCAGTGGTAATAGCGGTGCAAAGGCCCTGTGGTAGGAGTATGCCTAATATGTGTGCAGGGCAGCCAGGAGCCAGAGAGAGAGAGTAGAAGAAAGCAAAACAAGGGACAGGACCAAGAGGATTCCATGGGGAAGTTGATGATAAGCCTGCCGATGGGTCTGCTGAAGGGTAAGTGGGGTCTCCTGAGTATAGGGGACAGCCCTGCCCATCTGGCCCAGGAGCTGAGTGCCACCCAGTGGGCCTCCTATCTGAGGCTTCCTCACCCCAGCCCAGGACCTGGCTGGCTGGATCCCCGAGATATCCGCTTCCAGCCTGATTTCTACTCTGACTTACATCTTGGGGTCACCAGCCCCCTTCTGCCTGTGGCTCCTCCTCCCTGGCCTGCACCCCCTCCTTACCCCGGTTTCCCCTTCCTAAACTCTCCCTGTAGCCTCTTCTCTCTTGACCTCCTTCCCCCACTCCCCTTCAGATGCATTATGACAACTAGCATTTCCTGTGGGTCAGAGCTTGTACTACTAATAATAGCCGAAACCCAGCGTCTTCCCGCAAGCCAGGCCCTGTTCTGAGGGCTCCACACACACCAGCTCAGTGAGCCCCCGACCGTTATGAGTTTGTATTCTTTTTCTCACAGAGGAGGAAACTACGGCTGCCTAAGCTCACACAGCTTTCGGTGACAGTGCCATTTTAGGTGCATGACTGTCACGAGAGTCTATCCCACTGGAATGAGGGGCCTCGTCACCTGGTAGATGAGCCCAGCACAGGGGGTGCCAGGCCGTGACCAGAGTCCCCCCGGACCTCTGAGAGTCGGAATGTAAATCTGTTCGACTCCCCCAGCCAGGGCCCTGACCCTTCCCAAGTTCATCTTCATGCTCAGACCGAGAGGTGTCAGGAAGGGGAGAGTGGGCCTCGTTCTACGGTGGGGAAACTGAAGGGCAGTGATGGATCAGCCTTGCCCGGGAGGGCGGCCCAGGAAAGGGCAGAGCGTAGCTGGGACTTGAACCGGGACTTTTCATTCCAAGGCTGGTGTTTCTCTTCGGCTGGGGTGGGGCTCAGTGGTGGAGCCCTTGCCTAATGCACGAGGCCCTGGGTTCCATCCCAGCAACGTCAACAACCAAAACAGAGAGACCCAACCGGGTGGGCAGCAGGACTCGCATGGGATGACGGTGGAGGGGACTGCCTACCCAGGGAGGGGCTTTGGGCTTTGTCTACTACTCCTCTTCTCGGGGGAGGGAGCTGTCCTAGCCCCAGGGTCTCTCCACCTGGATTTGGGAGCCTGCATGTGAGGCCCAGCTCCAGCCAGCCTATCTGCCTCCACCCCAGGCCATCTCGGTTTTGCTGAGGGCCAGTTCAAGCCTTGGAGCTGACATCAGAGAGTGTAGGGATTCCCCTCCCTCGCCCAAACCAGGAGTTCCAGTCTCCTTTCTGTCCTGGATCTGCGGTGGGTCTTGAGCAAAGCCTCCCCATCCCCCCCCCCCAGCCTATCCCGAAGTCAGCTCTGAAACATCTCTCTGCTTCCCCTGAACTTGGATTTCTACCCACCCCCTGGAGGGCCCCAACAGAAACTCTTATGGATGATCTTTTGTTGTTGTTTTGTTTTTAACCCAGGGGTGCTTTTACCACTGAGCTCCATCTCCAGCTCTTTTTTTTTTTGAGACAAAGTCTCACTAAGTTGCTGAGGCTAGCCTTCAACTTGAAATCCTCCTGCCTCAGCCTCCCAAGGCACTGGAATTATAGGCCTACGCCGCCTCCTCGCCTGGCTAGACGGTTGTTTTCTTTTTTTTCAACATCCAGGCTTTAGTTTCTCTGTGTAGTCATAGTAGCAGCCCTTGAAGATTGCTGTCACGTTTTCACGAGGACACTGAGATCCAGGGCAGGCCAGTGACTCACCTGAGGTTATCAGCAGGGCCAGCTCCACACCAGAGTCCACACCCCAGCCTTCAGTTTCCTTCCTACCGGTTCTCACCCCTCACCACATCCCCTTCTTTGCCCGCTGGCTCTGGCCCAAGTCACAGTCCATCAACCGAGACCAATTTGTGAAACGAGGCCCAGGTAGCCAGAGACTAGTCTGGAACCAACCTCCAAGAATCTGAGCAGAGGCTGGCCCTGTTTTCAGTGACCCTCTGAGTTCTTGCCAAGGGTCTGCTCCATCCTAGGACCATGTCAAACAGCCCAGTTGCCCCTTCCCATCCCTGTCGCAGGGGGTCCAAGCCTGGGCTGGAGCAGAAGTCTAATTTTTTTTTTTTTTAAAGAGAGTGAGAGAGAGAGGGAGAAAGAGAATTTTTAATATTTATTTTTTTTTAGTTCTCGGCGGACACAACATCTTTGTTGGTATGTGGTGCTGAGGATCGAACCCGGGCCGCACGCATGCCAGGCGAGCGCGCTACCACTTGAGCCACATCCCCAGCACCCAGAAGTCTAATTTGACCTCAAATCTCAGGCTGGTTGTCTTGCTGCTCCTTCTAGGTGACTTACATGTGGCCCACCACCAGCAGAACCTGGATCGGGCATCTGTGGCAGAAACACATTTGTTCAAAAATGATTAATTGAGAGTCTCCTCTTATTGGCTTCTGGGGACACATCACTGCACTGAACAGGCACAAATTCCCACATTCCTGGAACCCGGAGTCTAAGGCATGCCACAAAATAAAAGGATTGAATGTTAGATATCAAAAATATAAATAATAATTATACTTTTATATAATTAAAGATATAAATATAATTCTATTTTATATAAGTCCACCACTTGGGAAGGTGATATTGGAGCAGGGAGAGAAGACAGTGAATTCTACGGATGTCCAGAAGAATGTTCCAGACAGAAGGAACAGCAAGTATAAAGAAAGGCCTGAGGCAGGAGGGGGCTTGATGTTCTATGAGTCACAGGAAAGCCGAGTTACTGGAGGGAGGGAAAAGGGGACAAGACACAGAGCATGTGAAATATCCACTTGAGACAAGATATGTGGTAAGAAACATGAGCCATTTATCAGGGAAGCCAAGTGACCAGGGTATGTGTGCAGGGAAGACTGAGGAGAGGGACACCACCAAGAAAACAGTGGGAGCCAGGCACAGTGGCATACTCCTGTAATCCCAGTGACTCAGGAGGCTAAGGCAGGAGGATCGTGAGTTCAAAGCCAGCCTCTGCAAAAGCAAGGCACTAAGCAACTCAGTGAGACTCTGTTTCTAAATAAAATACAAAATAGGGCTGGGAATGTGGTTCAGAGGTCGAGCATCCCTGAGTTCAACCCCTAGTACCTACCCCCCCCCCCTGAAAAAGAAGGCAGTGCGGACATTCTAGCAGAGAGAGCAGCTTTAACAAAGAGAAAGCTAAGTGTGCAAACTTGACCACAAAGTCACCAGAGCTAGACTAGGGTGAGGGTGGGGTGAGGCCGGAGGAATTAGCTACAGCCAAGAAAAAGGCAGAAGAAGCAACGAGGGTCAGGGGCCCAGGAGATTGTAGTCAGAGATGGGGAGAGGGGGTTCAAGATTTAAGAAGTGGTTCCCACATATAATCCCAGCAACTTGGAAGGCTGAGGTCGGAGGAGCATAAGTTCAGAGCCAGCCTCAGCAGTTTATCAAGGCCCTGAGCCACTTAGTGAGACCCTGTCTCAAAATAAAATATTAAAAGGGCTGGGGATGTGGGAAAGTATCCCTAGGTTCAATCCTCAGCACAGAAAGAAAGAAAGAAAGAAAGAAAGAAAGAAAGAAGAAAATAAAGAAGGAAAGAAAGGAGAAAAGAAAGAAAGAAGGAAAGAAAGAAAGAAAGAAAGAAAGAAAGAAAGAAAGAAAGAAAGAAAGAAAGAAAGAAAGAAAGAAAGAAAGAAAGAAAGAAAGAAAGAAAAAGATAGATTTGAGAAGTGCAGTAGTTTCAGATGGAGGGAAGACCACATGCTCAAGGGGGTGCAGGGGGTGCAGGGGGTGCGAGGGTGGCCATGGCTCCGGGGTGACAGAAAGGACTTGGGAATGCATGGATGACCAGCCAGTGCTCTATCTGTCCTCACCATCCTTGAGATTTCTGGCCCCAGTCCTGCACGACGGAGCCCCAGCTGCTTGGGAAATGGAGGGAGGAGCTTCTACCGCTAGGGGGCGCTGCAAGGAAACCCGTCTGACCAGGATGCTCCAGGCTGGTTTCCTTCTTCTCCCGCAGCGAAACTCTGATGAGCTCCCAGAGCAGCCGCTGCTTGTTCCTGGCACTGGGTCCTGCAGGCAGCCCTGGTGGGCAGTGCCCAGGCAGAGCTTAGGAGGCACGATGTGGGAAGGGGAAGCCCCCTTGGTTTCTGTCTCATAGCAGGGACCCAGCAGGGAAACCCCACGAGTCCTAAAAGGAAAGCGGCAGCGGTGGGTCTTGGGGAAGACCAAGAAACCCCATCCCCTCCCTGAAGATGGGAAATCCAGGGTGGGGCTGAGGGCGGGGCTGTGCTGGAAGGGAGACCGCTGGTTGATGTAGCCCAGCCCAGAAGCACGGGGATTCTTGTGGGTCCTGGCCCAACCCTGATCCTGACCTCACACAACCCCACCCTGGCCGCGAGCTGAACCCTGGTCCTAGCCTTCAACAAGCCCATCCCTGACCAGAGCAGAGCCCCAGAACATGGGTAGCTCTGACCCCAAACACAGACAGACCCAGGATGTGGGTCCCGGACTAGATTCGCATTCCAGCCCTCCACCAAATCCTGACCCTGGATAGGATGGAGCTTTAATCCTGTACCTGATTCTGGCCAAAGACTGAGCTCTTGACCTTGGATGGAGCCAATCCTAGTCCCAGACATGTTCTTGGGCCTGGGTCTCATTCCCCTCTGACCCCAGTTTATAGACAGCTCTGATGCCATCCCTGAAATTCATCAGACCCAGCCCCCACCCACCTTGCACCAACACTCATCCCAGCCACCATTGAAATCTGACATCCCTCTCAGGCACACACCCCCCTCAGCCATCTGGTAAAACAGAGAGGATGAGGATGACTCAGAACCCCTAGTCCCCTTTGGTGGGCAATCCCCTTACCTGGCCATCCATCTTTTGGAGGACAATGGACTGTTGATGCCTCCCGGGTGATAGAGACAGAGCAGAGAAGCAGGAGGGGGTTTGAGTCCCTGGAACCCTCCCACGAATCGAGCTGGACAGCATGCCCCAGAAGGGGGGACCGAGGAAAATCCTCGACCTGAGAGCCAGGAGCTCAGATTCACTGAAACCCCAGCTTCCCGCCATCCCCCGTGCCTCCCACCCCCTCTGGGAAGGGAAATTACATTTCCCTATTTTAGCACAAGAGGTGGCGAAAAGCGAATACAAAGTTGAAAGTACAAGTAGGACGGAAAGTGAAACCGGGTGCAACCCCCAGTATAAGACTCCCCCCTACCCAGGAGATGGCTGGACAAAGAGGCTGGGCCCTGACATGGGCCAGACGGCAGGCGACCTTGGCTGGCGTGAGTTGGAAGTCAGGGCTGAAGTGGAGGGGCGGGAGGCTTGGGGGAGACTGGGCAGAGGATGGGAAGGCCTGACTGGTGTGGACGGAACGGAATCCATGGCATGGGGACAATAACTTAGCCAGGACCAAGGACCTAGCTCGTTGGAGCCTGGGACTGACCATGGCATAAGTAAGGGGGGGGGGCCTGGGGCAGTAGGGCGGGGCTGTGGTCCAGGGCAGGGAACAAGCGGGCCAGTTTTGCTGGGATGAATGAGAGGGACTGGACAGGCAATTTGACCAGGACCAGGATGAGGCAGATACATGAAGTTTGAAGTAATCGAGCCAGAGGTGGATGGTGAGGCTGAGACTGAGAACTGAAGCCAGTCAGAGGAAGTGCAGCAGGGTGAGTTGGCACAGATGGGGGCTGAGGGTAAGGAACCAGCATCCTGAGTTGGACACAGGTCTTTAGTCCAAAGGTGGGAAGGAGGTCCAATCTGCAGTTGGCAGCTAAAGAACTCAGGGGCTGGTGCCAGAGCTGTATGCAGAGGAGAAGTTGGTGCCTCTAGGTAGGGCTGAGGGCTTGAGGGTGAGGAGCGAGCCTTGAAAGGCCAGAGCCAAGAACCCAGGACTAGATACAAGGGTATGGAGCCGCTGGGGACTCTAGAGTTCAGGCAGGAAGAGGAGTAAAGTTCAGGTGACACAAATCAATCCGGAGAGGCAATACCACAAGGGCCTGGGCCCCCAACATAGAGCTAGGAAGAAGCCTCTTCTGCCTTGGGTCTCCAGGATGCCAGAGGGTCAGAGTGGCCCCCAAGCCAGGGAACTAGAACACCAGAGATCTTAGGCGTGGCCCACATCCTCTGGAAGTCCATGGGGGGAAGTGGGTGGCCCAGAAACTCCTCTTACCCTTTGCTGAGAGGCACTTTGAGAAGCAGTGTGCAGGGATTACAGATTATCCTTGGTACAGGAAAGGGGCCCGGAAAGCAGCAAGAGTGGGGATGGACTGGGGTTCTGTTTTAGTTTGAGTTTCGATGGCAATTGTGTAACTTCATGATGGCTAGACTTCCTCACCCGAGGGAGAAACCACTGAACACTGCCCTCTGCCCCAGGCACCCATCCTGTGGCCCCCTTCCCTCTTTCCAGGAAAACATAGGACTTGAAGCACCCTCTGATGCCCACTGGTCTGACCCCCACTTTGCAGATGGGGGCCTGAGGCATAGAGACAGCTCGCTCAAAGGAAGACCAGGATGAGAAACAGAGTGCCCCCCTCCCATGCCAAGCCCCCTCCCTCCCTTCCCAGCACCCCCGCCCTTCCTACTCTCATGCCACAGACTTGCCCCAGGTGGATTCTGCTGCAGAATGACCCCCGCCTTGGCGGAGGCCTTACCACATGGGATAGAACCACAGGTCATGCCATCCCTGGGGCCCCTGGTAGCCAGTTCAAGGCATCAGAGCCGCCTGGCTGAGCCCAAGGAATCCTTGGCAGAACAGACAGTCCCCACTCCTGGGCAGGTAGCTGCCTCCTCTGAGGTCCCTGGGGAAAGCAAGTGGACTGTATGTTTGGACAGATCTGGAATCCAGCCCTGGCTCCCCACCCCCGTCTCTGCTATCTGAACTTGGGCCAGTCCCCTTCATTGAGCCCATTCTCCTCTGCAAAAGGGAGAGAATTAACAGCAACCAGTTGTGCCACTCAGAAAAGGCACTTGGCCAGGGAAGTGAGGAGGGAGACAAGATCCAGCCTTGGGTCTGCTTACAAAAATGAGCACTTCGTGCAGACTTCATACGGTGGCCTCAGTGGTCCCCATCATGCTGTGGAGGGGCCGTGTGAAGATACCTGAGAAAGTTTGCACTGGGGCTTGCACAGTGCACAGGCTCAGAAAAGTCACATTCCCTTCCTTCTCTGAGTTCCTCCCAAGCCCACATCTTGCTCCCCACCCGTCTCTCCAGGGCTCAGCCTATTACTGCTCTCCTTACTCCTGGTGCAAGCTGGTGTCTGGGGATTCCCAAGGCCCCCAGGGAGCCCCCCTGTGAGCCTGCAGGAGCTGCGCAGGGAGTTCACGGTCAGCCTGCATCTTGCCAAGAAGCTGCTCTCCGAGGTCCGGGGCCAGGCTCATCGCTTTGTGAGTTTTCCCTAATGCAGCTGGCTATAGGGATGAGGAGACCGTCAATCCCCATGGGCCACCACTAACAGACTTCGCCCTTCAGGCTGAATCTCGGCTACCAGGAGTGAGGCTGGACCTGCTGCCCCTGGGAGAGCAGCTCCCCAACGTTTCCTTGACCTTCCAGGCCTGGCGCCACCTGTCCGTGAGTGAAGGGGGCTGGTGGGGCGGGGCCAGGAAGCTGGCAATAGACAGGGCAGCATAGAGACAAGTTGGGGATTGATTTGGGGACAGAATCTGGATGAGACTGAGTGTGTGTGGTTGGATACAAAGATGAAGCAGAGGGCTGGGGTTGTAGCTCAGTGGTAGTGCACTTGCCTAGCATGTGTGAGGCACTGGGTTCGGTTCTCAGCACTGCATATAAATAAATAAAATAAAGGTCTATCAATAACTAAAAAAATATTTTTAAAAAAAAGATATGCAGAGATTTGGAAATAAGGATTAGGAAGAGGGAAAAGAGTGAAGCCGGGCATGGGAATGGAGTGGATTGGGAATGAGTGGGATGGAGTTGGTGTTGGATGGGAAGAGAAGAAAGGTTGATTAGGGATGAGGGCAAAAATCAGGCGGAGGATGGAGAAGGGATGGAGATGGCTGGTGGAATGGGAGTTAGAGATGAGATGGGGAGACGGTGAGAATGCATATGGAGGAAGGACCCACCTGGGACCAGGAATGGGAATGAGGGTGGGAAAGAGGTTGGAAACAGAATGAAAACGAGTGCACAGGAGACAGGAAGGGACGATGGCAGAGCGGAGTGGAGTGGCAGAGGAAGAGTAATGGGTATGGGACGGGGTGAGAGAGGAGTTGGGGCATGGGACAGGAAAGGAGATGGGATAGAGGTCAAAGACAATGGAGGTGGGAAGTCTGATGAGCACAGGAAGGAAATGGGGATGGAGATGAGGCTGACAATAGAAACAGGAGACTGGAGCGGGAATGAGCCTGGGCTTGATCCAGGCGTTGGGTAGGGTCATGCTTGACCTACCCTTGCCCCTCCCCTTCAACAGGACCCAGAGCGACTCTGCTTCCTCTCCATGATGCTTCAGCCCTTCCATGCCCTGCTGGGAGGCCTGGGGAGGCAAGGCGGCTGGACCAGCACAGAGAGGATGCAGCTGTGGGCCCTGCAGCTAGATCTCCGGGACCTGCAGTGGCATTTCCGCTTCCAGGTAGAGTGCCCACGCACCCTCTTTGACCCGCTAAGACCAATGCACAAAACTGAGGTTCACCGATCCGCTTTACAGAACACCCCCTGCCCTCAGGTTGGGCGAGTCTGGAGGGAGGTGCTCCTCTGAGCAAGTATACAAGAATGTGCAGGAGGGTGTAGCCACACAGGGTCCTACACAGGGTCCTGGCTCTGCCACCCAAGTCCCTGCTTTCTTTTGGGGGTTGGTCTTTAGTGAGATAAGGGCGTTGGCGTACCCAGGACAGACTGCCATCGGTAGGCCCTGCAGCGAGGTCAGTGCCCTTCTCCCCGTGGTTCTCTGACATCACCCAGATCCTCCCGACCATTTCTAAGAGCAATAGAAATTTCAGTCTTAATAAAAAGGAAATGGAGGGCTGGGCTTATGGCTCAGTGGTAGGGCACTTGTCTAGCGTGTGTGAGTCACTGGGTTCAATTCTCAGCACCACATATAAATAAAATGAAAGTCCATTGACACCTAAAAAAGTTAAAAAAAAAAAAAGGAATGGAAACACAAGCAGCAGATAAACTGGCTGCACCCTACCTCTGACCATTTCTGATGCTGAGACAATCCAAAATGGCAGGGAGGAACTTCCAGAACCCCAATCCCCAGGGCAACCCAGCTCTGTGAGCATCCTCTTGCTCCAAACTTCTATCTTCTTTTATATCTATCTATCTATCTATTTATTTAGTTGTAGGTGGATACAATTTTTTTTCACAGCACATCAATATTTATTTATTTATTTTTATTTATTTATTTTTTATTATTAGTTGTTCAAAACATTACAAAGCTCTTGACATATCATATTTCGACAATATCTTTATTTTATTTTCATGTGGGGGCTGAGGATCGAACCCAGGGCCTCATGCATGCAAGATGAGCCCTCTACCACTGAGCCACAACCCCAGCCCACAAAATTCCATCTTCTTAAGCTCAAAAAATCAGGTTAAGACACGTGAGATGACGACATGGAAGATCTGAAGCGAGGGTTATCCAGGGGACTGATGTCATCAGGAGCCACTGGGCTCATATAAGGAATGAAGATTTGCTCAGGTTCTCCGCCTGCCCACTGTCTGAGCTGCGGATCTGTCTTCCTAGGTGCTGGCTGCAGGATTCAACCTGCCCCAGGAGGAAGAGGAGGAGGAGGAGGAGGAGGGGAAGGGTCTGCTCCCAGGGGCTCCAGGGGACTCTGCACCAGCATCATCGGCCCAGGTGTCCTGGCCCCAGCTGCTCTACACCTACCAGCTGCTGCGCTCCCTGGAGCTTGCCTTGTCCCGGGCTGTGCGGGATTTGCTGTTGCTGTCCAAGGCTGGGCACCCAGGCCTGAGTTGGGGCTCTCAACACCCAGATCCCGGCCAGGATGGAACGATGGTTTAGCCCCTTTCCCTCACTCTTTAGGACTTCAGGACTAGCTTCAGACCCTGCCCAATAACTTAAAGCCCCTCCAGTCCTTGCCAGATATTTATTTCTTAGATATTTATTTATTACCTAGGGAGTTTATTTATTGTTTCATCTTTGGGCCAGGCTGCCACATTGCGTGCCTAATAAAGCCCTCTCACTCTCTCTTTGCTTCAAGATCTTTTCACAGAAGGGACGTCCGACACTCAAAGGACCTGGAATGGAGCTGGTGGCCTCTGGTTACCCAGAACCCCTCTCTGCTCCTACGTTTTCCGGGTGTCCTGGTCCACCTTCCCCCCACTGTGACCTGCTCAATTGGCAGTTGCCATAGCAATCAGCAGAGTTCCGAAGTTGAACTATCAGTTTGGAAACTCAAGGCAGCTGACCTGCTGCTCACCGACCTTGGAGACCAAAGTGGTGTCCCCGAGGCCCTTCAGACCTCTTTCCCGTGGGTGGGCTTCCCCTCCTCTATGGCTCTCTGAGGGGTCCAGGTATGGTTGAGGGCTGCAGGGGACAGAGAGGGAAGGCTGTGGGAAAAGTCTCCAATTCCCCCCCTTCTCCTCGCAGTCTTCTGGGTAGCTGAGACAGGTTGGGGAGGTAACAGGGACAGGAACTCACGAGAGGCAGTCCCAGTGGCATGGGAGGTCTAGAGTCAGATTCTTCAAGTTCATGGCCTTCACAGATGTCTAGTTATGTTCACTCCATGAAGGACACACCCAGAAACCCAGGCCCCGAGGGTGGGAAGAATGCATCCAGGTGGCAGAGAGAGTCAGGGGTGAGCAGGTCCCCGGGGAGCCCTGTGACTCTCACAGTCCAGCTCAGCCGGGTCAGGTCTCAATCACTGGGGCTTCGGCCGACCCAGGCGGGCTTGCAGCTCCTGCATCATGCCCGGGTGTGCCAGGCCAAACCTGGAGGTGGAAGACAGGTGCATGGGAGCTGGTCCTCAGAGGCCCACAGCCTCCACCCTATCCCAGCCCAGTGCCCCTGTGCCTACCCGAGTCCCAAAGTCTTTCTCCTGGCTGGCACTGGGGTCCCTTCAGGTCTCGGGGGGCTTGGCTCTGGGGCCTCCTCCAGCTGGAGTGGCCTCTGCTCGGGGGCTGACAGTCCCTCCTCGGGCTGAGGGCTAGGAGGGTCCTCCGGCTCCTCGGAGGCCTGGACTCGCCGGAAAGAGGGCCGAGAGCGACGCTGTGAGGAGCTTCGGGAGAGGAGGGCGCGGCTCCTTGGGGCAGAGACATCCAGGAGGGGCCCAGGAAGCAAGGCCTGCAAGGGAGCAGGGGGACAGTTCAGTGGGCTGGCTTCTAGAGATGGGGCTTGTCCCCCCTGGATCCCACCAGAGCCCTCACCTCACACCAGCTGCCGTGAGTGTCCCCTCTGGCACTTCCTGCAGCCTCAGCAGTGTCCGAGGGCCCAGGCAGGACCTCCACAAGGCCCTGCTGTGTCAGCTGCACCTCTTGGCCTTGCACATCCTCCAGGCCTTCTGGATCAGTCTCCTTGGCCTCTGACCTCTGGCCTCCAGTCCCAGAGTCCTCCACAGGCGGCAGCCTTTGTCCTTCTCCCTCAGGGTGGTGGTCCCCACACTGCCCCTCACTGTCTGTCCCCTGCTCTCCGGCTTGCCAGCCCCCAGCCTCTTCCAACAGCTGCTCTCCCAGGAGCCCCTCAGCCTCCACTTTGGCTTCAGTGCCCTCTGCTCTTGCTGCCTGGGAGCCTGAGGTAACGCCCTCCACCCCACCACTTCCTTCTGCCGTGGCAGGTCCCCCCACCCCTGCCTCATCTCCAGCCCTGGCCTCAAAAGCCTCTGCTTCACCATCTCTGCCAGTCACCTCCTCCCCTGCTGAGCCTTCTAGGCCCAAATCCTGCCCACCTCGGTTCCCTCCCTCTGCAGCCTCCACCAGCTCTGCCTCTCCCTCAGCCTCCTCTCTCCCTTCTGAGTTCCAGCCTCTCCCATACTCCCCCACCCAAACTGCCCCAGACTCCTGGAATTCTGGCCCTTCCTCAGCCCCAGCAGCCCCCACAACCAGGACTGCCTCATCCTCCACAATCTCAGGAGCCAAAGAACTGGTCTGTGCATCCTCCTGGTTCTGGAGGCCCAGAGCTGCCTCCTCCAGCCTCCAGCCTCCCCTGGATGTGAGGTCTGCCTCCGATGGTCCTGAGGCCTCCACATCACTATCCTTAGTTTCTCTGGCCTCTGTTTCTCCTGGTGACTGGTCTTTCTCTGCCTCTTCCCCTTGAATTTCCTGCAGCTCCTGGTTTTCTGCTACAAAGCCCTCCCCCTCCTGTGCTGCACATCCTTGGATCTCTGACAAGTCAGACTCCCAGCCTCCTTTGGCCTTGGCCTCCAGTGCCTGACCTCCAGTAGCCTCCTCCTCCCCATCTTCAGTATCTGTTTTTTCCTCCTGGATGTTACTACTTTCCCTGTCCCTTCTCCTCTGGTTTTCCAAGTCTTCTCCCTCAGGGACCTCAGGATCTATAGACCCCATGTGCCTGGAATGTTCCTCCAGCCTCCCCTCCATCTCCTCTGTCCTCAGGTCTGAAACTCTCCCGAGTTCTTCCTGAACCCCCTGTCCTTCCTCAGGTTGCTCTGTTGGGGTCAAGACACCTCCCATCAGCTCAGGCTCCTGGCCTTTGGTGACCTTGAATTTGAGGTCATCCCACTCCTCCTCCAATGTTTCTTGGCTCCTCTGAGCCTCCTTACTTCTCTCCTCAACAAACTCTTCATCAGGCCTGGCCTCTGGGGCTGCCTCCAAGTCATCATCACCTCGAGCCTCTTTGTCCAGGGCCAGCTCAGCCTCTGTGACCAGGCAACTCCCTTCCTCCTCCCAGTCCTCCTTGGCTTGTACCTCCTCCTCTGGACGAGCTCCATCAGCCCTGATCTGCTCATCTTGCCTCCCCTCGGCCTCTTTCCCGTGCTGATCGATGTCCCCCTCAAAGCCCTCCCCTGCCTCCTCCTCTGACTCGGGGCCTTCTGCCTCCCTCCCTGCTGTCTGGCCCTCAACTGCCTCAGTGCCCAGGACCTGGGTCTCTTGGGGGAAAAGCTTCACTTCAGTCTCTCCCTTCTCCTCTTCTTCAATCTTGATCCCAGGAACTTCCAGGATCCTTTCTCCTGGGACTGGCCCATATTCGGTCTCCCTGACTCCTGGGAGGTCAGACTCTTCCCTGGCTAAAGCTGCCGCGATCTGCTCCTTGTCTGAGGAGGTTATTCTGGCCTCTTCTCTGCCCAAGGCTGCCCAGTCCTCAGACTCTACCCCTGTCCCCTGTGTCCCTATGCTTTGGCCATTCCTCACCACTACCACCCCCTCTTCTTCCCTCTCAGGCCCTCTGACCTCAAAGTTTTCAGTTTCTGCAGCTGCCTCGGAAACCACTTGCTCTGTCTCCCCACTGTCCCCTGCCACCTTCTGCCCGCTACTGCCCGCCTTCACCTCAGGCTCTCGGTGCCAGGTCCACTCTGACTCCACCCCTCTGGCCATCCCTGGCTCTGTCACCCTGACCTCTTCCTCCTCCTCCTCATGTTCCCAGTGTCTCGGTGTCTCCCCTCTGCTCACTTCCTGCTCACCAGGCTCCTGTCCTTCCTTGGAGTGACCGCTCCTGTCTTGCTGAGCCCTGGACCCTGCCTCAGACTTCTTCCCAGCCTCCAGGGGTGTACTTGGCTCCTGGTCCCCGGAAGCCCTGGCTGCCTCCCGGGTCTCAGTGTCCTGTCTATCTGCTTGAGAGCCCTGGGAGCTACCTTTTCCCCAGCCCCAGGTCTGTTCTGCAGCAGAGCTTCCCTCTGGGCATCTCCCAGCCTCTCCAGGCTCTCCTGGCTTCCCAAACCCCTGGCTCTGGCGGTCTCTAAGGCTTTCCAGGGCCTCCTGGGCTTCCTCCTCTACAGTCTTCTCTGGCTCTCCTGCTGCTACCTCCTGCAGTTCTTTGGCTACCTGTGCCTCCTGCTGAACAGTGGGGACCTCATCTCCTATGAGGTAGGACAAAAAGGCACTGAAGGAATCCTAGAGGAAAAGAGTGGAGAAGGTCAAGGCATGCAGCGAAGGCCAGGCCCGGCCCCTTCCCTGGGGGCCCTGGGCCAGAGGAGCCCAGAGTAAGGCAGACGGGTTAGGGATCTGGGCAGACAGGGAGAACAGGATCTGCAGAAGGAATGAGAAGGTTCCTAGACTGAGGGTGTTGGATGCACTTGTGGGAAGTAGGAGATTAAAGCCCAGAAAGAACTGGTCAAGGAAACTGCCTGGCCCTGTGAAAGGAACCTCTAATCTGAGGAGAGGTTCAAAGGGAGGAGGTGAAGACACAGAGAATGGGGTGAAAGTCTCTGGCATCTCTTTGCCCCTCTCACCAGTGCCCCCCTCAAGGCCTGATGCAGCCCAGGGAGGTGTAGCCGGAGGAAGTCCATCTTGTGTGTTTCTGTGTGTCCAGAAAGCTGACAAATGGCAGTCCCCACCCACCAAGACAAGACAGTCTTCCCCAGGACCTAAGACACTTCCTCTTCCCCTGTCTCTCCCTGACGCATCCCCAGGCCCTGCCCACCTTCCCCAGGGCCACAGCAATCTCCACCCCAGGTGGGGAAATGGGTGTGCGTCACCTGTGGGTCACAGGTGCACGTTCGGAGTTTTAAAGCGCAAAGGGTGAGAACGAAAGAAAGAAGTGGGAGCAAGGGACCTCAGAATTGGGGATGGGGGAAGGGACGTGTGGCAACTGCAGAGGAGTGACTCAGGTCTTGAATTCACACCTCAGCCATTTCCGTCTGCCCCAAGCCACAGCCTTTCTGAGAGAGGAAGCCAGGGTTTCTAGTTCCTGTTTTGTCCAGGGACCGAGCGGAGGAGTGAAAAGGGCTGGTGGGAGCTCTGGCTTCCCAATTCCAAGTCATTAATGCTTCCCTAGGGCATAAAGGGTTGGTTGGTGGCTCTTCCACTCATCCCCTCATCCATGCTTATTCTTGCAAAAAGGACTTGACTAACTTTGTACCGTGCTCATTTGCATCTACCTCCCACACTCCTGTGAGTTCCCTGAGGGCAGGAACCCTGTAGGAAATGCTGCAGAATTTCTAGAGCTCTGCAGGGGTAGTAGGACCTCATTTCTCATTGGTTGCGTGATCTGGGAAGCACATCGCAAGGGGCACGTTTCAAACAGCAGTCTGAAGGCCTGGTGGTGGGAAAGAGCTAGTAGAGATGGGCACAGACAGCTGCAAGACGTAACAGAGTTTTTCACAGGGGAAGGACACGATGAAGAAAAGCAAGGATTCTGCTTTACCTAGAGGAAGGTAAGAGAATGACTCCTTATTTGAGACTATATGAAGTGGCCTCCCCCTCTCCCCTGCCAAGCCCCACTTTCCTAATTTTCTAGGGCAATTGGGTGAGATCACAGAATCAGAATCTTAGGACTTAGAATCTAAGGACCTCTGATGGAGCGGGAATCCAGCAGCGGTCTGCCCAATGACGCTCTGCCTCTGCACTCTTATTTCTTTTTTTTTTTTTTTTTTTTTTTGGTTTTAGGTGGATACAATAACTTTATTTTTATGTGGACCTGAGGATCCAACCCACTGTCTCACATAGGCGAGCACTCTACCACTTGACCCACAACCCCTGCCCCTGCGCTCTATTTCTTGCTAAATGGGTCTCTAAGGTCTAATGTTATGTGCTAGTCGTTAACTTTTTTTCTTATGGTAACTCAGTTTTCTCATCTGTAAACGCAGGGGTTGAAATACTAATGTGGTATTTTTGATACTAGGATAACAGGGGAAAGAGTATCTCTTAAGGCCTTGGATGGTGTCCATAGATAATTCAGGAAATCCTCATAGTTGGCTATTATCTTTATTTTAGGTTTCTAAAACAGTATGTAAGGGTATCAGATAGAAATGAGTGACTGGAGTTTGGCTCTCTTTGCTTCCAAACAATGGCTCCCAGGGGGTGAGGTAGGGGAGGGCTGGGTGGCCATATTTGCTCCTGGCAAGCGAGGGCGGCTGGAAAAGGGTTGAAGCCGCCCGCGCCATGACGAGTGCTGGCAGAATTCGGCCACGGCTTTCGAGACCGATAATCGCGGCTCTCCCTGGCCCCCACCCGCTCCAGTTTAAAACCAGCGGTGCCAAGGCTCCCCTGGATTCTACCTTTCTCACGCCCTGAAGTTGAAAAGGCCGAAAGCCAAGGCAAGAGGAGGGCCCGGAAGTAGGGAGGACCTCCGAGCACGTGATGGGGGAACCTGCGGGTGATGTCACGTGACCCACCAACCTGCCGGGGCTCCTCGGTGCGGAACGTTCTGCTGCTCTTAAAGGTACAGGCCTCGGCGCCCGCTCCCCCCCTCCCGCCTGCTTTAGAGGGGACAGAGGCGGAGTCCGACACGTGGGGCGTGGTGGGGAGTGGGAGGGCGTGTGACGGAACCTTGGGATCTCCTGATGGATCCTGTGGCGCGAACACAGCAGGCAGCCGGAGCTAGGTGTGGCAATAGGGCCTTAACCAATGTCACCTGTCACAGACCCTCTGCCACCCGGTCAGAGCCAACTCGCTGACTTTGAACCCTTCGGGGCATCTGAACTTGATGCCATGGGAGGCTGTGAGGGCTCCAGGTGGCGCCTTTTGGATTCCGAGAGTGAGTATTTACGGCCCGCCCCGTCGGGAGTGACTTCCTCAGCCTTGTGGACATCCTAGGGGCTTGGAAGCTGGCTTCGTCTGGGGAAAGACCCTCGCAAGGTAGTCGTGCACCTGAGAGTGGGAGGGGTCATGTGTTCTTCTAATTCACAGGGGAGGAGACCACCTCTGAGCCCCAAGCCCCTCTGTTGGAGCCTCAAAGTGCCCATTGGAAGAATGCGGTGGGCTTTTGGTAAGTGGCCTAAGAGCTCAGCTAAAATAAAAATGCAGCAGCAGGAAATGGGGGAGAAAAGTTGAACTGCACAAAGAAGCTGAATCCTCAAATATTTACTGAGTTAACTGGTTTGTCCGGAAGCTGCCTGTGAATTTTCGAAAATCCACTCGTTTGCTTACCATCTTCACCTATGAGCCAAGATTTTCAGTACCATCTGTAAGATCACTCACTTCATATTCTCCAACCAATTCAGCCTCAGTCTCAACATTTTAAAATTCAGGTATTAAAAAGAAAGAAAGAAAGCTAAGCCACTACTTCAAATAGAAAACCAATATTTTGCTAATGCACGTTCAAATAAATGGATCACTGCTAAAACTTTTTACAAGATCATCCATGCACCTTCCAAAAGCATTCAGATACTGAGCCTTGGGAAGTACTGCTAGTATTAGCTTACCCCATTAAGTCACAAGTTTTTAGTTCTTTGAATATTTCAATGAAATTGACCCAGATGCATTAAAATAGATTGAGGTTATATATATCTTTTATCCATGTTTTCAGCATTTTTTTCAAATGCTGTTGGTAATCTCTTTTCTCAAGAAAGTAGAACTGTGAAAGCATGATATTGATTTCAAAAGTTCCTATAAATGGTACAGTTATTGCTCAATTTGAGTTTTTATATGTGTCACACATTTAACTTAATGAGTTAACTGTGGAGGACTTGGGTGGCAGGTTGGGTTGGAAGAGGCTTACCATGTAACTCTTTGGAAGAGTGACTTGATTTCTCTGAGCTTCAGTTTCTTCAATAGTAAAATAGAAAGAGCCACATCACAGGTTTGTGAAAAGGACACATGAAAACTCTTGACACTGGGCCAAATTTCTTTCCTATCAATGAGCACAACTTTGGAAGTTGAAAGTAAGTGAAGACATGGACCACAAATGATTTGGGCATTATTTTAATCTTTATAGCACCCTGGGGAGGTAGTCAGGTGAGGAATTTATATTCCCATTTTACACATGAGTTGGACTGAGACACCTGAAAAGGAAGTGGCAGACTTGGGACCACAATGGTCTTTTGGATTTCAAACTCTGGGATATTTTTATTGTACTACAGGCATCAGTGGTTGAAAAATGGCCTAGGATATTAAAAGATAGCTTTCTGAAAGGGGCCATGGGAACTTGGAAGTGAACCCAAGTCTCTGATCTCCAAACCTGTATTTCTAACCCTGACATTGAAAGAAGATGGGATTTGGTGAAGGGTGCAGATAAGAAAAGATCATAGGCAGGAAAGTAAGTGAAGATCTGTCCTGCTCATTCCAGGCTCCTGGGCCTTTGCAACAATTTCTCCTACGTGGTGATGCTCAGTGCGGCCCACGACATCCTTAGACAGGAGAGAGCCTCTGGGAACCAGAGCCATGTGAGTGCGTCCCTCTCCACTTCTGCCACCACCATGGTTAGTCCCTGTGGAAAGGACTAACCAGAGTCCCGCACTTGAGAAACTCATGAAATAAAGTGGCCCATGGGCAAGGGGGCTTAAGTTCCTAGTCTTCCTGGCACTTATGTCAGGGAAGGTCCTTAGGAGATCAATAGGTGCCAAATGGCTAGGGAGGACTATAGTTTATGGCAGTGTTTCTTTTTTTCTTTCTTTCTTAACCACTGAGCCACACTCTTAGCCCTTTTTATTTTGAGACAGGGTCTCCCTAAGTTAACTGAGGCTGGCCTAGAACTTGTGATTCATCTGCCTCAGCCTCCTGAGTCACAGGGATCACCAGTGTGCGCTAGCATGCCTAGTTTTATGGCTAGGTTTTTTTGGTTTTGTTTTGGTTTTGGTACCAGGGATTGAACCCAGGGGTGCTTAACCACTGAGCCACATCTCCAGCCCTTTTTTAATATTTTATTTAGAGGCAAGGTCTTGCTGAGTTACATAAGGCCTCGCTAAATGGCTGAGGCTGGCTTTGAACTTGGAATCCTTCTGCCTCAGCCTCCCAAGCCGCTGGGATTACAAGCGTGCGCCACCAGGCCCAGCTATGGTTGGGTTTTTAACCTGAAGCTGGTGATTGTTTGCTATGGGATTCTCCTGTGCATTGTAGGATATCTAGCAGCATCCTGTGCTTCTAATTACTACTCGCTAATAGCATACCCCTGACAAACAAGAGTGACAGCCAATAATGTTTCTAGACATTGACAAGAATACCCTGGAGGTTAAAATTGCCCCCAGTTGGCTATAGTGAGCTGGAAGTACATGCCCTATCCAAACAGAGCAGCTACCACTTTGTAGGTCCAACAGGGAATTTGGTTCCATCTTTCAAATTAGAGCTGAGCTGGGACTGGGGCCATGTCTACCCTCCTTCCTCCCTAGGTGAAAAGCTTTTTTTCTCTCCCATCAGGTAGACCCAAGCCCAATGCCCATCCCCCACAATAGTTCATCTCGATTCGACTGCAACTCTCTCTCCACAGCTGTGAGTATCCATCTGGTCCCCCACCGTGAACCCCTTGGCACATAGCTGGGATTGTTATGATTACGGTTATTGAGACTGCTTGTTACGAGGCTCTTCCCATGAGTGGCACATATTAACTCATGTAATCCGCAAGCTAGTCCTACGAGTTAGGTACTGTAAGCATCCCCACTTCCCTGATTGGGTGGGAGGGAGGGACCCCCTAAACAAACAAACACACATGCGCGCGCGCACACACACACACACACACACACACACACACACACAAATCCAGATCTGTCTGATTCCAGAGTCTGTACTTGTAGCAGGTCTCATTGGCTGCCTCCTTTCTTCCCTTGGCCACTTGTTGGGGAGGATTGTCCCTAGGAAGGTCTGGAGTCTCACTCTCTTGTCCTGTTGCAGGCAGTGCTCCTGGCTGACATCCTCCCTACCCTCATCATCAAATTGCTGGCTCCTCTAGGCCTTCATCTGCTGCCCTACAGGTCTGAGTGGGGGGTGGAGGGAGAAAGGGCAGGCATGATCAGAGAGCTGGGAGGAGTGGCAGGAGGCCGCAGAGCCAAGGGAGGAGGCTGACCTTCCACTTCCCCTTTCTCCATTCGCCCTTAGCCCCCGGGTGCTCGTCAGTGGGGCTTGTTCTGCAGGCAGCTTTATCTTGGTTGCCTTTTCTCACTCAGTGGCGATCAGCCTGTGCGGTGAGTCTCCAGTTCCATGTCTAGTGAACTGGCCCAGAGGAACCTCAGCGGGGTGGTGTATGGGGCGGTCTCCCCAGCTTCCCAGAGGAAAGGGGTTATTTCTGCAGCCCACAGAAGCCTTCTGGGGCTGCCACAAGCAGGAAATGGGAGGCAGGGCTACTTGGAGGGGGTAGGTAGTGGAAGTGGGAGGATTGATGGAGGTTGAACTGAGCAGGGTTTGCCAAACACACCACCACAGGGGGTGGAGGAGACAGGGAGGGTCCTCCCCACTCCTGGCTGCATAACTGGGTACCATTCTCTGCAAGAGGACATGCAGAGAAGGGGGGTAGCTCTACTTCATAGCTGAACCCAGCCTCTCCAAGAGCTCTGACTTAGCTCCTCTGAGCTGATACACACAAGGCCATGCTCAAGCACCTTCAGGAACTGGGGCTTTGGGGCCACTTCTGTGCTTGTCCTCCTCCCAGGTGTGGTCTTGGCCAGCATCTCATCAGGTCTGGGGGAGGTCACCTTCCTCTCACTCACTGCCTTCTACCCCAGGTAAGCAACATGGCAGAGAGTGAGGACAGAGGCCATTTCCCCGCTGACTTCGGTCCTCCTGAGAGCACCTGTGTTCTCCTTCCCAGGGCTGTGATCTCCTGGTGGTCCTCAGGCACTGGGGGAGCAGGACTGCTGGGGGCACTGTCCTACTTGGGCCTCACCCAGGCTGGCCTCTCCCCACAGCACACCCTGCTGTCCATGCTGGGGATCCCTGCCCTGCTGCTGGCCAGGTGAGCAGTCCTGGGCTGGAAGGAAGAAAGAGGGGAGGGGGCAGGACTTGATCATATCCCAATCTTCAGATCCCAAAATTTTTGTTGAGAAGGATAATAGATTTTTTTAAAAATTTATTTTGGTACCAGAAATTAAACCCAGAGGTGCTTAACCACTGAATCACATCCCCAGCCCTTTTAATATTTTATTTAGAGTCAGGGTCTCATTGAGTTGCTTAGAGCCTTGCTAAGTTTCAGAGGCTGGCTTTGAACTCGCAATCCTCCTTCCTCAGCCTCCCAAGTCACTGGGATTCTAGGCAATGAACCACTGTGTCTGGCAGGAGTGTGGATTTTGTATCCTGACAGGTGTAGATACTGCTATTCCAGTTCTTGAGTCCCGGAACTGCCACTTGTTACCTGTGTGACATTCGACAAGTTCCTTCGCTCCTCTGACCCTCGGTTTCCCCCATATCAAATGGCGGTAGTTCTCACATTCCCACGAGGGGACACGTGTGAAGCATTTGGCACAGTGTGGTCCCCAAGAGGATTCTAGTAGGACAAGGGTGGACTTTATTCTGCATATGTTTTCATAAGAATCAGGAAACAATTGTAATGAGCCAATTGAACCTGTGACCTCCCAGCTCATAGCTTAGAACAAGGCCAGGTAGAGAAAAAAGCAATCAATGTAAAGGAAATGTTAAGTAAAAAAAAAAAAAAAAAAATTACACATAGGAAGAATGGAGAAATAGCAGATAACATGAAGCCAGAGCCTAAGTGAGCAAAGGTTGGGAATTTCTGGCCTAGACAAAGTCCCCATGGAGTAGGCCATACCTAGAGCCGTCATTAGAATGGGAAGGAACCGCCTGCTTAGAGAGGGGCAGCAAGCATCCAGGGGCCTTGGGTAGTTGGAAGGAGGCATTTGTCCATAATAGGGGCTCTGCAGCACGGAAATGGGGTACCTGAAGCTCCCCATCATTGGAAGCCTACGCATACCAGGTGTGCCCTGGAAAGGGGTGGCCTTCCTGGCCTCGGGAGTCCTTGCCAGCCCTACAGGGCTTGTTGACTGTCCTCCCTGTGCTCACTCTTTAGCTATTTCTTGTTGCTCACATCTCCCGAGCCCCAGGACCCTGGAGGTGAGGACGAGGCGGAGACTGCAGCTCGACAGCCCCTCATAGGCTCGGAAACCTCAGAGTCAAAGCCAGGTAGGAGGTGCAGGCCCCCACGAGGGCACTTTCTGCATTGGGGTTTTCCTCGTTTCCTCTCTGCAGTGGGCACAGGACGCGGCTGGGTCGGGTTGGTTCCAGTCAAAACTTGGGCCAAGAGCTGCTTACTAAGTACTGGCTGTGCCAGACATTCTGACTGCTTTGGGGACAGTGAATGCTCAAGACAGGAAATGAGACAGTTCATAAGGGAACCAGCGAGTCAAAGTTATCTTTATTTTCATATATTGATTGATAAGCACGGAAGGACGTAAAACAGTGATATGATGCAATGGCAGTTGAAGGGAGGCAGGGAAGGATTGGTGTTGTCCTTTAGAGAATGTTCTAGTTCAGAGAAGGCCTTTTGGAGGAGATGTTTGGGCTGAGACTTGATTGATAGGTTGTCTAGGTGAACAGGTTCTAGGCAGAGGGAACATGGGGAGCTGGGGCCCTGTGGTGGGAATGAGCTTGGATGTTCTAGGAGCAGAAGAGCCAGCAAGGCAGGGGTGGAGTATGCAGATGAGCATCTGTACACAGAGATATGAAGAGGTTTCAGCTAGTGTCCTTTTCTTTGATTTTTGAGATGGGATTCCCCCTATATTGCCCAGGCTGATCTTGAACTCCTGGGCTCAAGTGATCCTC
Organism: Ictidomys tridecemlineatus; assembly: GCF_052094955.1. NCBI lineage: Eukaryota > Metazoa > Chordata > Mammalia > Rodentia > Sciuridae > Ictidomys > Ictidomys tridecemlineatus. Next base: position 125,146,422 of record NC_135486.1, read on the forward strand.
TCTCCTCAGCCTCCTCTGTATCTGAACTCCAGGCATGTGCCATTGCCCCTGGCTAACTTCTCTGTGTGTGGTGCTGGGAATAGAATATACTAGACAAGTGTTCCAGTACTGCTGTACCAAGATTTTTTATTTTTATTTTTTTTGGTACTGGGAATTGAACCCAAAGCCACACCCCTTAGTCTCTTTTTGTATTTTATTAGAGACAAGGTCTTGCTGAGTTGCTTAGGGCCTCACTAAGTTGCTGAGGCTGGCTTTGAACTTGTGATCCTCCTGCCTCAGTCTCCCGAGCTGCTGGAATTACAGGTGTGCGCCACCATACCCAGCCCCCCATACCCAGCCTTTTTTTTTTTTTTTTAATTGTGATTATAGAGAATGTGAAGCTGGACATGGTAGCACACACCTGTAATCCCAGCAACTCAGGAGGCTGAGATAGGAGGATCGCAAGTTCACGGCCAGTCTAGACAACTTCGCGGTGGGACCTTGTGTCAAAATAAAAATAAAGAGGGCTAGGGGTACAGCTCAGTGGTAGAGTTCTTGCCTAGCATGCATGAGACCCTGGGTTCCATCCCCAGCACCACAAAAACAAATAAATAGATAGATAAATAGGACTAGAGGTGTAACTCAATGGTAGAGTGCCCCTAGGTTCAACCCCAGAACCCCCCTACACACACACACACACACACACACATAAATACCTGATGGTTTTATGTCTTCCCTAGCCCTTTTTATTTTTTGAGATGGGGCCTCGCAAAGTTGTCCAGGCTGTCCTCAAACTTGCCAGCCTCTTGCTTCAGCCTCCTGAGTCACTGGCATTGTAGGCAAGTGCCGCGATGCCCGGCCACGTTAAGCACTTCTGAGTTGCATCATGGTGCCATCTAAGTGTGTCCACTCTGCTGGGTTGGCTGGTGCCCCTGGCTGAGTCTTCAGTATTCTGACTTCCTCTGTCTCTCTCTCCCTGTCCCCTGCAGGCTCCAGCTGGAACCTGTCCCTCCAGGAAAGGTGGATGGTGTTCAAGGTCTGAGTGGTGGCTATAGTGTGTGCCCCGTGGTTGGTGACTTTCCCCAGCCCTCCGCTTACACCTGCCAACTCTTCCAGGGTCTGCTGTGCTACATCGTGCCCTTGGTGCTGGTCTACTTTGCCGAGTATTTTATCAACCAGGGACTGGTGAGTGAGGGGTGTTGGGAGGGGCGTGGAAGAGGCAGTTGGTCCGCCGTCCGCATCCATCTCTCCTGTCTGGTTCTTTGCTGCAGTTTGAGCTTCTGTTTTTCCGGAACACATCCCTGAGTCATGCTCAGCAGTATCGCTGGTGAGAGGCAGAAGGGAAGGTGGCAGGGGGACACCCTCCCAGTGGGCTGGGAGGTCCCCTTGACGACGGGTATCTGGGGTGACGGGGCGGCCCTGCCTGGCTGGCACTCAGGGGCTTCCTGCTCCCTGCCCCCCACCTCAGGTACCAGATGCTGTACCAGGCTGGCGTCTTCGCCTCCCGCTCTTCTCTCCGTTGCTTTCACATCCGCTTCATCTGGGTCCTGGCCCTGCTGCAGGTACCAAGCCCCTTCCCGGCCCCCACTCCCACCTCGGCTCCCAGCTTCCCCAGGCCCTGCTGCTTCCTTCATCAGGAAGTGTTTATTGTGCACTAACATTTCTAAGCAGAGGGACCAAAGTCCGCAAGGGTCCCACGTACAATATGTGTCCCCAGGAATCCGGCAAACCTGAGTGCAAATCCCAGATTCTGTACTCAGTAGCTGTGTGACTCAGGACAGGTCTCTGAACCTCTCTGAGCCTTAGTTTCCTCATCTGTAAGTCAGATGTGGAGGAGTGGGAGCTCAGTGGTAGAGAACTTATTTGGCTAGCATGTGCAAGGCCCTGAGTTTGATCTCCAGCACTGCAGAAACTAAAAAATAAATAAACCAGATATGGGTCAGCATCTATTTCTCAGAGTAGTTATTAGAAATAGAGCTGAGAAGAATAATGTAGGGCAAGATTTTGTGTTGTGTTTTAATCAGTTAGAGGCACTTATTCAATGAGACAGTATTTCTTTTTCTTTTTTTTTTTCTTGGTACTAGGGATTGAACCCAGAGGCACTTAACCACTGAGCCCCATCCCCATCCCTTTTTTATATTTTATTTTGAGACAGGGTCTCATTAAATTGCTTAGGGCCTTGCTAAGTTGCTGAGGCTGGTTTTGAATTCAGGATCCTCCTGCCTCAGCTGCCTGAGTTGCTGGGAAAGAGACAAGATTTCAAATAATATTTCTACATACAGGAAAATGTACAGTTTTCTTTTCATTCTGGATGTTAATTATGATAAAATCAGTGACCTTGTAGTCAAAGGGTTACCTATTTTAGGAAATAATTTCTGGTGACCAAATTCAACTATCCTTGGCAAATAGTCACCTGTAGTTTTTAGCGAACACACACCATTCTCTATCTATGGTGTAATCAAAGGAGTGTGACATGACCAGCACTCATTATTTCAAAATGCAAGTCTACAGCCCCGAACATAATTGGGTTTTTTGTTGTTGTTGTTTGTTTGTTCATTTGTTTTAATAGTTTTTTTAGTTGTCAATGGACCTTTATTTATTTTTATGTTGTGCTGAGAATCAAACCCAGTGCCTCACACATGCCAGGCAAGTACTCTACCACTGGGCCACAACCCCAGCCCCCACTTGAAGGTAATTGTTAAAATAAACCTTCCAGGGCCAGGCTTAGTGGTGCACACCTGTAACCCCAGTGGCTAGGGAGGCTAAGATTGGAGGATTGTGAGTTCAAAGCCAGCCTCAGCCAGGACGAGGCTCTAAGCAATTCAATGAGACCCTCTCTCTAAATAAAATACAAAATAGGGATGGGGATGTGGTTCAGTGGTTGTGTGCCCCTGAGTTCAATCCCCAGTACCCAAAATTAATTAATTAATTAATTAATTGAATAAAATAAACCTTCCACTTCAGGCTGAACATCCGTAATCTGAAACTCTTAATTGTTCCAAAATTTGCCAGTTTTTGAGCATGGAGGCTCAACCACAAATAGAAAATTCTATACCAGGAAGTGGTGTGTTTTTTTGTTTGTTTGTTTGTTTTTAGTTGATGATTCTTTATTTATTTTTATGTGGTGCTGAGGATTGAACCCAGGGCCTCACACATGCTAGGCAAGTGCTCTAACCACTGTGTCACAACCCCATCCCTATACCAGGAAAATTATTGCACAAAATTATTAGAAATACTTTATCAAATTACTTTCAGGCAGTGTGTATAAGGTTTATCTGAAACACAAGTGAATTTTGTGTTTAGATATGCATTCCATCTCCCAAAAATATACCATATGCAAGTATTCCAAAATCTAAAAAAATCTGAAATCTGAAAAACTTCCAGACGTAAGCCCAAATATTTCAGATAAGGAATATATAACACATGTTAAAGGAATATTTTTTGCCCTTATATTTTTGCAGGGAGGTACCAGAGATTGAATTCAGGGGCACTCAACCACTGAGCCACATATTCAGCCCTATTTTGTATTTTATTTAGAGATAGGGTCTCAATTATTTACTAAGATTGGTAACCTTTTGACTTAGCAACTTAGTAAGGCCCTAAGCAATTTAACATGACAGGACAATTTAACATGACAGCAATTTAACAAGACAATTTAAATGAGACAGGGTCTCATTTTGCTGAGGCTGGCTTTGAACTCGTGATCCTCCTGTCTCGGCCTCCCTAGCTGCTGGGGTTACACAGGCATGCGCCACTGCACCCCGCCATCCTTTGCCCTTAAAATTTAAGAACTGCTGGACACCATGATATACACAAATAATCCCAGCAATTTGGGAGGCTGAGGCAGGAGAATCGCAAGTTCAAGGCCAGCCTCAGCAACTTAGCAAGACCCTGTCTCAAAATAAAAAGGGCTGGGGGTATAAATAAGTGGTAAAGTGCTCCTTGGTTCAAACCCCAGTTCAAAAAATTAAGAATTCAACTTTATAATAACAAGATACAGAAGTATAGATTATTCTTTGATATGACAACGACTTATAAATATTCTCTAACCACCTTCCTTATTTGTCTGAGCAGTGCTGCCAGCTCAGGGCTTGTACTCACAAAGTTCCAAATTGTGGTATCAACATTTGCAATTCAGGGTTCATCTAGATGCTGCTGAAACATGTAGCTTATGGTTTGAGGTATACATTTAGCCAAGGCTGTTTCATAGAATTAGGGCTCAAAATCATGTATTGCCACCTCATCCTTATTGAATTAGGACTTCTTAGGGGGAGGCATGCATGGAGCATATTTAACAAGGCCCTCAGGGATCCTACTGATTGACTGGGATACAAAGGAGGGACCTGCACCTTCAGATGGGGGTCAAGGAGTTTTCCTAAAAGAATTGGAAACATCTAAACAGGGTTTCTCCACCTCGGCACACTTGACATGGGGACTGGGTAATTCTCTGTTGTGGGGGGGCTATCCTGTGCACAGTAGGGTATTTAGCAGCATCCCTAGGATCTACCCACTTGATGCCAGGGGAACACCCCAGATGTGACAACCAAAGATCCCTCTGGATGTTGCCAAGAGTTCCCTAGACCACAGGTCTCAGACTGATAAATGGGGAGGGGAAGGCTCAGTTCAAGGAGCCCTTGGAAGAAGGAAGTGAAGTCATGGGAGGGACCGTGGCCCTGATTAAACTGAGATTCCAAGTGATGGAAGGTGGGATAGCATTCTAGGCAGTAGGAGCGATGGGAGCCAAGGGAAGAGGGGTGCGGCCTACAGGTGGATAGGGTGCTGGAGAGAGGGTGGGGCAAAGGCCTACCCCGGATCCGGGTCTGTGGGTGCAGCTGGGTAATGGGATTTTATTCAGGCCTGTCATCTCTGTCCTTCCCCAGTGAGTCCCAGAAATGGGGGCCACTGGATGAGAGGCCCAGCCTCCCTCTGGCCCTGCTCTGCTTGCACACTGACCTCCCTCCGCCTGTGCCCACAGTGCCTCAACCTGGCCTTCCTACTGGCTGATGTGCTGTTGACCTTCCTGCCGAGCATCTACATCGTCTTCTTGATCATCCTCTACGAGGGGCTCCTGGGGGGCGCGGCCTACGTGAACACCTTCCACAACATTGCTCTGGAGGTCAGTACCAGCCAGCAAGGCTGTGGGGGGTCCCTCTGAGGGAGTCCAGGGCAGAGACCCCTAGCTTTACCACCCCCTCCCCCTGTCTCTGCTCTCCCAGACCAGTGACCAGCACCGAGAATTTGCCATGGCAGCCGCCTGTATCTCTGACACCCTGGGGATCTCCCTGTCAGGGGTCCTGGCCCTGCCTTTGCATGACTTCCTCTGCCAGCTGCCCTGACGCTCTGACGGGTCGGAGCACAGGCCTGCCGGGTGGGAAGTGCTGAGATCTGTTCCCCTCGACCATGGGTCAGCCGTGGTCTCCTCCTCTCAAGCTGGTCTTGGGAGTTTCTTCACAGCATTATGCCCTCTGAATAAATGCTTATTTTATCAATTGACTTCTTGTGCAATTCTTTTTTTTTTTCTGAAAAACTGTTATAAAAATTACACAAGGCCACTTTGAAACATATGTGTATATGTGTACATGTTATAAATGTATATGTGAGTGTATAAAGAAAGCACTGCAGCAGACTTCTGCCCAGTCTTTGAGGCTTTATTATTTTATTTTTTCATTCTGTAGCTCTATCTATACATCTTTATTTCCCAACACGAAAGTACTTTTTTTTTTTTTTCGTACCAGGGATTGAACCCAGGGGCACTTAATCATTGAGCCACATCCCCAGCCCTTTTTATTTTTTATTTTGAGACAGGATCTTACTAAGTTGCTTAGGGCCTCACTGAGTTGCTGAGGCTGGCTTTGAACTCAGGATCCTCCTGCCTCAGCCTCCAGAGTCTCTGGGATTACAGGAGTGCCCCATCATACCTGTCTTGCACAGTGTTGTCCAATCTTGGAGTATATAGCAGTACTTCTTTCCGTGTTGTAGTACTTTATTCCTTTTTGTGGCAGAATAATATCCCATTCCATGAACACTTAGCATTTTGTTTCTCTATTTGTTAGTGGATAGACACTTGAGTTTCATTTTTTTTGGTAGGAATGCGATTGCTACAAACATTTCTCTTGGGTAACACCTAGGAATACAATTGCTGGGTCTTAAAGTAACTCTGTTTAATCCTTCGAGAAACTGCCAGGCTCCAAAATGGCTGTACTGAGCACACCTGTAGTCCCAGCAGCTGGAGAGGCTGAGGCAGGAGGATTGCAAGTTCAAAGCCAGCCTCAGCAACTTAGTGAGACCCTGTCTCCAAATAAGAAACAAAAAGGGCTGGGGATGTGGCTCAGTGGAAAAGCACCCCTGGGTTCAATCCCTGGTATGAAATAAAACAAAATGTCTGCACTGGTTTACATTCCTCTGTGTGGCACGAGGGTTCTACTTTCTCCACATCCTCACCAATACTTACTGTTTCCCATTTTTGTGGGTGTATGTGGTCGATTGGTTTGGTTTTTGTTTTATTATAGCCATTCTAATGAGTGTGGGATCTCACTGTGGTTTTGATTTGCATTTCCCTGATGATTAATGATGTTGAACTTTTTCTCTTTGCATACTCATTGGTCATCCGTGTATCTCCCTCGAGAAATGTCGATCCAGATGCCTGCCCGTTTTGAAATTGGCCCTTCAGGGCTGGAGTGTAGCTTAGTAGCAGAGTGCTCTCCTAGCATATGTGCACTGAAGGAAGATTATATTTTGTTTTGTTTGAATCCCCACTACCAAAAAATGAAAATTAATAATAATAATAATAAGAGCTGGGGAGGTAGCTCAGTGGTAGAGCGCCCCTGGGTTCGATCCCTGGTACTAAAAAGAAAAAGAAGGAAGAAAGTGAGTATCCTGTCTTAGCTCTGATCTTAGGGAAAATGCTTTCAGTCTTTTATCATTAAGCACAATGTTAGCTGTGAGATTTCTGTAGATGCTTATCTTAGTTGTTTGGGATGCTATAACAAAATACCTAAAACTAGGTAATTTATAAACAACAAAGTTATTGCTCACAGTTCTGGAAGCTGTGAAGGCCAAGACCAAGGGGTTAGCAGATTTGGTGTCTAGTGACAGCTCTTCCCTCATGGGTGGCACCTTCTATTTGTCCTCATGTGGTAGGAGGGGCAGATTAATTCCCTTGGATTTCTTTCTTTCTTTCTTTGGTACTGGGGATTGAACTCAGGGGCACTTTACCACTGAGCCACATCCTCAGCCTCTCTTTGTATTTTATTCAGAGGCAGGGTCTTAGTAAGTTGCTTAGGGCCTCAATAAATTGCTGAGTCTAGCTTTGAACATGTCATCCTCCTGCCTCAGCCTCCTGAGCTGCTGGGATCACAGGCATAAATCCACTATGCCCCGCTTCCTTGGATTTCTTATTAGGGCACTAATCTCATTCTTGAGGGCTCCATCCTCATGAACAAATCAGCTCCTAAAAGCGCCACCTCTTAATACTATTGCATTGGAGACTAGGTTTTAACATCAAATTTGGGGTTGGGGCACAATCATTCAGACCAATGAATGCCCATTTATCAAGTTCAAAAAAAAATCTGTTCATTCCTAATTTGTCATGAAGGGGTGTTGAATATTTCCAAATGCTTTTTTGGGCATCTATTAAGCTAATCATGTGGTTTTTGTATTTTATTCTATTGATATGGTATTTGCATTAGTTCTTTTTTTTTTAAGTACTAGAGGATTGAACCCACTGAGCTACATTCTTAGTCCTTTTATTTTATTGTATTTTTATTTTTTTATATTTATTTTTTATTTTTAGGTTGACACAGTATCTTTATTTTATATTTATGTGGTGCTGAGGATCAAACCCAGTGCCTGAGGCATGCTAGGCAAGCACTCTACCACTGAGCCACAACCCCAGCCCCATTGTATTTTTTATTTTGAGACAGGGTCTTACTAAATTTCTTAGGTCCTAAATTGCTGAGGCTGGCCTTGAACTTGTGATCCTCCTGCCTCAGCCTCCTAAGTCTAGGATTATAGGTGTGTGCCACTATGCCAGGCTGGGTGTTCTAGAATTTTACCCATGATTTTTTATGTCTGGTCTGTTGTCTTCTTGCATTGTTTTCTTCTGGTTTTGGTATCTTGATAACACTGGCCTCAAGAATGAGTTTGGCAAGTGCTTCCTCCTCTATTCTTTGTTAGAATGTGTGAAGAATTGAGCTGGGCATGGTGGCACAGCAGCTTGGGAGGCTGAGTCAGGAGGAGTGTGAGTTCTAAGCCAGCCTCAGCAATTTAGCAAGGCCCTAAGCAACTCAGTGAGACTGTCTCTAAATAAAATATTAAAAGGGCTGGGGATGTAGTTCAGTGGTTAAGTTCAGCCTTCAGTTGTTTTGTTTTGTTTTATGAAGAATTAGTGTTGATTTTTCTTTACATGTTTGTGAAATCGACCAATGAAGCCATCTAGACCTGGGTCTGTCTTTGTAGATAAGTAGTTACTGCTATGGTTTTTTAAAATTTTTGTTTGTTTGTTTGTTTTGGGGGAAGCTGGTACTGGTGATTCAATCCAGGGGTGCTTTACCACTGAACTACATCCCCCAACCCTTCTTATTTTTTATTTTGAGATGGGGGTCTCACTAATTTGCTTAGGACCTTGCTAAATTGCTGAGGTTGGCCTTGAGCTTGATCCTTCTGCCTCAGCTTCCTGAGCCACTGAGATTACAGGGGTGTGACACTTACCCAGATACACATAGTTTTTAAGCCCCTGAAATGTGGCTAAGAGAAATATGGCTGAGAAACTGACCTTTTTGTTTTATTAATTTGTTAGGTTAAATTGAACAGGTCACAGTGGTTATTTACTGTATTGAACAGGTCTGGAGCAGTTGTTCTCCATGGGGTGATACTGCCTCCTAGGGACACATTGGAAATTCATAGGGCTGCTGAATCGCACTGTGAATAGGGACAGTGTCCTTAGAGGGTAAGAGCCATGGCATCCTGCTATGCACAGGAATTGTTCTGTTTGTTTGGGTGGCTTTTCCGTGTCTTCCCTAAGACATCTAACAATATATGCCAAGAGTCTCTTGGTTTTAATGAACGCTGAATTTTTCAGGGCTACGACTGTCCTTTTGCTATGAGCTAAATGTTTCTGCCTTCCCACCACCAATTCATATGTTGAATCCCTAATGTGATGGTATTAGGAGGTGGGGCCTTGGGGGTTAACTAGGGTCAGATTAGTTTAGGAAGGTGGGGACTTCATGGTGGCATTAATGCCCTTTGTGTGTGTGTGTGTGTGTGTGTGTGTGTGTGTGTGTGTGTGTGTGTTGCTGGGGATTGAACCCAGGGCCTTGTGCATGTGAGGCAAGCACTCTACCAACCGAGCTGTATCCCCAGCCCCTCATTCACTTTTGATCATAAGTGTGTATACAATTGCTAACTATATGACACATAATTGTGTGTGTGTGTGTGTGTGTGGAACTAGGGATTGTACCCAAGGCCTCACCCAAGCTAGGCAAGTGCCCTACCACAGGCTGCATCCCCAGATCTTGTAAATTTTTATTTTGAGGCCTAAAATACTTATTTTTAAATGTCAAATATAAAGAAAAAAGATCAACATTTTTTCATGTTACAGTTGTTTTTTCATAAGTCTCAACTGTCAAAACTGTCATTTCAAGCCAGGCGTGGTGGTACATGACTATAATTCCAGTGGCTCTGGAGACTGAGGCAGAAGGATCATGAGTTCAAAGCCAGCCTCATCGAAAGTAAAGCACTAACCAATTTAATGAAATCCTGTCTCTAAATAAAATACAAAACAGGGCTGGGGATGTGGTGAAGTGCCCCTGAATTCAATCCCCAGTACACACCCCCCCCCAAAAAAAAATATATGCACCACCACATCCAGCTTCTTTTTTCTTTTTAGTAAATATGCTTAGATTATAGCAGCATTTACTGAATATAGACTTACTCTATGACTCAACTTTCGTACCCAAGATACAAAATACTTGTAGAAGAGCGTTGATAACAGCTTTATTTATAAGAGCCCAAACTGAAGATCAAATCAACAAATATATTGTGAGATAGTTACACATTTGAAGATCGTTCAGCAATCAAAAATGAATGAACTACCATGTCAGTACACATCGCAACACAGACGCACCTCATGAGCATTATGGTTAGCAAAAGAAGTCTCACATAAAAGAGCACATATCTCACTATATTTACATGAAGCTCAAGAACAGACAAAACTAATACAGCTGCTCCCTGACTTATCATGCTTTAACTTAGAATTTTTTGGCTTTACCATAGTAAAGCTTACCCCTGAAATCCTTCTGCTTTTCACTACCAGTGCAGTATTCAATAAATTATGTGAGCTGGGTTCAGTGGCACACACCTGTAATCCCAGAAACTCAGGAGGCTGAGGCAGGAGGGTTGTAAGTTCAAGGCCAGCCACTTAGCAAGACCCTGTCTCAAAATCAAAAATAAAAAAAAGGATGGGATGTGGCTCAGGAGTAGAGTGCCCCTGACTCAATCCGCATTAGATGATTTTGCTAAACTGTAGTCTAATTTAAATGTTCCTGGCATATTTAAGGAAGTCCAGGCTCTGTTACTGATGTTTGGTTTATATACATTAAATGCATTTCAACTTAAAATATTTTCAATTTACAATGGGGTTATTAGGACAAACCCCATCATAAGTCAAGGACCCCCTGTAGATGCTGGTAGAAGACAAATCAGTAAGACCCTGTCTCAAAATTCAAAATAAAACGGGTGTAGCTCAGTGGTAAAATGCCCCTGAGTTCAACATGCCCAGTATCAAAAAATAAAATAGTGTATGCCAGAAAGTTACATTTCTCCAGGGCGTGGTGGTGTACACCTGTAATCTCAGTGACTTGGGAGGCTAAGGCAGGAGGATTGTACATTGGAGGCCAGCCTCAGCAGTTTACCAAAATCTCATCTCAAAAAATAAAAAGGGGGACGGGGTTGTGTCTCAGTGGTAGAGTACTCGCCTAGCATGCATGAGGCACTGGGTTTCATCTTTAGCATCACATAGAAATAAAATATTGTGTCCACCTAAAACTAAAAAAAAAATAAAAAATAAATATTAAAAATACAAAATAAAAATAAAAATGGCTAGGTGTATAGCTCGGTGATAGAACACCATTGAATCAATTCCCAGAACCTAAAAACAAACAACAGTTCCATTGCCTATTAATTTCATTGTGTCTCAAGATATTCATTTTAGAAAGGAAATATTGGATTAGCCAGACCCGAAGCCTCAGGAGGTGGAGGCAGGAGGATTGCAAGTTCAAGGCTAGCTTCAGCCCTGCAGATAGTGAGCAGGGGTCCACCATAGCTAGCATTTTGTCTCAGAGGGGAGTCCCAATGTCACCCATCTCTTTCTTGCTCTGTCCTCTACCTCCTCCTCACTGGGTTCCCCTTCCACAGTGAAGTAATGCATCCAGGAGGGTCTTCTGTGGCCTGTGAGTGACAGGACCTATTTCAGGACTTCATGCTGTCACTAGCTGAGCCACCACCGGCCCTTCAGAGGCTTGATTTTCTCATTTGTAAAGTGGGGTTAGTAATAGTTGCTTTTTCTGCCCACCCTAAGAGTTGGTCTCAGTTTCAGACTCTTGAGTTTCAAATTGCCATTGGAAGGCCAATTAGGACTAACATCATCTGTCTGTTTCGTGGTTATGCTGTTGCAGGATGAGAAGAGAAGCAATCCACTGAGGCAAATGTGTATTCCCACGTGAACTGGGTACACCAGGTGGATCAAAGTTCCTTCAGGGTATGCTTCTTTCTCTAGAGCCAGTAGGACCCCATCAAAATCTGAGCATTAACAAAATTCATGCCTTAGAAACACCCACAGGAGCTGGGCCTGGGGTGCATGCCTGTAATTCCAGCGACTTTTGGAGGCTGAGGCAGAGGATCAGGATTAAAGGCCAGCCTCAGCAACTTAGTAAGACCCTGTCTCTAAAAAATATATATATATAAAGGGTTGGGGAAGCGGCTCAGTGGCTAAGCACCCCAGAGTTCAATCCCTGGTACTGAAAACAACAACAAAACAAAAGCACCCATGTGAAGTTTGGCTCCAGATCCACAGCCCAGTTATGCTCCTAAATGAAGAAGTTCTTGGATTTTCTTTAGTGAGCTGTCATCATTCCCATCTATCCTATTTATAAGACCAAGTTATATCAATTCAAAAAATTATTAGAGTCTAAAAAAACAATTGACAAAAATTGTCTAGCTCTGAAACAACAAAGCTCCTGACAGTTCAGGTAGCCACGGAATCATGTTTGATTTAGAATTCAAACTCTCAGTGTGACCTTGGACAACTCACTTGACCTCTCAGGGCATTAACATTCTCTGTCAGAGCCGCCACATAGGAGCTGAGCGCCCCCTAGCTTTGAGGGATGGGAATGTGGGGATGTAGTGAGCCAGCCACAGGCTGCGTGTGTGTGAGCTGTGAGCATTTTGAGCGCACATGGCGGACAGGACTGAGGATGCTGCTGTGTCTGGGCTGTGCACGTAGGTGTCCCTTTCACTCGCTCTGCCTTTGATCGTCACACAGTACATGAGATGGGTGTGGTCTTCCAAGATGTCAGCAAACCTGCTGACCTGCAAAGATATGGAGAAGCTAGATTCAACACCTGAAACCTGACCCCTTGCCTCATTTGAATGGCTTCTCCCCAATAAAACCCTGTTCGAGGCGTGCTCTCTCTCTTTCTTGCCTGCCTTGCCTCCTTTGTGGGAGCTGGGTCAGAGGAGCCATCCCAGAACCCAAAGAAAAAGGTAAATAAATTTTATGTGCAGCACTTAATGAAACAAGTTTCTACCATTAACAAGAACACGGAGGGGGCTGGGGCTGGGGCTGGGGCTGGGGCTCAGTGGTAGAGCACTTGCCTAGCATGCGTGAGGCACTGGGTTGGATCCCCAGCACCACAAACTAAACAAAATAAAGGTATTGTGTCCATCTACAACAAATATATAAAGAACACGGTTTATGGGCACAGTGGCACACACCTGTAATTCCTGTGACTTGGGAATCTGAGGCATGGGGATATCAAGTTTCCAGGCCAGCCTCAGCAACTTAACAAGACCCTGAGGATGTAGCTCAGTGGCAAAGTGTCCTTGAATTCAATTTCCAGCATCACAAAAATAAAAACAAAAAAGAGGGGCTGGGGATGTGCCTCAAGTGGTAGCATGTTCGCCTAGCATGCATGAGGCACTGGGTTCAAATCTCAGCACCACATAAAAATAAAGATATTGTGTCCACCTCAAACTAAAAAATAAATATTAAAAAAAAGAATGAGACAAATCCCTATGCACTGATATAGAATGAGCTACAAGATATATGAATAATGAAATAATATGCAGAAAAAAGGTAGGGATATACATACATTCCAGATCTTTCTATCTAGATAGATTGATTTTTTCAGCTGACTTTTTTTTTTTTTTTGGGTACTGGGGATTGAACTCAGGGGCACTCGACCACTGAGCCCCATCCCCAGCTTTATTATGAATTTTATTTAGAGACAGGGTCTCACTGAATTGCTTAGAGCCTCACCATTGCTGAGGCTAGCTTTGAACTTGTGATCCTCCTGCCTCAGCCTCCAAAACCACTGGGATTACAGGTGTGTGCCACCACACCCGGTTATACTTTTATTTTTTAGCTTTTCCCACACTAATGCTATGCATACAATACTCTCATGATGCTGGGCAGCAGCAGAGAGGGACAGCTCCTGGTCAGTCATGTGATGATAAGGGGAAACACCTGACACTCCCAGATATGTACTGAGTTGCAAACTAGGAAGTTCGGTAGCCTGGGTATATAAAATACATTTTGACTTATGTATGATATTTTCAACTTACCATGGGTTTATTGAGGCATAAGGCCATCATAAGTCAAGGGGCATCTATATAATCCTTATACACAGTCTACCATACAATAATCTGTCTGTATCCTTTCATATTTCAGTATCTGGAAAGAAAGGGAGAGAAAAGAAGCACCTGAAAGATAACACTATAAGCTAATTATTGTGTGTGCCTTCCAGAGAGAAGCTTAAGTAGAGGGGGGTGGCAAGGAGATTTATTTTTCTCTGTATTCCCTTTTTACCATTTACATTTTATAATAATGTACATGTATTATTTTAAAATAGAGCTCATCCTTGTAAAAAGACCTGGCACATTAGATACTTTAAAGATATTTATAGATGTACAAAGAATATCATTCATTAAGACTTCCTTTTTTTTTTTTTTTTTTTTTTTGGTGCTGGGAATTGAATCCTGAACTTCCTGCATGAACTTTATGGCTTGCTTAAAAAAAAAAAAAAAAAAAGCTACTCCAAAGCAGAATGTGGCATTTGATAATACCACATTTGACAATGCTGGGTAGATTGTGGGTGCATAGATGTTCATTGCATTATACTTTTTTTTTTTTTTAACCAGGGATTGGACCCAGGGGCGCTTAACCACTGAGCCATATCCCCAGCCCTTTTTTGTATTTTATTTAGAGACAGGGTCTCGCTGAACAGCCTAGGGCCTCACTAAATTGCTGAGGCTGGCTTTGAACTGGAGATTCTCCTGCCTCAGCCTCTAAAGTTGCTGGAAGTACAGGCGTGCCCAGCTTGCAATATAGTCTTTATACTTGTGTTTATGTTTGAAGTATTTCACAATAAAAAAAAATCAGGTTTAAGAAGCCTGTGGGATAGTGAATTGAGGCAGATACCGAAAGGGAGCTGGATTGGGGGAAGCAGGTCACATTTGGTTTCTTGACGTGGGCACTGGCTACACAGGTGTGTCCCCTTTGTGAAAACCCGTCAAGCGATGTACTTGGGATCTGTCATGCATCTAAATTTATGTTATGCTTCAACAAAAACTTCACTACAAAAGCCCCTTTCTTGTGAAATGGCACTCTTTCATAATGATTTCATCCTTGATTAGTAAAAATAAAGAATTTGATATGCTTTTTCCTTTGCAAATGATTGAGGTTTTCAGAGTAACAGGAAACCACTCTAAAATCAGGAGCTTTCACATTAGTGTACATTTGCATTTTTTTTAAAGAGAGAGTGAGAGAGGGAGAGAGAGAGAGAGAGAATTTTAATATTTATTTTTTAGTTCTCGGCGGAAACAACATCTTTGTTTGTATGTGGTGCTGAGGATCGAACCTGGGTTGCACACATGCCAGGCGAGCGCGCTACCACTTGAGCCACATCCCCAGCCCCATTTGCATTTTTTCATCTTCAGTAACATTGATAATCTCTCCCAACCTCCTTTACCCTTTACCTTGGGCTCCTTGACAATCTTAGTGCATTTCTGTTTGGGGAGGTGAGGAAGATTAGGTCAGAATACAGTGGATCTCTGCAGAGGAGGGAAAAAAGAGAGGAAGAGGGAGAGGGAGAGGGAGAAGAGAGAACAGAGCAAAGGGCCAGGGGAAAGAGAGGGGAAAGGGATTTGATGACAGGTCTGGGGTGTGTGAAGAGGTCCTGACACATTTTAACCCCAAAACCACTGAATAGATCTTGAGCTTTCCTGCCTCCAGGGTTTTGTTCCAATTTTGTTTCCTCTACCTTAAATACCTCAAATGGCTTCCTCCTCCTCCTGCTCTCTGTGTGTGAGAGATACAATAGATTGAACCCAGAGTCGCACACATATTAGGCAAGCACTCTACCACTGAGCTACATCCCCAACCTCCACCCACTGCTTTTTAAAACAGGGTCTCCCTAAGTTGCTGAGGCTGTCTTCAGACTTGCCACCTTCCTACCTCAACCTCCCGAGTAGCTGGTATCACAGGCAGGTGCACCTGCTCCAGGGAAATGGCTTCCTTCTTACCCTGCAATCTGCTGATTCTTATATTTCTTTTAGGGGAGCATTGCTCCTCCAATGCTCAATATGGACAGATATGTGGCAAATGTTCCATGAATGAAACGCCTTAAAAAAATTGCCTTTAACAGGATTTGCTAATAAAAGTGAGGGAAAAAGAATGAATGAATTAAAAAATAAACACACCTTTGGGACTGGTTGTTGCTCAGTGGTAGAGCACTTGCCTAGCACATGTGAGGCACTGAGTTTGATCCTCAGCACCACATGAAAATAAATAAAATAAAGATATTGTGTCCATGTACAACTAAAAAAAAATTTTTTTTAAACACCACCTTTTAAAAAAGTGTTGGAGGTAACCTTCCCCCCATGACTTCTCCAATCATCTGGATTTAAATCCTGCAAGGACCTGCATGATCTAGTATTGTCTATGCTGGCCTTATTCCTATTCCCAGAATCTGGTCAAACTCATCTCTGCTTCAGCCTTTGCACTGGTTGGGAATGCTCTTTTCCTTAGATGACCTTCTACATGGTTCTTTCCTTCCTGTGATTTGGATCTCCGTTCAAATATTACCTCTTTAGAGAAGTCCTGATCTTCCTATCCAAAATAATCTTCCTCAAACCAGTCATTTTAATGTCTTTATGATAATTATTACTATCTGTAATTGCTTTTTATTCCTTTACTTGTTACATCATTACATCATTTCACTAGAATGTGAGTTCCTTGTGAAATCTAGAACCTATTTTGGTCACTAGTGTACCAATGTTTAGGACATTGCTCCTATGGGGGGGCGCGGTGGAAGTGTTGCTCAGTGGTAAAGCACTTACGTAGTTCATGTGAGATCCTGGGTTGCATCTCCAGCCCAAAATGAATAAATCAACATTTTAGAAGTACATAATAAATGTTCAGCAAATAAGTATTTGAGGAATATGAAAGAACATTAGCTAATGTCATATGTTTATTTTGTACAAGACACTGGCTCAAATGCTTCACATAGACGATTTTATTCTTATCCTATGAAATGGGTGCTATTATTGCCCTTATTATAAAATGAGCCATAAGGCTTGAGAAGACTGACGGACACAGAAAAGTTAGGATTCCAACCCTGAAAGTCTGTCTGGAAGGTTGCTCTAAGCATAGCTCCAAAATCTAACAACCATCAGCACCACATGCGCGCAGGCCCTAGGATTCTGATTCTGAAGTTCAAGGGTGAAGCCAGGGTATTTTGTATTTTAAGTCGTGCCGCCAGTAGGGGTGGATTCGGGAAGCAGCCTGGTAAGGTCTTAGCGCCGGCTCCTCAAACTTGTCCCCGCCCTGCATGGCGCGAAGACTCCTGGGAGTTGTAGTTTTCCAGTGTAGTCGGTGCTTCCCGGAAGTGACGCAAGGCACCGCTTTTTTCCTCTCTCGACGTTTCCGCTGTTTCGCTTTGGCGGTGTGACCGACTCTGGATCTCAGCTGGTTGGTATTTCCTGCGCCTAGTGCTTCGAAGAGGGATACCGGGCCGGGGGACGGGCGGGGACCGTGAGGAGGGATCGGAGGTCTGGGGTGGTGGTGGCTCGGACCCCTTCTCGTGGCCCGTGACTCTCCGCTCTTCCTCAGGTCCGGCCGCGCTGGCCTTAGCCCCTCAGCGCCGTCGCCATGTCGCGGTTTTTCACCACCGGTTCGGACAGCGAGTCCGAGTCGTCCCTGTCCGGGGAGGAGCTCGTCACCAAACCTGTCGGGGGTAACTACGGCAAACAGTGAGTAGGAGAGACTGCGCCGTGTGCCACTTGGGGAGTGCGGATTGGGCGGGCTGCGGAGAGCCGCCACTGAGCCGGGGTGTGGGGGATGGAGGCGGCGCCCGGGTGGGCGCGACTTCGCTGGATGGTGTTTACCGCGCCGGGGCGGCTGGGGAAGCGCAGCTCTCCATCGTGGGGTGTTGTGAATTGTGGGAGTCCACCCCGGGGTTGGAGGGGTGGAATCGCGGAGAAGACGCTTCCGGCTGGCGGGGTCAGTTGCATCAGCTTTTTGGTTGGCTTATAGGTCTCCAGACTGCGCCTCCCCCATCCCTTTCCCATCACCCCCTGCTCCCCTTTACGTCAATCTGGTCTTAACCCCAAACCTCCAAATCCCGGCTTTTCTTACCCCCAAGAAATCCTCAGTGACCGTACGACTCAGAGACCCAAACCTTGAATGTTTAGTGAATGCCTGGGTGTCCCCTGATGTGCCTCTTGGTTCTGTAGCAGGTTTTTAAACATCTGTTATACTCCTGTCGTTTACCTCCACTTAAATAGCCTTCCCCCATCTCTGCAAATATATTTTCTCAAACTACTGTCATTCCCTTTCCATTTCTCATTTCTGTTGTGTTCCTGTTGAACTATTTAGTATGTACATGCCCAGGCACATGTGCTCACTAATATGGATCTGATTTCTTATCACTTCCACAAGTGGAAAGCCAGCATCACTTGTCGTAAAATGGAAAATAATTGGAAAAATTAATAAAATAGAAAGAAAAGAATGGAGGCCCTCTTGCTGGCTGGGTACTGTGATCTGTGATCTGGTCTCTTAAACTAGTAGCCAGTTGCTGTATTTCCAGCAATACAGGCTGGGGCAGGAGGATCACAAGTTTGAGGCTAATCTAGGCAACTTAGTGAAGATACTGTTTGAAATTTAAAAGTGGGGGGGGCTGTAGCTCAGTGGTACAGTGACATTGGGTTCAATCCACAATATCATGGAAAAGAAAACTACTGACAATAGAGGTGTTTAAGCCACTGAGAAGTTTTTCTTGCTGTTGTGTTTTATGAGATCTAGTTTAGGTACCAGCTCCTTGAAGCCTTTTCTTTTCTAGCCTTTTCTCTATCCTGTCTTCCCACCATACTGAGAATTCCCAGTGGTGCTTTACTGCTAGGCTGTATCCTCAGCCCTTTTTATTTATTATTTTGAGACAGGGACTGGATAAGTTGCTGAGACTGGCCTCTGCCTTGTAAATCTCCTGCCTCAGCCCCTCAAGTAGCTGAGATTAAAGATACGTGCTACCATGCCTGGCTCGCTCTTTCTTTCTTTCTTTCTTTGGTACCAGCGATTGAACCCAGGAGTGCTTAACCACTGAGCTCCATCCCCGGCCCTATTTTGTGTTTTATTTTGAGACAGGGTCTCAATAAGTTTCTTAGCCCCTGGCTAAATTGTTATGGCTGGTTTTAAACTCATGCTCTTCCTGCCTCAGCCTCCAGAGCTGCTGGAATTACAGGCATTTGCCACCATGTCTGTCTTGCACAGTGTTTTTCAGGGTTTACCTTGTAGTATATAATAGTGCCTTGGTTCCACCTGCCCCCCTCTGAGAAATGTAATAACTAGAAGTGGAGGTTGTTAATAGTCTCTTCCTTCTGAACAGGCCACTGTTACTGAGTGAGGATGAAGAAGATACCAAGAGAGTTGTCCGAAGTGCCAAGGACAAGAGGTGAGTCAGTGGGAAATTTCTGGGAGCAGTGGGAAGTTTTTCCTGTGGTGGACATATCAAATGTGGAACTGGGCTCCTAATCTAGGTTTGAGGAGCTGACAAATCTTATCCGGACCATTCGTAATGCCATGAAGATTCGGGATGTCACCAAGTGCCTGGAAGAGTTTGAGCTCCTGGGAAAAGCATATGGGAAGGCCAAGAGTATTGTGGACAAGGAAGGTGTCCCTCGGTTCTACATCCGCATCCTGGCTGACCTGGAGGACTATCTTAATGAGGTGTGATGCATGTGGGTGAAGGGAAGCCAAAAAGCACACCTGGCTGTGCTAACCATCTGGCTTCCAGGATTCGTTTCTTCCTGGATTCTTTGCCTTATTATATACAGTGTTCCTTGAACATAGAAAATGGGATAAAATAAGGGGGAAAAACGTTTTGGCCCTAGATTGTATTTATCTCTTACTCATGATTTTGTTCTTTTAGGGTGATATATGAAGGATTTTTAAAAAAATTAATAGGCAAGGTACAGTGATATATGCCTATAATCCCAGCAGCTCAGGAGGCTGAGGCTGGAGGATTGCAGGTTCAAAGCCAGCCTCAGCGACTTAGCAAGGGTGTAAGCAACCTAATGAGACCCTGTTTCAGAATAAAAGGGGCTAGGGATTGATTCAGTGATGAATGCCCTTGGGTTTAGTCCCTGATACAAAATAATAATAATAATAATAAAAAATAAAAAGTTAATAGGAGTTAGGGATGTAATTTAGTGTTGTTCCTAAGTTCAATCCCCACCACCAGAAAAAGAAAATGTGTAGTTCGCAAGTAGTGCAGGTGGTATATAGGTAATGACCTTCAAAAAAGTGATGGTGGGTGGTGTACACCTGTAATCCCAGTGGCTTGGGAGGCTGAGACTGAGGCAGAAGAATGGCAAGTTCAAAGCCAGCCTCAGCAAGGGCAAGGCACTAAGTAACTCAGTGAGACCCTGTCTCTAAATAATATACAAGATAGGGCTGGGGATGTGGCTCAGTGGTCAGGGTACCCCTGAGTTCAATCCCCAGTACCGAAAAAAAAGTGGTGGTGGAACTTGAAGTTTAGTCAGTACTACTTTATCTTAAATTACTGTTCTCCCTCTGTACCTCTTCTTTCATTTAGCTTTGGGAAGATAAAGAAGGGAAGAAGAAAATGAACAAGAATAATGCTAAGGCTCTGAGCACCTTGCGCCAGAAGATCCGAAAATACAACCGAGATTTTGAGTCTCATATCACAAACTACAAGCAGGTTAGGGATGCTAGAGGCAGACTTTTTTTTTAACTGAGATCATTGATCCATAACTCCCTCAAAAGAGCATTAACAAGTGGGTATGAGACTGGAAAAGGAATTATGAGGGATGGGATGGGTTGTGGTTGGCAGTCATCCTTAGTTATCTCTCATTTTCCTATGTCCAGAACCCTGAGCAATCTGCAGATGAGGATGCAGAGAAGAATGAGGAGGATTCAGAAGGTGAGAAAGCTTCAAGGCCCTTATTGCAAATGATTAAGAGGTCCAAAGTTAGGGGTTCCTTTGTTTGTTTGGTTGCCCTTCAGTCTTACACTTTAACATTCTAAATTTTTTCTCCCTCCTTTCCTTCTAGGCTCATCAGATGAGGATGAGGATGAGGATGGAGTTAGTGCTGCAGCATTCTTGAAGAAGAAATCGGAAGCTCCTTCTGGGGAGAGTCGCAAGTTCCTCAAAAAGATGGATGTAAGAGCCAGGGTTAGATTAATGAGTGATTTGCCTGCTAGAGGTCGTTCGGGTCCCTGGAAAGAAGAAAAGAACCAAGGAACCTTGTGGTTGGGAGGGGTGGGATTTAGTCTAGTCTGATTTGAGAACTGGCTTCCTCTTAGATGAGAACACTGAGCTAACTGCCTCTGGCCCTGGGGAGTTGTGTGTCCTTGGGGCAAGTTGTAATGTCTGTAGGTCTTGGAGGTCCATTCCAGCTCCTGATAATCACTCTCCTTCTGCTTCTAAAATTCCCTTGAGAGACAGGAGAGCTGAGAGACCAGTCTTCCTATCTTCTTGCTCATCTTTTTTTTTTTTTTTTTCCCCTCCCTTTAAGGATGAAGATGAGGACTCAGAAGATTCTGAAGATGATGAAGACTGGGACACAGGTTCCACATCCTCTGGTTCAGACTCAGAGGAGGAAGAAGGGAAACAAACAGCACTGGCCTCAAGATTCCTTAAAAAGTAAGGAAATAAATGGGACTTAGGGCTATGGTGGGAAGAATAGAAAGCCTTCAGTCATCTTGAAGGTTGTTGCTTCTTCCATATAGTCATTTTAGGAATGTTAAGTGCTCCTGTTTCACAGCAGGGCTCAGAAAGTCAAGTATATTAGTTGGCTAAGATCACAAAGCTAATGAGTCCTAAATATGGGATTTGAAGACTCCAGAGTCCTAATATTTAACCACCTTACTCATTGCATGTGGACTGGGTGCACATCTCACTTTGGCATCTATTAACTGTGATACTGAGCAAGATGTTTAGGGCCTAGATAAATTACTTAGGCTGGCCTTGAACTTGTGATCTTTCTGCCTTAGCCTCCCTAGTTGCTGGGATGACAAGCACATGGGTCATTGTTTGTTTTTTGTACCAAGGATTGAGCCTGGGTGCTTAACTCCTGAGCCACATCCCCATTTTACTTTTTATTTTGAGATAGGATCTTGCTAAGTTGCTAAGGGCCTCACTAAGTTGGCTGGCTTTGAACTCATGATTTTCCTACCTCAGCCTCCCAAGTTGGGATTGTCTATGTGCACCATTGTGCCCAGCTTATTTTAAGATTTTTAATAGCTTTATTGAGGTAACTAGTAAATACACATATTTAAAGTTAATTTGATAAATTGTCACAATTCTTGTATACCCATGAAGTCTTGCCACACTTGAAACAAATAATAACTATCACCTAAGAATTTCCTCATGCCCCTTTCTCAGCCTGTGTGCTACTACACCTACTCTCCTCACCCTTTTCCCTGATTTTTTTTTTTTTTTTTAACAACTTGTTGCATAGCTGGTTAGGTTCAAGCAATACTTCTGCCTCACCCTCCTGAGTAGCTGGGACTATAGGCATATACCACCATACCCAGCTTTGATTGGCTTTCTATCACTAATTTAGCCTTTTCTAGAATCTTATATAAATGAAATCATGTAGTATGTAATTTAGGGCATCAGTTGGTTTTATTTTGAGATTAATCCTGTTTCTGTTTCTCACCCCTTTGGAGGGGGGCACTTCTGTATTTTTCCCTCCTGTTCAGTTTGTTTCTCTCTGCTGGTTTGGGATTAATACGTTATAGAGGTTACACTTAAGTTTTGTTTTTGTCTTTAACCTATGGAATTTTACTTGGAACATCTATCTGGAAAGAGGGAGAGGGTTGAAAACTAGTTGAATCAATATTCTGAAGAAAGTTTTTGGAGAAATAATGTTGGAATTTTGGTTGTCACAGGGAATTTTGGGTGGTGCTCAAAATTGAATCTAGGGCCTTGTGCTTGCCAGGCACATGCTCTGCCACTGAGCCCCCCAGTCCATAGTGTTATTGGGGTTTTTTGTTTGTTTGTTTGTTTGTTTAATGTGCTGAGGATTAAACCCAGTACCTACCTCAGGTGGGCCAGGCTAGCACTCTGTCACTGAGCCATAGTCCCAGTCCTCCCATAGGTTTTCTGACATTGAGAAATTTTTTTTTCATTGTTAATGGACCTTTTATTATTTATATACAGTGCTGAGAACCAAGTGGGCACTCTACCACTGAGCTACAACTCCAGTTCCAATTTATTTATTTTGCAATTTTCAAATTTTATTCTTTTCCTGGGCCATAATATGTGGTGTGAGACTCTCTTATTATGCTGAGCTGGGGTCAAAGCTCCACCATTAATCATGCGATCATGAGAGTAAATTAATACTCTCCAGTTCACTGAATTGAAAATTGATTTTGATCAGTTGATAAGGTGGTTAAATATATTTGCAACTTAGAATAGTTGCAATTTATAAAGTGTTGTAACCCCATCATAAGTCAAAGCATCTGTAGAGAGAAAAGGAACAAAGGGGAGAAACAAACCACAATAAATTCTGTTTGCACATTTTTCTGTATACGCTCTCCTTGAGTCAGCCAATCAATGTTTATGGATTTTCTGGAAAATATGATGGGCTGTCTATAATGTCTGCCAGTATCCTTTTTCTGCATCTCCTTGTTAAAGCCAATCTGTATCTTTTCCCTGATTAGAATTTCTCAGCCTTTACCTTTTGATGGAAACAAGCTCATAAAGGAGTAGGTTTATCCTCCAGAATTTCAATCTCTTTTTAGTGTGGGCTATGACTGGGGTAGCTTTAAAGCACCTGGATATTAGATCATAGCTTTGGATAGAAAATATGATGACTATCACAGATATTTTTAGAAATATTTTAGAACCCATATTTAATTTTCAAACAGGGTTAAAAGCCTATCTAGGAGAATGTCTTTTCAGAATCAGCTTAGTTAACTTTAATCAAGTGGCTTGTTTCTTTTTCTTCCTTAAAGAGTCAAGGTCCTTGTGTTGAATAATAAGGTTTCAGCTCTCAGTCCTGCCTCAGCTTTAGCCTTGGCCTTCTGAGTAACTAGGACTGCAGGCATATGCTAGTGGCTTGTGGCTTGTTTCTTAATTGAGTAAATGATCTGTTTTTTCCAGAGTATTTATCCAGGAACTGTAAGATGTTGTTTATTGCACAGACTCTTGTCTTTACTGTATGTGAGATAAATTTTGTTTGGTTAATTTTTAAGGAATATATTAGATTGGGGTTAAAAATCCTTAAAATTTGAAACTTATTGTTTTAGAGGTAAATTACAGATTACACACTCAGGTTTCTGAATTTGTAGTTGGTACAAATTTTTAAGAATATATTGATAAAAGGGTGTCTTGAATCCTTTTTGATAAGTAGCCATTTGAACTTCTAATTGTGAACAACTAACAGATTGTTTTTGAACTTGTATGTAATTAACCACTGAAAAGATTAGTAATAGAGATGAGCAAAAATGACTGACAGAAAAGAAATAAAAGTAGAAAATGCAAACAATAAAATGTCTTATCTCAGTTATGGATCTTGATCTGAAGGTTTTTGGAAGAAGTTGTCTACACCTGATGCCATGATTGACCTGTGAAATCTTAAAGGGATGTTATCTACTTCTAAGAGTTACTTCTTAAGGGTCGTGCTTGTGTGTGCATGTTGGTAAGCAAGAGTGTGTGTGAGAGAGAGACCTCAAGGGATCTAATGAGATTGAATGCCTGCATTGTTAGAATCCTAAGCAAGGATCTATTTCAAAGCAATTTATTATAGCTGTGGTTTTTTTTTTTTTTTTAAGAGAGAGTGGGGGCGGGGAGAGGGAGAGAGAGAGAGAATTTTTAACATTTATTGTTTAGTTCTCGGCGGACACAACATCTTTGTTGGTATGTGGTGCTGAGGATCGAACCCGGGCCGCACGCACGCCAGGCGAGCGCGTTACCGCTTGAGCCACATCCCCAGCCCATAGCTGTGGTTTTGAAGGCATGGAATAGTCCTTCATATTGTATAGTATAGTTCTAGGCCTGACTTCTGTTGGTGCCTCTCAATTAATCTTTAGTGTCTTAGCTGTATTAAGTCTAGAACTGTAGTTTTTATCTGTTGGATATATATCCAATAGATAGACATCTGTCTACTGATAATTTTCTGACAAGATGTTACTGTGCCAAGGTATAATCAAGGTCAAGAAGTCAAGCCCAAGTTTTAGGTCTTTTAGCTAGAATTTCTTAGGGTATGAATTCATTGTGCTGAATACTCTTAGGGCTAAGAGTAAAACTTTAGGCCAAGAAAGATAAGTTTGTTGGAAGCACTGATTTTTACTGAGTGATTTTTTTTTTCTTCATTTTTTTTTATTCATTTTAGTTATACATGACAGAAGGGTGTATTTTGATATATTATACATACATGGAGTATAACGGCCCGTTCTTTTTTTTTTTTTTTTTTTTTTAAGAGAGAGAAAATTTTAATGTTTATTTTTTAGTTTTCGGCGGACACAACATCTTTGTTTGTATGTGGTGCTGAGGATCGAACCCGGGCCGCACGCATGCCAAGCGAGCGCGCTACCACTTGAGCCACATCTCCAGCCCACGGCCCATTCTTTTGGTTGTACATGATGTAGAGTTACACTGAACATGTATTCATATGTGAACATAATGTCTGATTCATTATACTATCTTTTCTGTTTCCATTCTTCCTCCCTTTCCTTCATTCCCCTTTGTCTAATCCAAAGTATTTCTATTCTCCCACCCCCCTCCCTTATTCTGTGTTAGTGTCTACATATCAGAACTTTCAACCTTTGGTTTTGGGAGATCACTTTATTTCACTTAGCATGATTGTCTGCAGTTCCATCCATTTACTGGCAGATGCCATAATTTCATCCTTTTTTAATGGCTGAGTAATGTATATATACCACAATTTCTTTATGTATTCATCTGTTGGAAGGACAGTTGGATTGGTTCCAAAGCTTAGCTGTTGTTGAATTCAGCTGCTATAAACATTTATGGGGATGTGTCACTATAGTATGCTGGTATCAAATCCTTTGATACCAAAGAGTGGGATAACTGGGTCAAATGGTGATTCCATTCTGAGTTTTCTGAGGAGTCTCCATACTGCTTTCTAGACTTGTTACACCAGTTTGCATTCCACCAGCAGTGTATGAGTGTATCTTTTCTTCCACATTTTTGCCAACATTTATTGTTACTTGTATTTTTTTAAATTATTTATTTTATGTGGTGCTGAGAATTGAACCCAATGCCTCACACATGCTATGCAGCATTCCATCACTGAGCCACAACCCCAGCCTATTACTTTTATCTTGATAATTGCCATTCTGACTGGAGTGAAATGAAATCTCTGTAGTTTTAATTCACATTTCTCTAATTGGTGAGATGTTGAACATTTTTTGATCTATTTGTTGACCAGTCATATTTCTTCTGTGAAGTGCCTATTCTGTTCCTTTACCCATTTATTGATTGGGTTATTTGTGTTATTTTGGTGTTTTTTTAGTTCTTCATATATCCTAGAGATTAATGCTGTATCTGAGATGCAGGTGGCAAAGATTTGAGGCACTGATTTTAAAAACAGCATTAGCTCCTTTGATCCTCTTAGAGCTGTGGGGATAATGTGGACAAAGAGGTTTCAACTTAAAATGAACATATTTTGCATATTTACAAAACCTGTAAAGTGAATTTTTATTGTTAGGAAACAGTGATATGGGGGGAAATCCATAAGGGTTTGGTTTGGTTTGTTTTGTTTTTTAGAGAGAGAGAGAATTTTTAATATTTATTTTTTAGTTCTCGTCGGACACAACATCTTTGTTGGTATGTGGTGCTGGGAATCGAACCCGGGCCGCACGCATGCCAGACGAGCGCGCTACTGCCTGAGCCACATTCCCAGCCCCTTGTTTTATTTTTCAAGAGCTAAAGCATTAATCTTTTGGCAAAGGAAAATTTTAACACAAGTGGCGTATTTATAAACTACTTACTGGGCTGGGGTTGTAGCTCAGTGGTAGAGTGCTTACCTAGCATGTGTGAAGCACTGGGTTTCATCCTCAGCACCACATAAATAAATAAGTAAATAAAGGTGTTGTGTCCATCTAAAACTAAAAAAAAAAAAAGTGTGTATATATTTTTTTTTTAAAAAGCGCTACTTACTGAAACATCCAAACTTTTAAATATTTTAACCTTGTCATATTTGGTTTATATTTTATTATGTACTAATTAAAAATCTAGAGATGGCTTAGGCAACATCAAGTGATATTTTGAGACAACCAATGATTTTTTTTGTGGAGCATTTTTTGCATTGAAGTTTTTTTCTTCTTAAATGTTTAAATTCAGAATTTAGATCAGTCAATTTTCATAAAATAAGCCAATATAACAGCTGAATATTTTTTCACCTTTTTAAATGTAAACTGACTGTCAACAGTCTGTTTTTATTGAAGGGGAAAAAAAAAAAAAGCTTAGCCTGGATAGAGCACCTATCAAGAAACAATAACAGGGCTGGGGTTGTAGCAGTGGTAGAGCGCTTGCCTAGCATGTGTGAGGCCCTGGGTTCAATCCTCAGCACCACATAAAAAAATTAAAGGCATTGTGTCCATATGCAACTTAAAAAAATAATTTAAAAAATAAGTTGTTTAAAATTTTTCTTTATTTAAACATTGAAGATTAGCTTTGGAGTTAGATGGCAGTTGTTTATGTCCACAATAGGCTGATCGACACCTTATTGGATCTGGCCATGCCCTCCCTACCCTTTATAATAGCGTTTTAATTGGTGTAACATGGTGACATATTGGTGCGTAGTCCAGCAAATCAAACATTCAGTGGTCCTGGCTTTGGTTCTGGTTGTGGTTGTCTCTGTTCTGCAGGTCACTGTTGTATAGCACAACTTGGATCCTTAGTGGAGGGAAAGAAGTAGTAGTTCATGGGAGGAGGAAGCTTCAGTGGTGTGAAGGGGATTAGTATTTCATCTTTTGACTTCTGACAGGGCCCCCACCACAGAGGAGGACAAAAAGGCAGCTGAAAAGAAACGGGAGGACAAAGCCAAGAAGAAGCACGATAGGAAATCTAAGCGCCTGGATGAGGAGGAAGAAGACAATGAAGGAGGGGAGTGGGAAAGGGTCCGAGGTGGAGTGCCCCTCGTTAAGGTGAGGACTTTAGAATTAAAATGAACTGGGGAGCAGTTTGGGAGAACATACAAGTGCCCACCTGGTCAGAGTGGGGAAAAGCTTAAGGTAAAAGATTTCTGCGGACATGCAAATGACAGGATATGTATTGACCTAGGAGAAGCCAAAAATGTTTGCCAAGGGAACTGAGATCACCCATGCTGTTGTCATCAAGAAATTGAATGAAATTCTACAGGCACGAGGCAAGAAGGGAACTGATCGGTAAGATTCATGGGCCCAGGCTATGGACTGTAGGGTGAAGAAGCTCTTTTTCTACAACACAAGGCAGAGATTGGTGAGGAAATAGCTCTGTTTTGGTACTGTTTTTGCCACAAGTAAAATGGGAATAATATTCACCTTTAATTACTAGGTGACTGAAGAGAATTATGGGTATGAAACCATTTTATATCATCCCAGGGTTGGTAGCACTATTGCTGTTTTTGTTAAAAATATAAAGGAGAAGCAAGCATACAGATGAAAATAGGAGTGTCATAAATGGCTGCCTTGCTTGTCTGAAGAGAGCATTCTATATGACAGGATGAGATCTTTTGATTCCAAAGCCTCACTCAGTTCTGTACCCCTCCAGTGCTACCCAGATTGAACTGCTACAACTGCTGGTTCAGATTGCTTCTGAAAACAACCTGGGGGAGGGTGTCATCGTCAAGATCAAGTTCAATATCATTGCTTCTCTCTATGACTACAACCCCAACCTGGCCACATATATGAAGGTGAGGGCAACAAAGAGGACTATCTCAAAGCTGAATTGACTGGTCAAGGAAAGGTGCCTAGAGTTTAAAAAAATCGGGGACTATGGACACAATCTTACTAGTTGAAGGCTCTATGTAATCTTGGTGAAAGAGGCTGTTGGGAGACAGTTGCTTTTCCTGTTCTCAGACCTCTGATTCTGCTGTCTGATCTCTTGGCAGCCGGAGATGTGGCAGAAATGCCTGGACTGCATTAATGAACTTATGGACATCTTATTTGCAAATTCCAACATCTTTGTAGGAGAGAACATTTTGGAAGAAAGTGAGAACCTGCAAAATGTTGACCAGGTAAAGGGGAATTGGCAGGATAACTGGAGGTATATGTTTCTTTTGGGGAGGCTCAGTGGAGATGGAAGAAAGGCAAAATTTAGGATAGAGATCTGGGCTAATTTATTTATTCCTCTTTTGCTTTCCTCTTCAGCCACTGCGTGTCCGTGGCTGTATTCTAACTCTGGTGGAACGAATGGATGAAGAATTTACCAAAATAATGCAAAATACTGATCCTCACTCCCAAGGTGAGCCTAAGTAAGCATGGTCTTTGTTGAGGGGAAAGTGCAGGAAATATTGCTAACTTTTGGGTTTTGTAAGGATTGTAAATCAAAGCAAAAAGCCAGTCCTTTTCTACCCAGCATCGCACTGAAGAACCTGTTGAGATGCTGGGCTCCATTCCCATAGTTTTTGATTCATTTGGGGGTAGGAGGGCACAGCAGGAATTGGATTTTCCTCCTATTTCCAGGTGATATTCCTGGTTTGGGGACTTATATTTTGAGACCCATTGGGGCAGGGCATCTGTTTTTAATTGGCTTGTTTAGTATGAATCAGAAGCATTGGAATGGGGAGGTGCAGGACAGTTTACTCAGTAAAAATACTAATATGCCCATTAAATCAAGGGTGTAGTGCTTAAACAGGCCACCAAAAGTCTCCATGCATATGGAGCTTACTTTGGTACTAGAGAAAGGCAGTTGCAAATATTACCAAAGTAATAAACAAAGTAATATTGAATCACATGAATTAAGACATTGTAATGGAATCCTGAGATTGAAAATGACTGGAAGGATGGCTGCTTTAAATGTAGTTGAAGATCGTTGAGTAGGAACCATTTGAGATGAGGTCAGAGGAAGAATTAGAAGAGGGCACTGAGAGAGGAACAGAAAGTGAGCTTGGCACATTTTAGGAATAAAAAGTGGTGCGGGCTCATCTAAGGCTAGGGGAGAATCATGGGATAATTAGGGCAAGTGCCAGATATCGCAGGCCCTTGTTGGCCATGGTTAGTAGTTGAGATTTTTTTCCTGAGCCATGGGATAGCAACATTGTAGGTTCTGAGAGAGGATAGTGTTTGCAGGGCACGTTGAATACTTCTTGACAAATGGCAGAGAATAGATGAAGCTAACTGGATCGATTAGGGACAGGTGTTGGGAAAACTTGGATGCCTGGCTGAGATGAGGGTGAATGTTTTTTCTGCTAGAATATGTGGAGCACCTGAAGGATGAGGCACAGGTATGTGCCATCATTGAGCGCGTGCAACGCTACCTGGAGGAGAAGGGCACCACCGAGGAAATCTGCCGCATCTACTTGAGGCGCATCCTTCACACCTATTACAAATTCGATTATAAGGCCCATCAGCGGCAGCTTACCCCTCCTGAGGGCTCTTCAAAGGTGAGTACTTGACAGTTGTGCAAGGGAGAGAGGTGTGTTGGTTTGTGCTACTTAATCTATTAGGACTTGATGGCAAATCTATTCCCTAGGAACTTCTTTTGGTGGAGTAGTGAGGGAAATGAGGGGATTAGAATAAAGCTGGATAAAGTCTCATCTTCGATTATTAGAATTTGAGCCATTTTTTATGTTTGTCTCCAATAATGTCTCTCCTCCTCCTAGTCTGAACAAGACCAGGCAGAAAATGAGGGTGAGGATTCAGCTGTGCTGATGGAGAGGCTCTGCAAATACATCTATGCCAAGGACCGCACAGACCGGATCCGTACATGCGCCATCCTCTGCCATATCTACCACCATGCTCTGCACTCTCGCTGGTATCAGGCCCGTGACCTCATGCTTATGAGCCACCTACAAGACAATATTCAGCATGCAGACCCTCCAGTGCAGGTAGGCTGAGGAGGCATCTGACCCTAGTGGTGAAGAAGAGCCCAGTCTTCTGTCCTCTGAACAAATTGGTTTAACCAGTAAAGCCACTCTTTATTGCAGATCTAAGGAAACACTTGGTCTTTTCTCAATGCCAGTATTCTTTGACCCTCCTCCATGTTGACCCATATTTTATATTGTCCCAATTACATTAAAGTCTTTTGGAGTAGAGACAGCTGTGAATTTAACTGACATTCATATTATTTATTGTTTTTCTGGTCCAGAACATTAGATTTATCTCACGTAGAAAGGTTAAAAAAAAAAAAAAACTAGGGGGGAAGACCCAAATGCAATGTCGTATATTGGGACACTATCTAACAATAGAACATCTAATTTTGCAAATATTGGTATTATGAGGGCTTCTTCATATGGAGGAATTGCCAGAGCGGTGTCCAAGGTATAGATCCTGTTAAATGTGTGTTTAAGGTAATTGGAAAGTATCTATAGAACATTTGGTGTCTGGTGATGGTGGTTTTTAAACAACACTCATTTTTTTTTTATATGTATCTTCTATGAAATGTCTGGTCAACTCTTCTGCCCCTGCTTTTTGTTTATTCGTTTGTTTGGGTAGTGGGGATTGAACCCAAGGGTACTTTACCACTGATCCACATCCCCAGCCCTTTTTATTTATTTTGGCGTAGTGAGATTGAGATTTTTTCCTTCACACAAACCTAGTTGTGCCAACATCATTTGAAGTAAATATATTCCTTGTTGTGTTGCTTTGGCACTTTTTGAAAACCCACATAACTCTGCAGGGATAGGGTGTTCCTGGACTCTGTTCCATCCATCCATTCATTCATCTTTTTGTATGTCCTTGTGCCACTCCCACACTATCTCGATTGCTGAGCCTTTGTATGGTAGTTAGTCTTAAACTCAAGGCAGTATGAGTCCTCCAACTTCTTTTTCAAGATTGCTTTGGATAGTCTGGGTCCTTTGCTTCTCCACATAAATTTTAGAATCAATCTGCCTACAAAAAGACTGCTGGGATTATATTGAATCTATAAATCAATTAGTATCTCAATAATATTTAACCTTTCAATCCTGTACATTATATCTCTTTACTTAATTTCTTACTTAGTTTTTCTCTGTGGTGGTTTAGTTTTTGGTGTTGATTGTTCCTAAATATATTTTATGATTTTTATGCTATTTTAAATGCAGTTTTTTTCACCTTACAATTATTAACTCCTAGTATTTAAAATACAATTAATTTTTGTATACTGGCTTTATATCTTGCCATTTTGTTAATTTATTCTAGTTATCTTATAGATTACTTTCTAGTTATATAATCAT
Source organism: Ictidomys tridecemlineatus (assembly GCF_052094955.1). Lineage (NCBI taxonomy): Eukaryota > Metazoa > Chordata > Mammalia > Rodentia > Sciuridae > Ictidomys > Ictidomys tridecemlineatus. The sequence goes on from NC_135486.1 coordinate 125,178,522, forward strand.
ATACTTTGTAAGTATAGTTTTATTACTATAGATGGTCCCTGATTTAATGGTTTGACTTAAGAGTTTTTCAGCTGATGATGGTACTACAGAAGTGATATGTACTCAGTAGAAACCATACTTCAGATTTTGAATTATGATCTTTTCCTAGGCTAGCAATATATATATTTTATCTTACATTGCAGTAATTAAAGTCTCTTAAGATAATACTGAATGAAAGTAGTGTGAGCGCAGTCAACTTGCCTTGTTCTCAAGTGAGCTGGGAAGCAGTCAGCTTTCACTTATAAGGATGACAGTTTTTATAGATACCTTTTCCCGGATTCAGGTTCTCTTTTGACCCTATTTAGCTGAAAATTTTTGTCATAACTAAATCTTGGAATTTTGTCAGATTTCTTCTGCATCCATCGAAATTATATACTCTTCTTTATTCTGCTCATGAATTGAATGACCATGATTGTGGGGGCAAGTGCATGGAGTACTGCATATGTGGCATATATTAAGGGTATCTGAGTAGCAAATCACTCCCCCATGCTACGTGTGTGAGCGGCAAACCGCTTATCCCATAGGCAGTCCTGGGCGTGAGGCTATTGTTGCAGTCCCTGCACTTGCTCCATGGCCCACTCCTCGATTGGTTGCTGCAAAGACAGTTGGCCAGAAATTGTATTGGTGGTTGCTTATAATCTGCTTAGCTACTGCCTGAATATATATACACGGTAACTGTAATAAAATCAGACCTGCTTCCTGCTTGGTCTCCGGAGGTCTTGATTAGCGACTCCACAGCCGCACTTTCCTCTACCCTATTCCGTGGCCCATGCACATAATTTCAGATTTTTGGCAAGGGATACTGGGAATTGAATTCGTGAACTCAGCCTTAGAGCCACATCGTCAGCCCTATTTTGTAATTTATTTAGGGTCTCACTGAGTTGCTTAGTGTCTCACTTTTGCTAAGTCTGGCTTTGAACTTGAGGTCCTCCAGCCTCAGCCTCCTGAGCCACTGGAATTATAAGTGTGCACCACCGCACCCAGAATAATTTCAGATTTTTATTTTATTTTTTAATTTTTTTTTTTTAGTATTTAATGTGGTGCTGAGGATTAAACCCAGGGCCTTGCATGTGCTAGGCAAGCATTCTACCACTGAGCCACAACTACAGCCCATGATTTCAGATTTTTTTTTTTTTTTTTTTTTTGAGAGAGAGAGAATTTTTAATTTTTTTTTTTTTTTTAGTTTTCGGCAGACACAACATCTTTGTAAGTGGTGCTGAGGATCGAACCCGGGCTGCATGCATGCCAGCGGAGCGTGCTACCTCTTGAGCCACATCCCCAGCCCAGAGATTTTTATACTAACCTTTGATTCCTGAGACCTAGCCTGTTTAGTCCTGATATATTATCTTTTATATATTGCTAAATTTTATTTGCAGTTTTGTTTTTTTTATGCCAGGGATTGAATTTTGTAAGCACTCTCTCACTAAACTGTACTCAGGCTCCTGTTTGTTCATACTAGTTCCTTTTTTTGTTTTTTCTTTTTAATAATGTTATTATATTATTATATTCTTATTTTATTTATTTTTTTGTAGTACTGAGATCAGATGTAGTGCCTCACTCATGCTAGGCATGCATTCTACTGCTATGCTACAGCCTCAGCCTGCTAATATTTCTTACAGCTGTTTGCATCAGTGTTTTATGACTTGTGTGTTGATCTACTACATTTTTTTGTTTGTTTTGTTGTTTTTGTAATAGGGATTGAACCCAGACATGCTACTTAACCACTAAGCCACCCTTTTAGAGACAGGGTCTCACTGAGTTGCTTAGGGCCTTGCTGAGACTGGCTTTAAATTTGCAGTCCTCCTACCTCAGCCTCCTGAGCTGTAGGGATTATAGGTGGACCTAGCTATAATTGTTAATGAAGATTTAGTCTTTCTGGGCACAGTGGTACATGCCGGTAACCCCAGCTGCTTGGGAGGCTGAGGCAGGAGGTTTACAAGTTCAAAGCCAGCCTCAGGAGGGCCATGAGCAACTTAGGGAGACCTTGCCTCAAAATGAAAAATGTCCTTGGATTCATTCTCTTGGTCCCCACCCCATCTCCACCAAAAAAATCATTAACATGAAGTGGTGGGTGTAGGGATGCATGCTTGTAATCCCCCTACTTGGTGGGCTAAGGCAGAAGGATCACAAATTTGAGGTCAACCTCAACATTTTAGCAAGACTTTGTGTCAAAGTAAAAAGCCAGAGGAGAGGAGGTATCGCTTAGTTGTCGAGCACTCCTGGGTTCAATCTCCAGTACTACAAAAAGGAACAAAGAAAAGCAAGCCACCATTACCACACAAACTCCTTTTTTACTCCCTTCTCCTATTTTATTTTTCTGTAACATTAGTCATTTTCATCATGTAGTTATTTTGTTCTATATCCATAGGCCATGCCCTTGTACTCAGCATGTAGTAGATGCTTTAAATTTTTTGACTAAATGAACAACTTGCCTGTGGCTGATACCTGACTGCATTACACTGTTCCCCCAGATCTTGTACAACCGCACCATGGTACAGCTTGGCATCTGTGCCTTCCGCCAAGGCCTGACCAAGGATGCACACAATGCACTGCTGGATATCCAGTCGAGTGGCCGGGCCAAGGAACTTCTGGGCCAGGGTCTGCTGCTGCGCAGCCTACAAGAGCGCAACCAGGAGCAGGAGAAGGTGGAGCGGCGCCGGCAGGTCCCCTTTCACCTGCACATTAACCTGGAGCTGCTGGAGTGTGTGTATCTGGTATCTGCCATGCTCCTGGAGATCCCCTACATGGCTGCTCATGAAAGCGATGCTCGACGCCGCATGATCAGCAAGCAGTTCCATCACCAGCTACGGGTGGGCGAGCGACAGCCCTTGCTGGGTGAGTGTGGACTTCTGTAGTGAGCACACTTCCTTTCCTGTTTGGTTATGATTAAGTATTAAGAGAAGTTAAGGAGAGTAACTCTCCCACTCGGTGATTCCATTTGGTTTAATGATACTTTCTCTGGCGCTATTCTGAATGTTTTACCAATGAAAATTTGTTTCATCTGTTTTAGAAATGGCACTGTGATACAGATTCCCTTGTTTACCTCTTTTTCCTGATGTAGAAACTGAGGCACAGAGAAGTTAAAGTGACTTGCATAACTTTTAACCTCCCCCCTGCCTTCATTTACAGTGACTTCTTTGATTACTTGTGTGTATATGCCTGCACGCACATAAAGTGCTAGGTATCAAACCCAGAGCCTTAATGCTAGACAAGCACTTTACCACTGAGCTACATCCTCAGTCTTTGCTTGGATCACTTTTGTTGATCATGCAAGGCCTGAATGAGTTGTGATTCAGTGGGGAGGGAATTGAACTGTGCCCTTCCCACCTACGCAGTTGGTGAATGGAAGGGCTTGAGTGGGCCAAACTCACTATCCATGGCTATATCCCCTTACACGGATGTCTTCTACTGGTCTTGTGAATGACATCCTACGTGCAATCCTAAGGCAAATTTGGTTTGACTTACATAGTGATGTCTTATTTGATGGAAAATTTTCCATTGAAAATCTGAATTTCTCACACCTTAGGTGGATCTGGCAACCCTGGGGCTGCCTTCCCATGGAGCTAGTCTTGGCAAGAGCTAAAGTTGAAGCTGTAGGGAAGGATTTTCTGGCTTACACGGTCCCTGCCTCTGTCTGTTACTCAGGATGTGTCAAAAAGCAGTTTCTAGGGCTGGGGTTATGGCTCAGTGGTAGAGCACTTGCCTAGCACTTGAGGCACTGGGTTGAATCCTCAGCACCACATAAAAATAAAGTTATTTAAAAAAATGTTTTTAGGGCTGGGGATGTGGCTCAATCGGTAGCGCGCTTGCCTGGCATGCGTGTGGCCCGGGTTCGATCCTCAGCACCACATACCAACAAAGATGTTGTGTCCGCCGAGAACTAAAAAATAAATAAATATTTTTTTTATAAAAATGTTTTTATTTCAGCACTGCACTCTTGCTTGTAGAAAGATATTCTCAGAGCCTCTAAATTTGCCTTTGCAACAGTGTAACGATAGACTAGTCTAAGGTGTGTATTTTTTCTTACACTTAGTTCTTTTCGTATATTATTTGGTCCTGATCAGTGTAATACATTTGAACTTGCTGTGCCTATTCTGGTATCTTCCACGATAATTTCTAGTCTTGGCACTTTTGTACTTTATTTATCCTGAATTCCTATTAATTTTCTTTGTTGTGTTCCTGGCTTATCTCTCAAGAAAGTATTTGGGGTCCTGAATTCATAATCAGCACATTGAGCCTGGGATTTCACAGATGATTTAACTGAGGCTGAATTTTTTTGGTACTGAGGATTTAAGCCAGTGGTGCTTTACCCTGAGCCACATCCCCAGCACTTTTTATTTTTATTTTGAAACAAGGTCTTGCTAAGTTGCTTAGAGCCTTCCTAAATTGCTGAGGCGATCGATCATTCTTCCTCAGCTGCCCGAGTCTTGAGTTTGCAGGTGTGTGTCACCACATTTGGCGTGAGGCTGAATTTTTTAAAGGCAAATGAATGAGCCACTTTCAACACAAATAACCTAGACTATTCAGACTTTTAGTCCTAAACCCACCCTAGTCATTAAAGGTCTGTATGGATATGGCAAAAACACAAAAGTGATAAAAGAATGATTGCTTGTGTCCAAATCTAAGGAAACGTATTCAGATATCAAGTGACGTGTACAGTCCGTTGCTTTTCAGTGAAACTGGGAGGGAATCTGGTCTAGTTGTTTGCCCTTCTGGCATATGTTCCTTCCTGAGCAGTGCTCATGGGGATAGGAGCCTGTGTCCTGAGTATGTCTAGGTCCTACCTTATTCCCAACTTTCAGGTCCCCCTGAGTCCATGAGGGAACATGTGGTTGCTGCCTCCAAGGCCATGAAGATGGGTGACTGGAAGACCTGCCACAGCTTCATCATTAATGAGAAAATGAATGGGAAAGTGTGGGACCTGTTCCCTGAGGCTGACAAAGTTCGCACCATGCTGGTTAGGTGAGTGCAGAAGGAAGTTGTGGTAGGTGGGAAAGGAAAGACTGACTGGTCTCCTTCCCTGAGAACCTCCTCCTTTTCTGCCCTCTTCCCATAGGAAGATCCAGGAAGAGTCCTTGAGGACCTACCTCTTCACCTACAGCAGTGTCTATGATTCCATCAGGTAGGATGGGCTCTGGGACTGCAGAGAGGCCCCCACTTTGTAGTCCCGGAACTGGCTGCCCCACTCCCTGCTTTGCTTTCCTTCTCCCCAGCATGGAGACACTGTCAGACATGTTTGAGCTGGATCTTCCCACTGTGCACTCCATCATCAGCAAGATGATCATTAATGAGGAGTTAATGGTAAGGGCCAGGTGATGGTAATGGCAGGTGGGGTCATGGAGAGAGCAGGCTGGATGGGTCTTATTGGTGTCACATCGCTTGCCTTCAACAGGCCTCCCTAGACCAGCCAACACAGACAGTGGTGATGCACCGCACTGAGCCCACTGCCCAACAGAACTTGGCTTTACAACTGGCTGAGAAACTGGGCAGCCTGGTGGAGAATAATGAACGGGTGTTTGACCACAAGCAAGGTACTTATGGTGGCTACTTCCGAGGTGAGTGGTTTCAGTCCCCTGTCCTCTCCCAGTACCCCAGCCCTCTACTGCCTTTCCCCTGTGCTCATGCCCTCTCCCTTCTTCCCACCTCTTTCCTGCAGACCAGAAGGATGGCTACCGCAAAAACGAGGGCTACATGCGCCGGGGTGGCTACCGCCAGCAGCAGTCTCAGACCGCTTACTGAGCTCTCCGTGTCTGTCTCGATGATCTAGACCATTCAGACTTTTAGTCCTAAACCCACCCCAGTCATTAAAGGTCTGTTTTAAGTTGTTACAGTTCCTAATTTTCTGCATGTTGTCACAGGTGTGTGTTGGTCTCATTCATTTGCTAATTAGATTTCTAAATTAACCACATGACAGGAACAAGGCTTGGGATACAGGATGAATTGGATGTACCCCTGACTTGAAAGAATCTAGTACGCCTTGATAATTAATAGGAAATTATAGTGATGTGATAAGTTACAGCAGTGGAATTAAAAAGGTGGGTGTGGTGAACAGAATGTGACTACGGGGCATAACATTAGGGATGGCATAGTGGATGTAGTAGAGACTGCTGAACCTTGAAGGGTGAGTGGTGGTTCATGAGGCAAGGAGAAAAGATAGTTAATCTAGATCAGTGTGAAGAGTGGTTTTTGAAACAGTGTAGATCAGCTATTACCTGTTAAAACAGGATGGGGACCATAATTAAGAGTAAGCATAATTTTTATAAAAGTATTAGTCTACAGTAGATTTGAAACTTTTAAAAAATTATTCTTTACCAAGTTTAAGAAACACTGTGTTTGCTGTGGTTGCTGCCTCAAAGGGCCATGAAGATGGGTGACTGGAAGAGGAAAAGAGAGCAAGTGCAAAGAGTCAGGGGGAAGTGTACCTGAGTGTGTGTAGGAGACAGATTAGAACCTGAATGGGGCATCTGAGAAAGGCTTTGATTTTTACAGACAAATAACATGAAGGGGGGTCCAATGTAGGAAAGAGAATGAAGCAGCATTGTAAAGTGTGAAATTGGAGGCAGAGAGCTAACTTAGAAAGCAAAAAGCAACTAAAGCCAAAATAGCCAGGATGAGAGGTGGGGGACCATGGAGGAGGTGTGAGTGTAAAAGGCCATGGGGTTTCTATGAGTGGAAGAAGTGAAGAATGACATATTCTTCTAATTGGAGGATAAACAAATAGGACTGTAATCAAGAAGTACCTGGAGTATTCTCATGTGTTTAGGAATGCACTAATAGCATATATGCTGGGAGCTCTGATAATGAGGTTGTTTTTTCCCCAAGTTTTGAGTTTGAGGAGTCTTTGAGACAAATGAGGCAATGATTGAAGGTGAAAGTTTAAGATACATTCATTCAACTATAAGCTAACATATTCTGGAACATCTAGATATTCAAACAAAACAGGGTATTTCTCTTGTGATAGTTCAAAGGTAGGTAGGTGGTCCACTCTTGGGGTTATGTAACAACTGTTCCACCGGATCTTACGGGAATCTGGGTCCACTGTCCTATTATGCCACTAACCCAAGTCTCCTTGTTTAAGCTCTCAGGAAGTGGAAGAGGATATAGCAGGCCTAAGAAATTACACTGGTCCATTGACCAGATCTTAGTCTTATTCTTATCACCATGTAGGAAAACCTCTAGCTGGATAGTTATGTTAATTTAAACTTGGCATTTTATTACTAACAAAAAGCAGGGGAGATGCCAAATTCCTAGCCCATCACAGAAGGGGAAAAAACAAAAAGATTTCAAAGTGAGTTATTTACAAATGGTTGTTCAAACTATAGTAATGGGTAACATCAGAGCCAGCATTATTGACTTTTTACATACTGGGTGTTTTACATGCCATACCTCATTCAATCTTTTTGGAAAACCCTTATTGTTTTTTATAGATAAAGAACCTGAGGCCCAAAGAAGTCTGATATCACGTAACTAGAAAGTAAGGGATATGGAGACCTGGGAATTCAGATGCCACCTCTTTACTCCTTTCATAGTCTGGGTGTTTCCAGTCATGGCAGCTAGTGTCTAGCCTTGAAGACAGAAGAGACTAGTCAAGTTAATCCTTTATTGTTGTGGGGGGAATTTCTCAAATGACCAGGATATCTACATTGCAGTGCTGAGTGAAATCTGACCCAAAAGTTAAGGCAGCACAGGAGACAGGTATAATATACAGAGATGCTTAGTGTTTAAGTCTTTCACTATTATTTAACTATTCCTTTTCTTTTTAATACCTCTTAAGGCATAAAATCCATCCTTACTAACTGATGGTACAAAATCCACAGACCAGATTTGGCCCATGGACCATAATTTGCTGAACCTGTTCTAGATAACAAAGTGGTTACTATGCCCTGGAATCGTATAACATGGCAGTTCTGCCAGGCCTAGAGCACATTGGACAAGATTTGGTTTTGGCTTTAACTTTGGGGGAGGAAGCAATATGTACCCTTTGTTTTTTTGTGAAAAACTCATGTTCACAAGTTTTTCTTAACTTTCAGATTTTGAGAAAATAACAGTTTATAAACAAAAACAACCACATATCCACAAATTTCTTTTTATTTATTTAGGTGCCAGGGATTGAACCCTGGGGTGCTTAACCACTGAGCCACATCCCCAGCCCTTTTTATTTTTTATTTTGAGACAGGGTCTCCCTGACTTGCTTAGGGCCTCACTAAGTTGCTGACACTGAGGCTGGTTTTGAACTGCTATCTTCCTGCTTTAGCCTCTAGAGTCATTTTCAAAAGAAATTTCCAAGTGTGAATTTGAGCACATCTATGATGAATCAAAGTTTGCTGCTGCTGCTGTTGTTTTGTTTAAAAACAACTTAGGTTTACAGGTTTTTCAAAGTATCTTCCTGGCGCGTGTGGTGGCACATGCCTGTAATTCCAGCTGCTTGGGAGGCTAAAGCAGGAGGATCGGATCGTGAGTTCAAAGGCAGCCTTAGCAATTTAGTGAGGCCCTAAGTAACTAATTGAGGCCCTGTCTCTAAACAAAATATTTAAAAAGGGCTGGAGATGTGACTTGGTGGTTAAATGCCCCTAGGTTCAATCCCTGGTATCAAAATTAGTAAATAAAAAGTGTCTTCCTGAGTTTTAAGAAAATATAGGTGGGAAAACAAACTCTGAAAATAACTTCCTGTCATGAGTTTCAGGAAATCTAGCTGAACCCCTAATAATTATAGAGACTAGGCATAATGGCACATGCCTGTAATCCCAGCAGCTCAAGAGGATGAGGCAGGAGGATTGCAAGTTTGAGGCTAGGCTTAGCAATGTAGCAAGGCCCTAAGCAATTTAGCAAGACCCTGTCTCAAAAATATAAAGGGCTGGGGATGTGGCTCAGTGGTTAAGTGCCCCCTGGATTCAATCCCTGCTGCCCACCCCACCCCCCAAAAAAAAAACTTATGCAAATGAGCTCAGATTCAAGAGTTTTCAAAGTTAACTTCCAGGTGAGATTGTACAAATCCAGATGCAAGAGCAGTCTTGTGAAAACAAGATCATACTCAGGGATTCTCCCAGTGTGAATTTGAAGAATTGTCTCCCAGCTTTACGTTCACTTTTCCACTGATGAGAGAAATGAGGAAAAAAATACGAAAAAGAACTGAGAACTCTGTGAAGTAAAAGCCGGCATATTGGGGGGAAATTCAAAACTTGAAGCAAGCAATACAGGGGTGAGTTTCTTGGTATTTTTTCTTTTGTGGCTTCTGAGGTCAGGCTGCAAAAACCCCAAAAGAAAAACCCATCTTGGACCAGGAAAAGGAGCCTGTGGACTGGAAAGCCTGGCAGGAGATCCCATCCCCCCTACTCCCCTTTTTTTCCACCAGGGGCAGGCAACAATTACAAAATTATGCAGCAGTGTTGCTCTGGAATCTAAAAGAGGAACCAGGAAAGAGGACACTTGTCTGAAGAAGTGGGGCAATCACTATTTTGTTTTTCTATTGCTGGTTTGGCCCAAGGATGGGCTCAACTGTAGTAGGGGGCACAGGCAACTAAAACTTCTGAACAACCTACTCTCTGGGCCAGAGATCAGTTGACTACTGAAAGGAAATATTTACCAAGAGATTTTTTTGGGGCGGGGGGCAGGGGTTGGAGGTATACTGGGAATTGAACCCAGAGGCACTTTACAACTGAAGTATATCCCTGGCCATTTTTGGTTTTATTTTATTTTTATTTCTTTATTTGTGGTACCAGGGATTGGACCCAAGGGCACTTAACCACTGAGCCATATCCATCCCCTGCCTCCCCTTTTTGAGGTTCTTGCTAAGTGCTTAGGGCCTTGCTGAGTTGCTAAGGCTGGCCTCAAATTTACAATCCTCTTGCCTTAGCATCCTGAGCTGCTGGGATTACAGGAGTTGTGTACCCCTGCACCCAGCTTACCAAAGGATTTTAACAGAACCTAGAATCTCGATATGCAAAATACTTGGAACACAATCTATTTTAACAATACTCTCTGAAATATACACTTAAGCCTGGGAAAGACTTCTCAGCAGGTCATCAGCACATTAAGGGACTGTGTAGCATGACCAAATTTGATTTATCCCAGTAGTACAGGAGAGGCTTAACATGAGGAAATCAATGATACAAATTAATAAAGAAGAAACCCAGTTAACTTGATGCAAAAACCCTTCCCCACCCCCTCTTTTGGTACTGGGAATTGAACCCAGGGGTGCTTTACAACTGGACTACATCCCTGACCCTTTTTATTTGGAAAAGGTTTCACTTAAGTTGCTTAGGGCTTTGCTAAGTGGCTGAGGCTGAGGCCTTGAATTTGATTCTCCTGCCTCAGCCTTATGAGTTGCTAGGATTATAGGCACACCACATCTCCTACACAGTGTCCTTTCATGATAAAAATAAAAGGAACAGAAGAGACTGTCCTTAACATGATAAAGGGCACTTAGGGAAAACTCACAGCATTCTCAATGGTGAAAAAGACTGAACACTTTCCCCAGAGTTCAAGAAAAAGAGACAGGATGTCAGCTTTCACCATTGCTATTTGTACCAGAGATTTGACCCAGAGTAGACAAGGAAAAGAAAGGCATCCAGTTGGAAAGGAAGACGAAAGAAATCCAAGTTGCAGGTTGCCAAGGTAAGGCAAAAATCAGTGTGCACATATCAAAGAACTCAAAAGTGAAAAGGTGACCCCCAGGGTGGGAAGAAATCAGTAAAATGTATCTGATATGCATCTGATAAAAGACCCACAAAATATAGAGAGCTAAAAAGAGACAACCTTACTTCAAAGTACGTGGTGCACGCCTGTAATCCCAGCGACTCTGGAGGCCAAAGCAGGAGGATCACAAGTTCAAAGCCAGCCTCAGCAATGGTGAGGTGCTAACCAACTCAGTGAGACCCTGTCTCTAAATAAAATACACAGTAGGGCTGGGATGTGGCTCAGTGGTTGAGTGCCCCTGAGTTTCAATCCCTGGTACAAAAAAAAAAAAAGACAAAGAACTGGAAGATATTTCTCTGAAGAAGCTGTATAATCCTATGGCTCAGCAATTTTACTCTTTAGAGATAACACCCAAAATAATTTAAAGCAGGCTCAAATTGCAGTAGAATTTTATTATTTATTTATTTATTTGGTACTGGGAATTGAACCCAGGGGCACCACAGAGTGAGTAACATCCCAGCAGATTTTTATATTTAGCAACAGGTTCTCATTAAGTTTCCTAAGGGCCTCATTAAATTGCTGAGGCTGGCTTTGAACACACAATCTTCCTGCCTCAGCCTCCTGAGCCACTGGGATTACAGGCATGCACCACCACACCCAGCTCCTCAGCAGAATTATTCACAGTAACAAGGTGGATACCCAAGTCTCCATCAAAGTGGAGAATATATAAAATGTGGTATATACATACAGTGGAATGTTAGCATTGAAAAGGAAAATCCTAATAATGTGTCATAACATGGATGAACCTTGAAAATATGCAAAGTGGATTAGCCATAGAAAAAGACAATATTTTATTATTTCATTCGAATTAATCTAAAAGGGGCAAATTCGGGGAAAAAAATAGGTTTACCAGGAGCAGGGGAAATGGGAAATTATTGCTTAATTGTTGCAGAATTTCTGTTTTGGGTGATGGGAAAGCGTTGGAAGTAGTAGTGATGTTTATTGTACATTATTATAAATGTACTTAGTGTCACAATTGTGCACTTAAAAATTAAGGCTGGGCATGATGGTACACACCTGTAATCCCAGTGACTCAGGAGGCTGAGGCAGGAGGATTGCAAGTTCAAAGCCAGCCTCAGCAAAAGTGAGATGCTAAGCAACTTGGTGAGACCCTGTCTCTAAATAAAATACAAAATAGGGCTGGGGATGTAGCTCAGTGGTCAAGTGCCCCTAACTTCAATCCCTGGTACTAAAAAAATAAATAAATAATAAGATAGACCAGGTTCGGTGATGTGTGTCTGTAGTCTTAACACTTAGGGGAGGCTAAAGGATCACTTGAGCCCAGGAGAAATAAGTTAAAACAATAAACTTAGTGTTATGTGTATTTTGTCGCAATAAAATAATGGGTCAAAGATCAAAGTATAAAAACTATAAAACTATTAGAAGATAACTTAGAAGGAAATCTCTGTGAATTTAAGAAAAGATGTATTAGCTGTAATGCCAAAATTATGATCCATAAAACCCAAATCGGACCTTTTTAAAATTAAGAACCAATCTTCAAGAGACGCTTAAGTGAATGAAAAGCTATAGGCTGGGAGAAATTTGCAAGTCATATCTGACAAAGTACTTGTATCCAGAACATATAAAGAATCAAAACTCAGTAATTAAAATTTTTTTTAAATGCTTAAAATACTTGAACAAATACTTCAACGATTTCTTGGAGGTTCTACATCATTAGTTATTAGGAAATGCTAACTGAAACCACAGTGATACACCACTCCACACCCATTAGAAGGTGTAAACAACAGACCATGCCAGGTGTGGAGGAACTTCCTTACACTTGGTGAGTGTGAAATGGTGCGACTCCTTTGGAAAGCAGTTTCACACTTTCCTCAAAAGTTAACGTACAGTTACCACATGCACAGAGATCTTGAGAGATTCAGAGCTTCAAGGACACCCATGATGTTCCTTTCCTGAGCTGAAGACAACCCTGTGGATCACCATGTGGGAGCTGCAGGGCCAGAACCTGGTTTTGGTTCCTCTTCACCATTTGTGTGCCCTTGTGTGATCCGACTAGGTCTCTCTTGAGCTTCAGTTTCTTCAGATCCGTGCTACATCACCAATACCATGAGATTTATGGTCTGTGATAGTATGATTTATAACAAGCAGTTAAAGAATTAGATGTTAGCCAGGCACAGTGATGACATGCTCCAGTAGTTCCAGCTGCTCAGAGGCTGAGGTGAGAGGATCATTTGAGCCCACAAATTCAAAGCAAGCCTGAGCACCATAGCAAGACAGCATCTCAAAAAACAAAAACCCTATTAACAACTAGATGTGAGTTAGACTCTTCGCTTTCATGAAATCAGGGAATTTTGCTTGCTTAAGGTCACACAGCTATAAATATAAAAAGAACATATGATGCTGGGAGCTTCAAGGGACTTTCACGATGAAGTCAAGCTTCCCATGTTTCCCAGATGAGGAAATTAAAATATAGAGGAAGTGATTTTCTCCTGTCTTTTGACTCTCAGCCTGAACTAAAACCCCTCTCCCCTCTAATGTAGGAACAAAGTCCCGATCTGTCCTTTTCCTCACAAGTTATGGGTGCCTCTCTAGGAAGCTCTGCCAGTTTCCTGGACAAAAAGCCTGGTTTTCCCAAGAAAGCCATCAGGACAAGGTTTCCAACCTTGGGCTTGACACAGCTCAGCTGAAGTGTCAAATTCAGCCAGAGCCCAAAATCAAGTAGTAAGCCATATGGTTGGGAGCAGCCACATATTCCAAGCCTTTACTATGAAAGTGACAGGGTTTGAGCAGGTCAGACAGAAGGAAAGGCTGCTGCCAGACACAAACTAAAGGATTAGCTAACGAGTGTCAAGCCTCTACCTGGGTTTTGCCCTGGCCTTCGGGACTGACTGGAAGGGACATGCGGTCCAGATGTGTTAAGCAGACTCACCAATAACTCAACTTGTGGCCCAAGTGACATCAAAGAAAAATCTATTTTCTGCTACAAAAGACACTTCCTTTATGTAGGAAATTTGGAATATATTAGTGGTAAAGACAAAGTTGCTGGTAGTTTCAAAACAAATATACAGCCAGGCACAGGGCTGCACTCCTGTAATCCCAGCAACTCTGGAGGCTGAGGCAGGAGATGGCAAATTCAATTACCTCAGCAATTTAGGAAGCCCCTCAGCAACTTGAGACCTTATCTCAAAGAACAAAAAGGACTGAGGCTGGGGCTGGGGCTGGGGCTCAGCGGTAGAGTGCTCCCCTAGCATGTGCGAGGCACTGGGTCCGATCCTCAGCACCACATAAATGTCCAGCTGCAACTAAAATAAATACATGTTTTTTTAAAAAAAGAACTGGGGATGTAGCTCAGTGGCAAAGCACCCCTGGGTTCAATCCCCCAAATTTGAAAGTAAAAATAAATGAGATAACATGCTTTGCCCAGAGCCCAATCCAAGGCATATGTGGAGGCTCAATGTTGACAGCTGTGCTCCACTGACTCTCCAGAAGGATCAGATAGTGTCCAGCGCCAGGGTGGGAGCCCTCGTGGAAAGGCAATTACATGGTGATCATAACTCCCCGTTCACACCCACAAATATTTGCACAGCCCCTTCTGTGTGCCAGGCTCTGGACCAAAAACATGGGTATAACCCATGAGCAGACTGTCCTGGGCCACACCTAAGTGTGCCACACCTTGGGAAGTAGGATAGCAGGCTGAGGCCATCCCCACCATCTCTTCCACTGACCTGCCCTGTGAGTCACTTCCCCTCCAGGACTTCAGGCTCCTCATATCTCAAATGGAGGGGAAAATTTTCAAAGGATGGAGAACAAACTTTTTTTTAGCACTTTATGCCTTTAATTGAAATTATCCAATCTTTATTTTTGCTTAAAATAACAACCACTTAAAAATATTCAGTGGTGGGGCTGGGGATGTGGCTCAAGCGGTAGCGCGCTCGCCTGGCATGCGTGCGGCCCGGGTTCGATCCTCAGCACCACATACCAACAAAGATGTTGTGTCCACCGAGAACTAAGAAATAAATATTTAAAAAATTTCTCTCTCTCTCTCTCTCTCTCTTCTCTCAGTCTCTCTAAAAAAAAAAAAAAAATATTCAGTGGTGTTTAGTATATTCACACTGCAGTGCAATTGCCACCCCTGACTTGTTTTAAAAAAACATCATTTCTAAGTGAAACCCCTCATTGTGCAGCTTCTCTCAGCCTCTGGTAACCACCAGTCGGCTTCCTGTCTTATCAACTGATCTACTCTGGTATTTCTTGTAAATTGAGTACTACAACAGTGACATTTTCCATCTGACTTTTCATTTAGCATATTTTGGAGATTCATCTACATCATATAGCATGTATCAGTACTTCAGTCATTTCATGACTGACTAATATTCCATTGTATGGATATACCACAGTTAACCATTCATTCATTCATTGGTGGACATTTGGGCTGTTTCCATCACTATGTCTTTTCTCAACAAATCTTTTTTTCCCTTTTTTTTTCTTTTCTTTCTTTTTTTAAAATGCCATGCTTGGGGGTCAAATCCAGGGCTTTACAAAGGATAGGCAAGCACTCTACCACTGAGTTTCACACCCCAGCTCAAACCATTTTAAAAAGGGGGAAACCTAGGCTCAAAAAAGGTCAAGTGAAACTGGGTGTGATGGTACAAACTGTAATCACAGCTACTCGGGAGGCTGAAGCAGGTGGATCAAAAGTTCAAGGCCAATCTGGGCAATTTAGAAAGACCCTGTCTCAGAAAATACAATAAAAAGGTCTGGGGACAGTTCTGTGGTAAAGTGCTTGCCTCACACGTACGAAGCCCTGGGTGTGATTCTCAGTGCTGACAAACGGAAAAAAATGCAACATAGAATCAGGGAGACTGTGACAACTAGAGAACTGATGCCTTCATCTCAGGGAGCAGCTCCTACACACAGCGCTACCAGGGCTGAATTTAAAAAGAAGCAGAAATTTAGATTTTATTGTGAACTCTAATCCTAATATGTTGGATTTACTTAAGAAAAAAAAAAAAGTTAGTACCATAGAGGACAAACAAAACATTTGCTGGCCAGATTAGGCCCAGAAATCCATTTGTGAATTCTGCTCTCATTGCAAATACTAAATGTCAATTAAACACTATAGACCCACAATTTAATGCGCTTCCATGCACTTCCCTCGTCACTGGAGAGCCCAGGTGAACGCCGTTCATTTGGAGACCCATCACTGTGCACAGCTAGGAGCAGGCTTTACTCTCAAGGAAGGCGCGCTCCCGAGTTCTGCAGTCAGAAGAGATGAGGGGAAGGGGCTGCAGGGACAGCCCAGATGACAAACAAAACAGACTCTGGTCCCCTCTTCAGGCCCCTTCATGGCCTCAGATCCAGCCACCAGCCCTCAAGTCTCAGAGTAGAAAGGCACATTTGCTCTCCAACTTTACTTCTCCAGGGGGCGCTGCCATCTCACAAAACACAGCCCCAGGCCCACTCTCCTCCCTCTTGCACTAAAGCAGCCAACTGGACTGAAAGGACCACAGCAGCCTCTGTTTCTTTTACCAGTCCCTTCCTCCCTCACACTCTCCTTGGCTGTCCCTGTGAGCTCAGGCCAGCCAGTAGAACTTAAGGGCGGTGTAGACAACACAACTAATATTTGAAGACTTCAGTACATCACTGTGGTTGTTGGTTGTTGTTTTGTTGTTGTTGTTGTTTGTTTGTTTGGGGTACTAGAGATTGAACCCAGGGTCATTTTACCACCGAAATACGTCTCCAGCCCTTTAAAAAAAATTTATTTTTTTAAATTTCCAAACAGGGTCTGGCTAAGTTGCTGAGACTGTCCTCAAGCTTGTGATCCTCCTGCTTCAGTCTCCCAAGTTGCTAGGATTAAAAGGTGTGTGCCACCACATCTGGCACCACTATCAATAAGGATTGCAAATTCAAGGCCAACCTAAGCAACTTAGGGTTGCCCTAAGCAACTTAGCAAAACCCTGTCTCAAAAATTAAAAGAAGGGCTGGGGATGTGGCTCAAGCGGTGGCGCGCTCGCCTGGCATGCGTGCGGCCCCGGGTTCGATCCTCAGCACCACATACCAACAAAGATGTTGTGTCCGCCAAAAACTAAAAAATTAAATATTTAAGATATTCTCTCTCTCTCTCTCTCTCTCTCTCTCTCTCTCTCTCTCTCTCTCTCTCTTTAAAAAAGAAAAAGAAAGATGGGGGAGAAGAAGAGGAAAAAATTTGGAAAATTCACAAATATGTGGAAATTAACACATATCTAAATAATTAATGAATCAAAGGGAAAATTAGAAAGTGCTTTCAAGACGGGAACCCTCCTCGATGAAAAACAAAACCCCTTAAAAAATTAAAGGGGGAATGAGATGGGCAAGCTATTCTCAATCCCATAGAACTAATGGATATAACAGAAAATTGGGATTTAAAAAAAGGACCAGTCTTTGAGGCTATGGAATTAACACACCAGGATGTTGAGAAGTCATCTCTGCCTTCTGAGACCATATCAAGAAGCCAGAGCCAGACAAAGCAACATCACTAAAACTCATCGTGACAGGACAATAGTTTGCCCTGCTCTTAAAATAATATTAGGGACTTTCCCAGATGATAAGGAGCAACCCCAGGTGGCCAGGGGCAGATGTATGCATAGAACAGTCACTAAAGTAGCCCACACTTACCTTTGTTGGCAGAGTAAAAAGCTCAGCCCTACTGGGCACTTTAGATGGTTACGAGACATACTGTAGGGCATGAGGAATGATGAAGAGCATAGGCTCTCCTCTGCACAGGGTGGCATCAAGGGGCCAGTCCTGTCTATGCTGTGGATGCCAGAAACACTATACGTGTTCGTCTTTAGTTTGAAACAAACTGATTCCCTCTCCCTCCTTCTTCGAGCAGAAGCCCCCAGGGAAGAATCTTGTAACCCTCTTGTCGTTCCTTTGTCCGATTCTTCTCATGGAGTGGACAAGAACCCACTGATGCTTTGAGAGGAATGAAAACAAAAAGAGAACATACCAGGACTCATAGGAATCAGCTAAGGCAGTTCTCAGAAATTTATAAACACATATTCAAAAAGAAGAGATACCTCAAACCAATAACCTAAGCCTCCCAATAAAAAGAAGAAACTAAACCTAAAGAGAGCAGAGGAAGGAAATCATAAACATGAGCACAAAGAAACAATTAAAAAGTAAAGAAGTAAATGAAACAAAAGCTGATTCTTTGAAAAAATCACAAACCTGACAAATCTAAATGGACCAACCAAGAGAGAAATAGAACAGACTCATAAACAAAACAGGAACAAAAGAGAAGACATCATTGGTTGAGTGTTTGCCTCACATGCACAAGGCCCTGGGTTCAATCCCCAGCACCACCACCAAAAAAAAAAAGTCATCATGACTGACATTGCAGAAAGAAAAAAAATATATAAGGGAAAACATTTGTGTGTCAACAATTAGATGACCTAAATGACATGGAAAAATTCCTAGGGCGATTCAAAATACTGAAATTAATTTATGAAATATAACATCTGAGTATATCAATGTAAAGGCATTGAATGATTTAAAAGACTTCCCACATGCCAGTAATCACATGCCTGTAATCACAACTCAGGGGGCTGAGGCAGGAGGATCACAAGTTTGAGGCCAGTCTGGGCAGTTTAGCAAGACTTTGTCTCAACATAGAAAATAAAAAGTACTGGGGATGTAGCTCAGTGGTAAAGCACCCCGAGTTCAATTTGCAGTATCAACAAAACAAAATAAAACTTCCGTAAAGAAAATTCCAGGAATCCATTGACAACTAAAATATATATAGAGAGAAAATTCCAGACCAGATGGCTTTGTTTTGAATTCTACTAAACATTGCAGAATTACCATGGATCCTTTACAACTTCTCCAAAAGTTGAAAGATGGGGAGGAAGATAGCAGACTAGGAAGCACCAACCATCGGTCTCCCTAACCCAGCTGGCAAGAGTACTAGTAGAATCTGTCCAGAGTAACATCTTGGAACTCTGGATTCCATTGAAAGTTGGTGACTTCCAGGGTGAGATAGGAGTTTGGGGATGCCCACATGGCAGAGGTAGTGTACTGGGCTGGAGTAGAAGAGTCATCACGTCCCTGTTTACACTATGACCATGACAACTCCCACCCCCACCCCACCCCCAGGGCGTATCTCCATGGCAACGCCCACCTTAGGTTCTGTATTGTAATCAGGTGAAAATCAAGTGACCAATAGAAACTGTCTTCTAATTAGGCAAAAATCAAGTAACCAATGGGAACAAATGGGGCAGGGTCTCCAATCAGTGTGTGCAGAGAGGTATCCCAGTGCAGCTCACCTGCAGGATAAGACTCACCTCAACCCTGGGCCTTGAGCCAGTCTCACCGTGGCCCACTCTGCTCTGTTTTATGGAGTGTCACTTTCACTTTGAACAAATCTATGCTCTGCCTGTTGCTTCTGTCTGTCTTGCTCGGTTCTTTGTTCACGATGCCAAGAACATGAACCCTAAATGGACCTCCCACTGGTGTCACGGGGAAAGTTTGGATGGTGACTTGTGATGAATTTCAGCTCTTAGCAGCAGCTATCCAGCCCTCTGCAGGCAGTTGTACTGCTGATAGACATCAGCATGGATGTCACATCAGAGCCAGGGTGTGGGCACTCAGGGTCCCATTCTCTAAATATGGGGGAACTACATTCTGATGAATAATTGCCACATTTTTTAAAAATTGCCATATTTGTGTAGGGTGTGGTGCTGAAGATGGAACCCAGGGTCTCATGCCTGCCAGGCAAGTGCTCTACCTCTGTGCCACACCTCAACCCCTGATTGCTACTTCTGTCCACAGAGACCATTTTTTTCAAACACACACACACACACACACACACACACACACACACACACAGACACACACCATTGTTCAAACCCATCCCTCACTGGCTTAAGCACTTCCAGAGGATTTTAAATGCCAGGATATTTTTTTTCCCTTTCATTTTTCTTTTTTTCCCCTTTTGGGATCTAGACATGAAAGACTAAGACATTCAAAAGTCACCACAAGTATGAGGAAGATTAGAAAGACACCTTGCATGCCCAGATTAAAGGAGGTTTTTTTTTTCATACTTCATTCCTTTTATTGCCAAATAACATTCCATTGTACAAATATATTCTATTCTATTTATTCATTTAAGAGTTGATGGACAGATGAGTTGTTTACACTTTTTAGCTGTTATAGATGATATTGCTGTGAACACACATACAGAAATTTGTGTGGACATACATTTTCATTTCTCTTGGGTATAGACCTCATGGTGGAATTTCTGGGTCAGAACTGTTGGACACACTGCCAGACTGACATTTTCTATTCCCATTGTGAATGTATAAGGATTTTAGGTTTTTCATATTCTTTTTTTTTTTAAAGAGAGAGTGAGAGATGGGGGAGGGGGAGAGAGAGAGAGAGAGAGAATTTTAATATTTATTTTTTAGTTGTCGGCGGACACAACATCTTTGTTTGTATGTGGTGCTGAGGATCGAACCCGGGCCGCATGCATGCCAGGCAAGCACGCTACCGCTTGAGCCACATCCCCAGCCTATTTTTCATATTCTTGTTGGTACTTCTTGATATCTCTTTTTTTGTTATTACTATCCTAGTGGGTTAAAGACCTAATACTTTAACGTTGCACGTCAGTTGATCCTTGTTCCGGAGATCACTTACAACGATTAATAAACAAAAGCAGCTGCCCTGCAGATGCTGGCCTGGGACAGCAAACACCACAGACATGACTGCTTTGCTCTGCCTGTGATATCAAGGCAAAGAGGAAGTAGCTATTTCTGTGCTTAGTTTTCAGACCAGTGCGCACTAAGAAAGATTTATAGCCTAATACTTCTTAGAAAAAAACAACAAGAAACAATAAACAGCAACCGTAGAGCAGAATTACCATATTATTAGAATAACAGTTCAGTTTTCAACAACAACAACAACAAAAATCACTAGTATATAAAGAAACAGGAAGGTATGGCCCACTTATTGGGGAGCAATGCAAAACAATAGAAACTGTCCCTCACAAAGGCCAGATGATATACCTACTGCTAGACAAAGATTCTAAAACAACTCTCTGAAATATGCTTAAATAACTAAAGGAAGATGTGAGAAAAGTAAAATTAAAAAAAAAACGGACAGACAAAACATATGTCAACAAAGAGACAGAAAACAAATTGAAATGACACACAGTGATTGTGTCGTTGGACCCAAGTCCAGCTGTGTGCCACTTGACAGGCCACTTAAATCAAGAGACAAGGTGTTGAGGCAAGGAGGATGACTATTGGAAAAGCTGACTGGATAAAAAGATGGAAGACTTCTGTCCAAAGTACATCTTGCTAGGAAGCTATTTAGGTGTGGCCTATTTAGGTGGTTGATGAGTGTTCCTAGACTAGTGGGTACCTTCTCACTGTGGGTGGGCCAGATGATACAATCTGATCCTAATTTCCTCATAGTGAGGTTCCTTAGGATATGCTTGTCACCAATTAGTTTGCCCACTCGGAGTTCCTGACGTGATGTCCAATGGGTAGGCTACAAGGGTGTCTGTCCTGAGGCCCTCTTGCTGATCGTCAAACTCACAGTATCTCATGTGAGGTTGAATGTGGAGTTAGTGTGAGATCTGGTCTCAACTGAAATGAATAATTCACTGGAGGAATTTAAAGACCGATTTGAGAAGGTAGAAGAAAGAATCAGCAAACTTGAATACAGTATGCTTGAATTATTTAGCCTGAGGAACAAAGATTAAAAGGATTCAAGAAAAGCAAGCAAAGTCTAAGGGACCTTTGGATCATCATCAAGGAAACCAATATAGACATTTTAGGGTTCCAGAAGGAGAACAGGGAGAAAGTGCAGAGAGATTCTTTGAAAAAATAATGACTGAAAACTTTCCAAGTTTGATGAAAGACATAAATATTTAAAAAGCTCAATAAATTTCAAATAGAATAAACTCAAAGAGACATACACCTAAATATAACTATTACATTGACTGAGACACAGAATCTTACTTGTCAAAGACACAGAATCTTAAAAGCAGCCAGAGACATGACTTGTCACATACAAGGGATGCACAACATTCTTATCCATAGATTTTTCATTACAAACTTTGGAAACAAAAGGTAGTAGGCTCATACAGTCAACATGCTAAATAAACAAAAGAGTCTGTTAACCAAGAATTCAGCAAAGCTATCCTTCCAAAGTGATGAAGAAATTAAAATGCTCCCAGATAAACAAAAGCTGAAAGATCTGTTATCACTAGATTTGCTCTGCAAGAAATGATAAAAGAAGCCAGGTGGGTGATGCACACCAATAATCCCAGCAACTCAGGAGGCTAAGCCAGGAGGATCACAAGTACAAGGCCAGCCTCAGAAACTTATCTGAGACCCTGTCTCAAAATAAAAAATAAAAAGGGCTGGGATGTAGCTCAGTGGTAAAGTGTCCTTGGGTTCAATCCCCAGTACCATGGGCTGGGGATGTGGCTCAAGTGGTAGCGCGCTCGCCTAGCGTGTGTGCGGCCCGGGTTTGATCCTCAGCACCACATACAAACAAAGATGTTGTGTCCGCCGAGAACTAAGAAAAAATAAATAAATATTAAAATTCTCTCTCTCTCTCTCTTAAAAAAAAAAAAAGAATATTAAAAAAAAAATCCCCAATACCATGGGGCGGTGAGGGTGGGTGGGGACCCAATTACTAGTTTGCAGTTTTGTACACACAATACAAAGAGATATAATTCTATGATGTTAACATATGAAAGAGGTGAGGACAGATTTGTAAAGGAAGAACTTTTGTATGTAACTAAAATTAAGCTGTTATAAATTCAAATGAATGTTATAACTTTTCTTTTTTTTTTTTTTTTTTTTTTTTGGTACCAGGGATTGAACTCAGGGGCACTTAATCACTGAGCCATACCTCCTGCCCTTTTTTATATATCATTTAGAGACAGGGACTCGCTAAATTGCTGAGATTGACCTTGAACTCAGGACCCTCTTACATCAGCCTCTTGAGCTGCTGGGATTATGAGCATGTGCCACTGCACCCAGCTGAATGTTATGACTTAAAGATATCAATTGTAATCCTCATAGTAATCAAAAATAAAAAAGCCATAGAATATACATAAAATAACCCAATCAATAAATTGGCCAAGGACATGAACAGACACTTGACACTTCTCAACCAATATATGAAAAAATGTTCATCATCTAGCAATTAGAGAAATGCAAATCAAAACTACTATAAGATATCATCTCACTCCAGTCAGAATGGCAGCTATTATGAAGACAAACAACAATAAATGTTGGTGAGGATGTGGGGGAAAAAGGCACACTCATACATTGCTGGTGGGACTGCAAATTGGTGCAGCCAATATGGAAAGCAGTATGGAGATTCCTTGGAAATCTGGGAATGGAACCACCATTTGACCCAGCTATTCCTCTCCTCGGACCATACCCAAAGGACTTAAAACCAGCATACTGCAGGGACACAGCCACATCAATGTTTTTAGCAGCACAATTCACAATAGCTAAATTGTAGAACCAACCTAGATGCCCTTTAGTAGATGAATCAATTAAAAAATGTGGCATATATACACAATGGAATATTACTCAGCAATAAAAGAATAAAATCATGACATTTGCAGGTAAATGGATGCAGTTGGAGAAGATAATGCTAAGTGAAGTTAGCCAATCCCAAAAAAACAAATTTGTTTTTCCTGATATAAGGTGACTGACTCATAATGGGGTAGGGAGAGGGAGCATGGGAGGAATTGACAAACTCTAGATATGGCAGAAGGGTGGGAGGGGAAGGGAGAGGGCAGGGGGTTAGCAATGATGGTAGAATGTGATGGACATCATTATCCAAAGTACATATATGAAGACACGAATTGGTGTGAACATACTTTATATACAGAGATATGAAAAAATGTATTCTATTTGTTTAATAAGAATTGTGATGCATTCTGCAATTAAAAAAGAATATACATAAAACAAATTGAGAAAGGAATTAAATTATCTCACTACTCTCCAAAAATTAACTGAACAAAAAGGAAGACAGTAATACAGAAAACGAAGAAACAGTGCTTTCCAAAAGGTCTGAAGAACACGGAGTGGGCAAATTATTGGAAGATGGTTCTGACTGAAAGGTGAAGGTATGATCTTATAGGTAGAAAATACTTAAGATGCCACAAACAACTGTTAGAGCCCCTTCATTAATTCAACAAATTAGCAGGATGAGGACAACAGACAAAGATCAGCTGTACTTCTGTATATTAAAAATAAGCAATCGAACAAGGACATGTGCTTAGCATGCAAGAGGCCCCAGGTTCAATGCCCACTTCCAGCACCACTGCCACCACAAGCTTCAGTACTCAGCGTGGTATGAGCATAAGGACAAAGAGACGAATGGAATAGAATAGGGAAATGAGAGAGACCCTCACATACACAGTCAACTGATTTTTAAAAAAATTATTGTCAATGGATTATTATTTCTATGAGATGCTGAGAATCAAACCCAGTGCCTCACAACTTTCATTCATGGTTTTAGGTGAAGTTCTAATCTCCTGGTTTTGTGTGGGAGTGTCCAGTTGTCCCACTGAGATGTGATGAAAAGACTTTTTTTCTCCATGAATGGTCTTGGGATACTTGTCAAAGCTCAGTAGTGCCGGTCTATGTGAGGGTTTATTTCTGGGCTACTCAATTCGATTGATCTGTGTGTCTGTCCTTAAGCTGTCTGTCCACCATCGTAAGTTTTGAAATCAGAAAATGTGAGTCCTCCAAATTTTCTTTTTCTTCAAGACTCTCTTCTTGTGTGTGTGTGTGTGTCTGTGTGTGTCCACACTGGGGATTGAGCCCAGGGGTGCTTAAACACTGAGCTACATCCCAGTCCTTTATTTTTATAATTTGCTCTTTTTAGATATACATGACAGAGGAGTATATTTTGATATATTACACATTTATGGAGTATAAAATTTTTTATTTTTTATTTTTTAGTTGTAGATGATTGCAATACCTTTATTTTGTTTATTTAGTTTTATGTGGTGCTGGGGATCGAACCCAGGGCCTCACACGTGCTAGGCAAATGCTCTACTACCGAGCTACAACCCCAGCCCAGAGTATAACTTATTGTTTATTTTGAGACAGGTTCTCACTGAGTTGCTTAGGGTCTTGCTAAGTTGCTGGACTGGTTTTGAACTTGCGATCTTCCTGCCTCAGCCTCCTGAGTCTCTGGGATTACAGATGTGTGCCACTATGTATTAATTTGATTTATGGATTATTCATTGTTAGCATATAGAATTGCAACTCATTTTTGTTGTGTTGACTGTATTCTGAAACTTTGCTAAATTAGTTATTAGCTTTTTTTTTGTTTTAGAGAGAGAGAGAGAGAGAGAATTTTAATATTTTATTTATTTTTTAGTTTTTTTTGGCGGACACAACATCTTTGTTTGTGGTGCTGAGGATCCAACCCAGGCCGCACGCATGCCAGGTGAACACGCTACCGCTTGAGCCACATCCCCAGCCCAGTTATTAGCTTTAACAGGGGTGTGTGTGTGTGTGTGTGTGTGTGTGTGTGTGTGTGTGAGAGAGAGAGAGAGAGAGAGAGAGATCTTTAAGGTTTTCTACATATAAAATCATGTAACCTGCAAACTAATATAACTTTACTTTTTCCTTTCCAGTTTGGATTCCTTTTACTTGTTTCTTTGCCTAATTGCTCAAACTAGAGATTTTAATGTTGAGTAGAAGTGGCCATAGTGGGTATTCTTGTCTTGTTCCTGATCTCCAGGGAAAAGTTTTGTCTTTCATCAATAAATATGATATTAACTTTTAAACTTTTGGTGTTGCAGTATGAAAAGGGGACATTAAAACACCATGTCCCTGAATGCCCAATTTCTATTCCCCAAAACCTACCCAAGGGAACAATGAGAACAAGCCCGGCCAGGAATGCTTTGAAGGACACTGTCTCTTATGCACCCTGGGAGCTGCGGTAAGTCTGCGATCTGTAGAAAGCTGCTTTCTTGCTCATCCGCCTGGGCAGTTGCTCCTTGGGGTGCTGGTCATGCAAGCAGACCAAGCAAGCTGATGCTGGTGATGTCACTGCTCCTGCAGCCTGACTGACAAAATCCCCTGTCAGTGGGGTTGGACATGAACCCCAGGGCACTATGGGAAGGTATGTGTCATTTACGCAGCTGGCCACCAGGAAGGAGAGAAGGTACTGCTTGGTGAAGCACCTGCAAGGATAGAGGTGCTGTCTGCTCAGCCTGTCGCCACTGAACTCCTCTTGGTGCCTTCTCTGATCTCTTGTGAGCCTTTCCTGACAAACCCTGCATCTCCTATGCACTTTCTTTGGCCTGCCCCACTGCCCTGGCACGACTGGATGTGAATGAGACAGGTATATATTCAGATTTTTATTTCTTCCCGAATCCGTTTTGATTGTGCGTTTCTAAGATGATGTCTATTTCCATCTAACTTACCCAGCGTGTTGGGGTGTGATTGTTGGTCGTGGAGTTGGGACTCTGAGCTGATTCCGACTTGTGCCAAGTCCCCCTTCCTTCCCATCTCATCTCCGTCTTTCCCCCCTTCTCTCAGCCTCTACTTTGCATTTCTCTGATCTTCCTGCCGTCACTGGTCTTCGACTAGCTCTTTTCCTTCCCTGGACTTCCCCACCATCCCTCCTTCCCCCAGGCTCCTCCTGCGGACCTGACAGGCCTGCACTGCTTCCGGCCCATCAGAGTGAGGCACAGCCCTGGGCAGGTGTGCCCCTGTGGGACACATCTTGGCCTGATGTAGAGGAGAAGGAAAAAGAAGAGAATGAAGGGTCCAAGGAGGATCCCATCAGCTTCTCTTCCTGAAGGCAAAGCTTCCACTCGTGCCCAGCGCTCAGCTGAATTTAGCACCGCCCACAAAATGATGGTCAGTGCTTGGAGACCCTCTTCTTCAGGCTCCCCTTGCCCCATGGCCCTCTGGCCTCCGGATTTTTGCTCTCTGAGCCCTCTTAGGTAGAGACAGAGCTCTATTTCTTCAACCCACCTCGTCCTCAAGATGGGCCTCTTCTTGAAAATGAGACTGATCCCTGCCAACCTCTGAGATCCTTTCTCCACGGCTCTCAACTTCCCCACAGCCCACCTCTCCCCGGCTTGCCTGCCTGAGATGGAGGGTCCCAGAGAAACAGAGAGAAATATTTTAAAATTCTAGTCTGCCAGGTGTAGTGGTGCATGCCTTTAATCCCAGGGGTTCAGGAGGCTGAGGCAGGAGGATCGCAAGTTCAAAACCAGCCTCAGAAACTTAGCGAGGCCCTAAGCAACTTAGTGAGACCCTGTCTCCAAAAATAAGAAGGGATGGGATGTGACTCAGTGGTTGAGCACTCCAACCATTGGTACCAAATAATAATAATAATAATAATAAATAAAAATACAGATAGCAAATTAACTACATGTTATCTTTTTGCAAATCTCTTTAATGTCTTGCCTAATAAAAGCTGAATTCTTATATAAGCTTTTGCGTACAATATGGTTTGCGTATTGTTTTAGTTGAAATACGAAGAAAATCCAGCCTCACACAGATATATAGTTGGAAAAGGAAGGATATTTTTCAAATAACTGTGGATATACTACCATACAGTTGACAGAGTTGTTTTTAAAAGTTAGTTAAGGGGCTGGCGTTGTGGCTCAGCAGTAGAGCACTCGCCTTGCACATGCAAGACCCTGGATTCGATCCTCAGCACCACATAAAAATAAATAATAATTAATAAATAAAATAAAGGTATTATGTCCAACTACAACTAAAAAATAAATGTTTTAAAAAGTTAGTTAACAATATGGGGGGAGCCCAGTGTAGGGGCTCACACCTGTAATCCCAGTGACTCTGGAGGCTGAGGCAGGAGGACTGCAAGTTGGAGACCAGCCTCAGCAACTTAGAGAAACTTGCCTCAAAAGGTAGAGGGGACTGTGGATGTAGCTCAGTGACAGAGCATCCCTGGGTTCAATCCCCAGTACCAAATAAAAAAAATTTTTTAAAAAAAAGGACATTCTGGGGCTGGGGTTGTGGCTCAGTGGAAGAGAGCTTGCCTAGCAAGTGCAAGGCTCTGGGTTTGAGTCTCAGCGCCACAGAAATAAAATAAAGGTATTTTAAAAAAGGACATTCTGAAGTGAAACTGTTTTGTTTTTCTTTTCTTTTTTTCCTGAGTGCTTATTCACGCCAGTTATCAATTGATTGCCTTTTGGTCTGGTACCCATTTCTTCCTCAGCTTGCTACCAGATGTGAAATTGGTAACTATTTCTTCCCAGTAGAGGGCATCAGAGGGATGCAGCAGGAAGAAAGAGGCTTCTCTTGGTCTTGTTTTCTTTGCTGCCTCCTTCATCCTGGGGACAGGCACCCCTGTCTGTGACGCCCAGTGGCCTTCAGTCCCCTGCTCCCTGCCAGGCAGCACTTCAGTGGGAAGGTTTCCTGCTTGCAATTCCCTGACCACCAGCCTCTTTCTGCTGGCCGTGGGCCAGTGTGGGCCTGCAGTCACACCTCTCCACTGGGGTCTGAATCCCAGCCTTGGGGAGGGCACCTGCCCTCTCAGGTTTGCTTTACCTGGGTCCTCCCTTAGCTTTGGGGCATTTTTTTTGTGTGTGTGTGTGTGTGTGTGTGTGTGGTATGGCTCTCCCTCCTGACTGCGGTGCTTGGGATGGAACTCAGGGCCTCATCATATCAGGCAAGTGCTCTACCGCAAGTTTTGTTTTGTTTCGTTTCTCTCTTATTCACAGTTAGTAGTATCCTTGTAAAGAGCTTTTTTTTTCTTTTTTTGGTGTGGCACTGGTGATTGAGAGCACCCTACCTCTGAGCTACATCCCAGCCCTTTTAAAATATTTTACTTAGAGATGGTCTTGCTGAGTTGCTTAGAGCCTTGCTATCTTGCCGAGGCTGGCTTTTTTAAATTTTTGAGATAATGTCTCGCTAAGTTGCTGATCCTCCTGCCTTAGCCTCCTGAGCCTCTAGGTTTGATTTAGTTCATTATTCTTCCTGCTAAACCTTCCATGTTTAAATTACCATGTGCAGCCAGCACAGTGGTTCATGCCTATAGTCCCAGCTACTTGAGAAACTGAGGCAGGACGTTCAGCCTGGCATCTAGCAAACCTCTGTCTCTTACTAAGAAAATAAATGACACTGTGGTACCAGGTGTGTAGCCCACAGGTAGAGCTACAAGGGAAGAACCTGGAAGTCATCTTGGTCGTGCCCTTGAATATAAGTGAACATATTGAATATTCACCTTCAATGTGAGTGTGGTGCTGAGTTCCTTGACAGTGGAAATGTGAGATTAGTGATCCACACTTTATAGTGACATCACGGTGGAGCTATCGCCTTTGCTTACTTTGATGAACTACCAAATAAAGCAGGCGCCTTGGGAGCCAAAGGGCTGCTGCACCTGTTAGGTCAGCAGTGCTGACCACCAGGGCTGTGGGCTAGAGTGGGCTCTTCTAGGGCACTAGATGGCTCCAGAATGAACATGACAAGTTCAGGTTCTTGAACTCCCAGCTCATGTCCTGATCTGAGAACAAGAGCGATCTCATGACAGTCCTAAGAGTATTTATTGTTTTTTTTATAGCCACAGAGCTGATTTTGGTGAAAATAAATAAAAAATAAAAATTGTATGGAAGAGTTCTGTTTCTAAAATGGATTAACAGGGAACAGATTTACCCAGGAAGAAGGAAAACTGTCTAATTTCCCAGAGATTCCCCACACAGACCCCCAATCAGTGTGCAGCAAGTCCAGTGGAATCTAAAAAAATGCTATGTGAACTAAGAGGTTGGTTTTAGTAAGATTGTAGAATACAAACTCAATGTACAAAAATCAGTTGTACTAATTAGAATAAATAAAGTATTTTTAAAAAGAATAATATCGGGGCTGGGGTTGTGGTTCAGTAGTGGAGCACTCACCTAGCAAGTGCGGGAGGCTGGATTCAATCCTCAGCACCACATGTAAAAATAAATAAATAAAATAAAGGCATTGTGTCCAACTACAACTAAAAAAAATAATAATATTGACCAAATTATATGTTACATTGTGTGTATGTACAACTATGTAACAATAAATCCCACTATTATGCATAAATTACAATTTACCCTGTAGTCCCAGTGTCTCACAGGGCTAAAACAGGGGGTTCCCTTGAACCCAGGAATTTAAGACCAGCCTAAGCAACATAGCAAGACTCTGTCTAGAAAAACAGGAGGACAAGAGACGGGGTCTGAGGAGGAAGACATGGAGAAGTTGGAAAATAGGAGGAAATCTTTGTGACTTTTGTTTAGGGAAAGATTTCTTAGATTTGACACCCAAACTACAATAGATCAGGAACAAATCCACAAATTATATGTTATCAAAGTCAAAAACATATGCTGTTTAAAAGATTTCCAGTGAAATAAAAAATAAGCTGTCAACTGAGGATATTTATAAAAAATAATGGCAACAACAGTAATAATAATATCTAGGTGTGGCGATGCATGCCTATAATCTCAGCTACTCAGGAGATTGAGGCAGGAGGATTACAAATTTGAGGCAAGCCCGGGCAACTTAGTGAGATCCTGTCTCAAAAAAATAAAAAGGGCCGGGATGTGGCTCAGTGGTAGAGCAACCTTGGGTTCATTTCCCACTACCAAAAAAAAAAGTTATTAACCATGTCAAGTGCAGATAAAGATTTAAAGCAACCGAACCCTCATGCATTGGAGATAAGTATGGTTTGGCAGTTTCTTAAAAAGTTAAACATATACCTACAATATGCGCCAGTCAAGGAAAAAGAAAACATATGCCCATGTAAAGACTGTACATGAATACTCACAGGAATTTTATTTAGAATAGCCCCAAACTGGCAACAATCCAATGTCTATCAACAAATGAATGGATAAACAAACTGAAAATTTCACAATATGGAATATTTACTCCATGATTTAAGCCATTCTTACAAACAACATGGAATAATCTCAAAATAATTGTGCTGAGTGAAAGAAGCCAGACATAAAAGAGTGCATGACTGCGTTTATATGAACTCTAGAACATTTGCGTGTGTGTGTGTGTGTGTGTGTGTGTGCATGTGTGTGTGCATGTGTGTGTGCGTGTGTGGTGCTGGGGACTGACTCCAGGGGCACTCCACCTTTGCGCTATATCCCCATCCCTTTTATTTTTTATTTTGAGATGGGCCTTACTAAGTTGCTGAGGTTGGCCTCAGAGCCTCAGGTTTGCCATCCTCCTGCCTCAGGCTCCCAAATTGCTGGAATTTCAGGCATGTGCCACCACACCCTACTAAAATCTAGAACATTGTACGTGACTTATACCTCAAAAGAAGAAAAGTGTAAAGAAACATTGCACCCTACTTAACAATATAGATCCTGAACTATTTAGGGATAAGTGTACTGAGTTTACATTCAGGGCTCGGCCTGTGGGCAAAATCCAGCCTACTGTCTGTTCTTTTTTTTTTAATGGTTTGTGAACCAACAATGTTTTTTTTCAGCGAGTTGATTGGTTTTAAAAAATCAAAAGAGGGGCTGGGGCTAGGGCTCAGTGGCTGAGCCCTCACCTCACATGCGTGAGACAGTAGGTTCCATCCTCAGCACCACATACAAAAAATGAATCAAAGATATTTTTAAAATATCAAAAGAAGGGCGCATGAAAATTTCATGAAATTCCAACGTTAGCATCTATTAAAATTTTATCAGAGACAGCCACAATTGTCTATTGCTGTTCTTGAGCTACAACAATGACTTCCACAGTTGCTGAAGAGACTATATGTGCTGGTGTTCTCACCATTTCACACTGATCCAAGGGGCACTGAAAATCACAATTTATTATTTATTTATTTATTTATTTATTTATTTATTTTTTAATTGGTTATTCAAAGTAGCACAATTTAACATGACAGTGTTTCAAACGCCATGCATGGCATCATACTGCGACCTTTTCCCCCAAACACCGATTCATACCCATCATGTCAATAAAGAAAAGTGGCACTCAAAGAGTAGGTTATTTAGTAATTAAATTCAATGGAAAGTCCTTGTGTTTATTACACAACAAACATTATAGAGATGCTAGAAGGATATAATACACATTGACCTTACCAGACTAAGCACTCATCATAATATTCCTAATTCATAGGAAGGCAACAGTCAACAAATTTAGGAAATTGAAATAGAATATTTTACCACAGGAGAAATTCTTCACAAAAATTAAAAAATGAAAAAAGTGAGATACAAGTGGTGATATATGTGATCCCAGCTAATCAGGAGGCTGAGGCAGGAGGATCTCAAGTTTTGTATCTCAAGACTTTGTATCAAAACAAAAAATAAAAATGGCTCTGGGGATGTGGCTTATTGGTAGTGTGCTCCTAGTTTCAAACCCAGCCTGAAAACAAAACAAAACAGAAAAACAAAGTGACTACAACAAAAGCCAGATTCCAAGTGGCTAGTTGAGCAAGAAAAAACTCTTTGATGGTAAGTTGATTAAATTACTCTTGATTACAGTATCCAGAGAAGATAAACTGTTCAAAACTCTTATGTGAGAACAGTTGCTCAAAGAGTTGAAGAAATCAAGAGAAACATCAATAACAATTTAAAAGGTGAATTATTTTGATTTTTCTTGACTCTTGAATAAAATAAAATCTGTTAGATTTTATCAATACTGCTCATCTAGAGTTGTTTATTTGAAGAACCAATGTTGAAATTGAAATGACACCAAAAAAGTCTCTATGGATAGTCTTAAAGAATATTATTTTAAAAATATTTTTATAAGATATTAATGTACCTTTATTTATTTATTTGTTTATATGCGGTGCTAAGAATTGAACCCAGTGCTTCACACATGCGAGGCAAGTGCTCTACCACTGAGCTACAACCCCAGCCCAAGAATATTCTTTTAGAAACTGAGAAAATACTAATTCAGTATAAATGGAAGTGGAATCTACAAAGATGTGTTAAAAGCAATGTTGGTAAAAAGATATACAGGAGAGAAAGCCTTAGTTGGACAAGTGTACAAAGCTTACTAAAATGTAAAATGTTTAAAACTTTTTTTCTTTTCTTTTCTTTTTTTTTTCTTTTTTTTTTTTTTTTGTTACCAGGATTTGAATCCAGGGGTAACAAGCTCTCACCGAGTTGCTTAGAGCCTCGCTAAATTGCTGAGACTGGCCAAGCCACTGGAATTATAGGTGTGCGCCATCATGCCCAGCCATGTTTAAAACTTCTGATAATTGTTTTTCATTAGTTCACCACATTTTGCAAGAAATTTAAAATCTGTCATATGATGTTGAACCAGTGTTGTGAACTTTGTTTGCTTGTATAGACTTAGTCATCATCAGTTCTATGAATTTCTATTAGAAATAGAAGCTGATTACCCCTGACCTGCCCTATCACACAGTTGTTTGATGTCTTAACTGGGCTGAAGTTTCATGGTTTTGCCATTTTTTTTTTTTTTTGCTCTTTTGATTTTGGTTGTTGTTGATTTTTGCTGTTGTTGTTAACTTTTTTTTTTTTTAGAGAGAGAGAGAATTTTTTAATATTTATTTTTTAGTTTTCAGCGGACACAACATCTTTGTTTGTATGTGGTGCTGAGGATCGAACCCAGGCCTCATGCATGCCAGGGGAGCACACTACCGCTTGAGCCACATCCCCAGCCCTGTTGTTGTTAACTTGGGACTGGATTTTTCTTGAAATTTTTCTGAATGAGAAGAACCACACTCAACCGTTCCTAACTGAATGGCTTTGGTAACTACTTTTAGTTATAGACTTGATAATATTTCCTAAAATTACAAAAAACAAAATAGTACATCTACAC
This sequence comes from Ictidomys tridecemlineatus, assembly GCF_052094955.1. Taxonomy (NCBI): domain Eukaryota; kingdom Metazoa; phylum Chordata; class Mammalia; order Rodentia; family Sciuridae; genus Ictidomys; species Ictidomys tridecemlineatus. Next base: position 125,211,995 of record NC_135486.1, read on the forward strand.
ATAAGTTACGGTGCTATAAGGCAATTTTAATGATAGCATATTGTTTGAGACACATGTAATATATCAAGCTGCTTTCTACATATCCCACAACGTCAACATCTACAACAAGAAGCAAGATTTCCATTCCAACATAAATTTGCAGTAATTATATTTTCCAAGATCAAATTACAGTTATGGTAGCATTTTCAGAACTTTTTAGAATGCAAGGAAGGAAATATCTATGTTTCAAAATTTATTTAAACTGCTTAATTGAAGAACTTATGCATAACTTTTAATTGGAAGTGATGAAACTGCAGTATAGTGTCATGTTAAAACACAATGATCTAAAAAAATTCTATATATGCCTCCAAATCATGAATGTGCTCAAGTAAAACCACAGCTGTAGGTTGTATTTGGATTTAGCATTACCTCTCCCCATGGAAAAACATTTTAATAAAACAATTATATATCAGACAAAAATTTGTGATCGATTCTGGTGATAAGAAGCACTAACTAGCTGGGCATGGGGGACACACACCTGTTATCTTAGAGACTCATAAGGCTGACGTGGAGGATCTCAAGTTTAAGTTCAGCCTCAGCAACTTAATTTTCTGGGGTGTAGCTGAGTGGTAATATACTTGCCTCATATGGGTGAAGCCCTGGGTTTGACCCCCAGCTCCCAAAAAGAAAAGACGGAAGAAGAAGGAAGAGGAGGAGGAGAGGAAGAAGAAGAAGAATTAGAAGAAGGAGAAGGAGAAGGAGGAGAAAGAGAAGGAGGAGGCAGAGGAGGAGGAGAAGGGAGGGAAGGAAGGAAGGAGGGAAAAGAAAAGAAAAAAGAAACCTCAATCCCTGTTCCCTCCAAAAGTATTTACTTATGTGCTTGGTTTGTGGCTCAGTGGTAGAGCATTTGCCTAGCAGGGCAAGACTCTGGGTTCAATCCCTAGCACTGAAGAGAAAAAAAATGTACTCAATTATTATACTTCTAATCTCATCAAACAAAATTTGTTTTCTCTTGTTACATAAATCCATTTATTTTTGTACTGGAGATTTAACCCAGGGGCACATTACCTCTGAGCCACATTCCCACCCCACCCCCACCTTTTTTTTTTTTTTTTTTTTTTTGAGACAGGGTCTCACTAAATTGCTGAGGCTCAGACTTGGTTCCTCCTACCTCAGCTTCCTGAGTCACTGGGATTATAGGTGTGTGCCACTGCACCTGGCTACAAATCCTAATTTTTGATTGTTGTCTCACAACATATGAAATATTTTACTATTTGGCCCCTTTATAAAAAAACATCTGCCAAACTCCTGCTCCAGAAAATGTAAACGAATCTATAGTGACAGAGAGCAGATCAATGGTCTCTAGCGGGTGAGCAATTGACTATGGGCAGGTAAGAAAGATTACGAAAGGTCATGAAGAAACTTCAAGGGTTCCATTAGCAAACGATGGAACCATGAAAGTTAGAAGAGAAATGCCTTGTGGAACATGGACCCAACTGAAAATGTGAACACAAGTTTTCTGAGCTTCTCTTGCCATCCTTAGTATTTTGCCTTCAGGAGGATCAAAAACACAGCCTCAGCAACTTAGTGAGACCCTGTCTCAAAACGAAAAATAAGCAAGTGGCGCACGCCTATAATCCCAGTGGCTTGGGAGGCTGAGGCAGGAGGATCATGAGTTCAAAGCCAACCTCAGCAAGGGCAAGGCGCTAAGCAACTCAGTGAGACCCTGTCTCTAAATAAAATACAAAATAGGGCTGGGGATGGGGCTCAGAGGTCGAGTGCCCCTGCTTTCAAAGCCTGGCACCAAATAAATAAATAAATAAATAAATAAGGACTGGGGATGTAGCTCAGTGGCAAAGTGTCTCTGGGTTCAATCCTTGGTACCAAAAAGGAAAAAAAGAAAAGAAAAGAAAAAAGACGTAAAAGAAGAAGATCTTGGAGCAGGGATTGTGGCTCAGTAGTGGAGCACTTGTCTAGCATGTGCGGGGGCACTGGATTCGATCCTCAGCACCACTTAAAAACAAATAAACAAAAGAAAGGTATTGTGTCCAACTATTTCTAAAGAAAATAAATAAATGTTTAAAAAAGAAGAAGATCTTGCCTTGCCTTCTAATAACTGAGGTTCTTTGTTAAAAATCTCTGTGATAACTTCATCAGCAACATATTCCTTGAAAAAAAAAAAAGCGTTCTCAAGCTTACCACAAATATTGCCATTAAATTAAATCTTTAAAGTCAGGGGTGGTGACGCAGGCCTGTAATCCCTACAACTTGGGAGGCTGAGGCAGGAGGTTTGCTAGTTAGAGACCAACCTCAGCAACTTAGTGAGGCCCTAAGTAACTTAAGAAGACCCTATCTCAAAATAAAAAATAAAAAAGAGTTGGAGATGTGGCTCAGTGATTGAACCCAGTGGCTAAGCTCCCCTGGGTTCAATACCCAGAGCCAAAAAAACAAAAAAACCTAAAACATTTAATCTGCCAAGAGTAAAATCTTAGGACGCTCTGGAGGGTTTAGGTTTATACACATGGTATCATCTAGAAAGAAATAACTTGCACAACAAAATAACTGCAAGACTACTAAAATATGTGGACAGAACACTGGGCAATTCATATGAAAGGGTGTTAGACTAAGTAGAGCAAAACAGAGCACTATATTGGGTTGAAGTTTTGGACATCGGTGCATTTACTAGAAGTCAGTATTTAATTTAACTCATGCAGTTGGAGGGGGTTCTAATAATTTACTCAGTTTACTGAAAAAAAAATGCCCTCAATGATGGCATAACTTTAATGGAGATGCCGGAGCTTCCCTGCCAAGATTTGGAGGACGGAATCCAAAGGGTTAAGGGAATAGGAATGCTGGAGTTGATCTCCAATATTATGGAGATTACATCATGTGCAACTGACATAATCATCCCTTAAATACTTTCGCTGAGAAGACCTAGAAGATACTTCTTTCATGAAGGCATTGAGAAATAGATCACTGAGGAAAACATCTGTATTTCTGAAGTGCCCTGCTGTTGCTCAGTGTTTGTGTAAGCAAGGTATGACCACAGGGTTGCCACCAACGAAATGTCAGTGGTATGATGGGAACCTGAAACAGCGGAGATCAAGCACGTTGTCACCCAAAATGAGATAGGTGCATGTGTTAAAGGGCAGCAGGGACATCCCAGTAACCATCTTTGGCAGTGGATAACTCTTCACCACGTTCCTAGGATTAAATGGATGGGCAGCCACCAAAGAATTGTTTGATTTCTATAACAGAATGAAATCTTTTCCTGGTAGCCAAAAGCCCAACTTGAGTTGCCACAGTGGAGATTCATGGTCCCTCTCCCAGTTTCCAGACCCAAGTCAGCATATATCCAGAGTCCTTCAGTTGAAGAGAAGTTTGAGTCTCCTTGATAAAGGGACAGTGCCCATTTACTAGAGTAACTGTGCATTAGGGAGAAGAAACAACCCAGACATAATCAGGGTGGTGGCACATGCCTGTAATCCCAGTTACTCAGAAGTCTGAAACAGGAGGACTCCAAGTTTGAGGCCAGCATGGATAATTTACAAAAACTCTTGTCTCAAACTTTTAAAAAGGGCCAAGAAGCTGGGCATGGTGACACATGCCTGTAATCCCAGCAGCTGAGGAGGCAGAGGTAGGAGGATTGCAAGTTCAAAGCCAGCCTCAGCAACTTAGTGACACCCTGTCTCAAAATAAAAACATAAAATGGGCTGGAGAATGTGGCTGTTATGAAGTGACCCTGGATTTGATCTCCGATAACAAAAAAGGTCAATGGGGGCTGGGGATGTTGCTGAGGATATAGCTCGATAGTAGAATGCTTGGCTCTAGCATGCATTAGGCCTGGGTTCAATCCCCAATTCCACAATCAATCAATTAACCAATAACTTCATGTAGGCATTACTTGAGAGATCACATCCTTAAAAAATGAGGTTCTGTTTTATAGGAAGCAGGATGTACTTTAATCAGAGACCATTATGTGGTGCTGTCTCCTGTATAGCCCGAACAGATGAGTCAGAACCAAGGAGTGGAATTGGATCTTGTTCTTCTCCCTACTCTATTGAACAACCCATTTGTAGAACTTTTGCTTCCCATCTTGTCCAATTTGAGCTTTGCTGATTTGGAGGTCTTATTTTCCAAGGGAGAAATTCTTCCTCCAGGTGACACAACAATGGTTTCATTGTATTGGAAGATGAGACTGTCACCTGGCCATTGTGGACTTTTCATGCCACTGAACAAACTGTAGACAAAAGGATAACTCTACTGGCAAGAGTCATTGATTCTTTTGAGTAGGAGGAAAGTGGGCCCCACTATGAGTAGGGACAAGAATGGTATATGGGAACCCAGGGGTTCTGCCAGGTAGATCTGACTACTTCCAAGCCCAATGGCAAAGGTCAGTGGAAGACTACAGTAACTAAAGGCAGCAGGATGATGGCTGACCTTCAGGAATGGAGTTTGGCTTCATTTCGCCAGGTAAAATTCTAGTTATCTAAGATTCTAGATGATGTCCAGGTAAATATGACCTGAATAATTAAAGAAGGAACCATAGTATCCAACTTGGAACTTATGACCAATTACAGAAATGGGGACTCTAGCAGCTTGATGTATTTTCTCTTTCCTAATAGACATGTGTTTATTTGTATATGCAAACTATTTCCTTTTTCTCTCCTCATTTTATGTTTATACAATTTAGTGTTATGTAGCAGAATATTCAGAAGGACCATGGCTGACCTTTGAGACTATGGGACTCCTTCTAGGGAAAGGGTGAAAACTTCACTTATTCTTCACACAAATGGGGAATGGGAAGGGTGGAGAGAGGATGATTGACAGTACAAAGTGCAATTGGATAGGAGGGATATCTTCTATTTTAAGTACAGTAGGATAACTAAGCTTGACAACAATTAATTAAATAGTTCAAAATAACCAAATGTGCTGATATTTATAGACCCTTAATTTTTTTAAAAAAAAAGTTAATGGAGAGATTTTGATTGTTCTCAATACAAAAGAAAGGTGTTTGAGGTGATGGATATGCCGATTACCCTGATGTGATATTACACATTGTTTACATCTATAGAGATATCCTATTGTGCATCACAAATATGTGCAATTATCACACATCAATTAAAACTTAAAATGTTTTGAAGTAATGAATATAACTAGAAGAGAATTGGGAATGGGGAGAGGAAGAGAAGGAGAGCTTAGTAGAAAACCAGAGAAAACAGAAGGCGTCTGAAGTCAAGGAAGAGGTGAACCCTCAGTCAGTGTGTGGCATCTGAGCCATGAAAAATAGGAGGGCAGAGGGCTGGGGATGTGGTACAATGGAAGAGCATTTGCCCAACATGCACAAGGTCCTGGGTTCAATCCCTAGCACTGAAAAAAAAAAATGAAATGAAACAAACATAAGAGGGGCACTGGGGAAGTTATTACAGATCTGAGAATGAGAATAGTATTTAAGGAAAAAAGGCTGGTTGACATGGGGCTGAACAGGGAAAGATCCTGAATGTGGACTTGAGAAAGACAAGCTAGCGCAGTCTTACAGGGTTAAGAGACATACTATAGAATCAGGACTTAAAAAGTGGACCAGTGTGGAAGTTCTGGAATTAAGAGAGCACACCAAGAGATGGGAAACCGAGAAGCCAGCTCAGTCTTTTGAAACTATGTGGTTAGCAGAAACTTTAGAAAGCCAAGGCCTCTAAAACCCAACTCACGGAGACAGGACAATAAATAATCTGCCTGGTTTTGAAAATAACATTAGGGATTTTCTCAGATGATTAGGAGCAGTTCCCAGTGATGAGGGCAAATGCCCGTGTGGATCAGCCACATACGCAGCTACCTTTACTTTATTAGCTTAGTAAAATGCACACCCCTGGGTGGAGACTTAAGATGGCAATGGGACACAGGCCGAACAAAGAAATATGATAAAGAGCAGCTCAGACACTATTAAAATTCCACCTCTACATGTGATGACGTTGAGACCAAGTTCTTACCTACCTGGCAGATGCCATAAAGCTATAGACCTTTGTCCTTTGTTTGAGGCAGCCTGACACTCTCAGTGCTGGGATTACAGGCATGGGCTACCATGCTCAGCTCAACACCTATTTTAAAATTACCCATGAAAACCAAGATCTCAGATAAGCATAATTAATAGTTATTAATTTTTTGTCAAGTGAAATCCCTAAAAGCAATGAACACAATATTTTAAATATCCTAGTGGAGATAAATGTAATCCTGATTGGTAGCAATCTGGGCGAAAACATGTTAATAATTCTAAAAACATCTTTACTGTGACTTTACCAAAAATTTTAAATTAACTTATTTGTCAAAGATTTATTTAAGTCAAATGAACTAAGAGACATTTTTGGTTTTATTTATTTTTTTATTTTTAAAGAGAGAGAGAGAGAGAGAGAAAGATTTTTTAATATTTATTTTTTAGTTTTCGGTGGACACATCTTTATTTTTATGTAGTGCTGAGGATCAAACCCAGCGTCCCGAGCATGCCAGGTGAGCATGCTACTGCTTGAGCCACATCCCCAGCCCACTAAGAGACATTTTTAGATTCAGTTTTTTTAAATGATCATCACTCCTTTATCTCTACACCAATTTCGTACCATGAATACAGATATATACACAAGCACACAAGCAGACATACAATATATACAGGTATGCACACATGCATAAAAAAGGCAGAAAACAAATATTTTATAATTATCATTTACTAGATTTTAGGTCCTCATAGGTAGGAGCATGCACCAGATTTAGAATACCAAAAATCAAAACATACTCTGACACAGAAGGTTATCAAATGACACACTGAGCAACAGATTACAGCACAGGGGACACAGATATGGAGGAGGCCCATCTAGCTGGGGATGGTCGGGGCAGAGTCTATGAAGCAGTGGTTCAGGTGACTATTTGTTTATTAGCCACGAGGCAGATCCAAGTCAACATCCCCCTGTTTACCCTCCTCTTTAGGGCTTCCTAAAGGGGAAGATCCCTGCTTCTTTTTTTTCATTTGGGAATTAGTTAGCCCTTAAATAACTGCTTAAAATAATAATCCTTGAATAATTAATTGTTTGTTTGGTACTGGGGATTGAACCCAGGAGTGCTTTATCACTGAGCTACATTCCCAGGCCTTTTTATTTTTTGTTTTGAGGCAGGGACAAGCTAAGTTGTTTAGGGCCTCACTAAATTGCTGAGGTTGGCTTTGAACTAGTGATCCTCCTGCGTCAGTACCCCAAACTGCTGGAATTACAGGTATGCGCCATCAACTAACTTTATTTTTTTGGGAGGTGGTACCAGGGACTGAACTCAGGGGCACTAGGCCACTGGGCCACATCCCCAGCCCTATTTTGTATTTTATTTAGAGACAGGGTCCCACTCAGTTGCCTAGTGCCTTGCTGTTGTTGAGGCTGGCTTTGAACTTCTATCTCAGATCCTCCTATCTCAGCCTCCCAAGCTTCTGAGATTACAAGTATGAGCCAGCATGCCCAACTAGAATAACCGTTTTTTTAAAAAAGAAAAATATCAGGGAAAAGAACCAGGTAGATAATCAGATCTGTCCATTTTCCTTCCTGTTTACAGAACAAGTCAAACTGAAATGTTAAATTAAAATGTACAGTCCCATGTGTAGGCCATGTTTCCTCACTCTCTAATTTATATTGGTCCAAACAGTGTTAAAGAAAACAATCAACCCAGGTGTGGTGGCACATGCCTGTAATACAATGGCTCAGGAGGCTGAGGTGGGAGGATTCCAAATTCAAAGTCAGCCTCAGCAATTAAACAAGCCCGGGCTCAGAATATAGCAAATAATAGGGCTGGGGTGGGGGGCTGGAGGGATGGGGGTGGTTCAGTGGTAGAGCAATTTTCTAGCATGTGTGAGACACTGGGTTCGATTCTCAGCACTGCATAAAAATAAATGAATAAGGGGCTGTGGCTGTGGCTGAGTGGTAGAGCATTCATCTCGAATATGTGAGGCCCTGGGTTTGATCCTCAGTACCCCATAAATAAAATTGTGTCCACCTACCACTAAAAAATATTTAAAAAATAAATAAATGAGTAAAATAAATGTCCATCAACCACCAAAAACATATTTTAAAAAAGGGGGCTGGGGATGTCGCTCAGTGTTTAAGCATCCCTGGGTTCAATCCTTGGTAGAAAAAAAATTATTTTAAAACTTCTGCTTTAAAATAATACCAATTATTGTAATCTCATTTACTCTAGGGAATGAGGCAGGAGGATCAGAAGTTCAAGGCCAGCCTCAGAAATTTAGTAAGACCTTGACTCAAAAAAAAAAAAAAAAAAAAAAAGAAAGAAGGGCTAGGGGTATAGGGTCTCTGGTTCAATCTGTAGTGCCACCAAAATAAGTAAATAAATAATCTCAGTTATTATTATGTACCTGAGGGGGTGAGATCTCAGGGGTAGACACTGAATTACCAATTATCTTGAAGTTTATCCACTTTGAAAATTTTCTGAAAAGAACAAAGAACAAGGGGTTGGGTTGTGGCTCAGTGGTAGAGCACCTGCCTAGCACGCATGAGGCACTGGTTCCATCCTTGGCACCACATACAGATAAAGGTTATTGTGTTCACCTACAACTAAAAAACAAAACAAGAACAAGATCATTCTTTTTGCAAATTATTGGTGGTTTGAGCATCTTCACCTCCAAAAAGCAGACATAGCCTCAGGATCCACCAAACTATACTTTTGATGTCCTCAAGAAAAAGAAGTCTTAGCTGGGCATGGTGGCACATGCCTATATTCCAGTGACTTGGGAGGCTGAGACAGCAGGACCCCAAGTCTGAGGCTAGCCTTGGCAATTTAGTGAGACCCTGTATCAAATAAAAATAAATAAATCAATAAGACTGGGGATGTAGTTCAGTGGTAAAGCACCCCTGGCTTCAACCCATGGTACCAAAAAGAGAAAAAGTCATTTAGTCCCTTATGAAAAGAATATCACAAAGACTTGAAATCATCTAGATGCACTTGAAAATTTATGATTTTTAAGATGATGACACAAAGACCTTTTGCAGAGTTTTAAAGAGGATTTGGAGGCATTCCAGGGTAGGTCAGAGTTAGGGAAACGTCAACAGAAGATGATCTATTTATGGTTGATGTTCTTATCCTAAATAATAAATTAAGAGCACCTGCCTAAGTATTAAAGGAGTTTGTCTTTGTACTGGGGATTGAACCTAGAGGCACGTCTACCACTGAGCTATATCCCCAGCCCTTTTTGTTTATTTTGAGGCAGGGTCTCGCTGAGTCACCTAGGGCCTCGTGAAACTACCGAGGCTGGCTTGGGTTCTGCCACCTCCTCCCTTCTCGATTGCTTGGATTACAGGCCTGTGCCACTGTGCTCAGCAGCACTCCGGATTTTTAAGAGAACCCCCTCACCCCTTATTTGTCTTTTGATCTCAAAGGAATCTGAGAAATGACTCACACAAAGTTTACATTCCAGTTCTTGATTAAGATAACAGACCTTAGGAGACAGATACCAGGTAGAGAACTGAGAATCTACTATAGCTAATTCCACAACTGCAGCATAAGAAAAAAGAAAAGGGAAGAATTCTAAAGACCAGTGAGCTCCTGCATGATGAATTTTTAATTTTTATTTATTATTGAGGATTGAACCCAGGGGTGCTCTACCACTGAGCCACTCTTTTATTTTGAAATGTTTCACTAAGTTGCTTAGGACCTGCTAAACTGGGGCTGGCTTTGAACTTGCAATCCTCCTGCCTCAGCCTCTGGAGTTGCCTGGAGTGCCACCAAGCCCAGCTACTAAAGGAAATTTGGTGAGGGCAGGCATGGGAAGGTATGTGGGGATGACATCAGTCTGGTGACCAAAAGAGAAGATGGTGGTCCAACAGTTCTCAGGATCCTCAGGCTGGCTGACTTATCTCCATTATCTGATTGGTAGATTCACTAGAATAATGTTTTGTTTTGTTAAGTATTCTTAGTTATACATGAACATTATATATATATATATATATATTTTGGGGGGGTACAGGGGATTAAACTCAGGGGCAATCAACCACTGAACCACTTCCCCAGCCCTATTTTGTATTTTATTTAGAGACAGGGTCTCACTGAGTTGCTTAGTGCCTTGCTTTTGTTGAGGCTGGCTTTGAACTCGTGATCCTCCTGCCTCAGCCTCCCAAGCCCCTGGGATTAAAGGCATGCTTCATCATGCCCTGCAAATACCTTTACTTTAATGTGGTGTTGAGGATTGAATCCAGTGCCTCATAAATCCAAAGCAAGTACTCCACCACTGAGCTATGGCCCTAGGCTTGGTTTTCTTTTTATGTATTCATCGTGGATGTTAACACCTGTTAACAACAGAGATGTGAGATGATTAGAGACTACTACAGGGTCAAAGGGCAGATGCCCTCCCAAGTCCTTAACTCATGATCTACTAATTGAAAGCACCACAGGGCTGGGGTTGTGGCTCACTGGTGGAGTGCTTGCCTAGGGCGCATGAAGGTTCAATCCTCAGTGCCACATAAAAATAAATAAAAATAAAGGCATAAGAAATGTGTTTTTAAAATGTACCACAAAAACTAGACTATAACAAGGACTTATAGAGGTTTCTTTTGCTAAGAAGCTCACTCTTATTTTATAGATGCTTGATGGGTTACTGAAAGTAGGATAAAAGCTTGGCATCTCTGCCTTATTCTTATCCGCCTGTGCCCTTTATTACTTTATTTATTTAGTATCAGGGATCAAACTTAACCACTGAGCCACATCTCCAGCCCTTCTTTATATTTTATTTTGAGACAAGGTCTCACCAAGTTGCTTGGGGCCTCAATAAGTTGCTGAGGCCGACTTTGGACTTGCAATCCTCCTGCCTCAACCTCCTGAGTCACTGGGATTACAGACGTGTACCACCGCACTCGGCTTCTTTATTATTCTAAACCTTGTGTTTGATACCTACTCAGCTGTGCACACGGGCATATTAGTCATTTGAGGGATGTTCATCTAAAGCTGACAACCACCCGCTTCAAGGCTGAAGAATCAGAGATAGGGAAACTACTGCAGCTGTGCATGGTACTGCACCCCTGGAATCCCAGCGACTTGGGAGGCTCAAGTAGGAGGATCACAAGGTTGATGCCAGCCTTACTAACTTAGGGAGGCCCTGTCTCAAAATAAAAAATAAAAAGGGCTAGGGATGGGGCTCAGTGGTAAAACCCCTGGGTTCAATCCCTGGAACAACAACGAAAAAGAGTGATTAATGGATTTTCAGGATACCCAACTGCCAGCTCTTACAATTTCCCAGACTCTGGAATGGCACCTAGAATCCTCCCGTCATGCCCCACACTTTGAGCAGCAGTGCAGCCTTGCAGGCAGATGGTGGTGACTGCTCCCCAAGGTGGAAACAATCACCTCCTGGGAACCAAGTTGCCTGTCCCCTTTTTGTTTCAGGACCCACTGATAAACACTCTGCATAACAAATGGAGGTTACCCCTCAGTGATAAGGATTTCTCCAGAGACATCTGGAAAAACCAGAATGAGGTAATGAGCAACCAGACCCCAGGCCACTCCAATAAAAGGCTTTCTTCTCCATGTTTGGGGAGCAGCCATATCTCTCTCCCCTCTGTTTCTCCATTGTCTTTCCCATCCTTGAGGTAAAATCCCTCAATGGGAGCTTTACCTGTGTGCTAATAATACTCTTTGGCCTGGTTTCATTTCTATTTGTCACTGGGTCAAAAGTTCTGGTCTCCAGCATCAGATGCATTTGGTTTTATACAGTTACTGGTATCACCTATTTCTGTTCTTATTTATTTTGCAGCTTAAATTGTCCCAGATTTGACTGGTGGGATACTTTTCAAGTTAGCCCTTGTGTTTCTTTGTCACATAATTTAAGTTTTTCCCTCCCTTTCCCTCTTTCTTTCTAGTGCTGGGATTAAACCCAGGACCTCACAGATGTGCACAGTAAGTGCTCCACCACGAGGCTAACCCCCCAGCCTACGTACTTTGTTTCTGACAACAAAATGTTCCAAATTCATCTCATACCTTTCTTGCTCTTGTCCTGGCTAGAATCAGCCTTTCTTCAAAGAGCTGCAGGTGCTCTTAGGGGATAATGGAATTTATTTATTTTAGAGAGAGAGAGAGAGAATTTTAATATTTATTTTTTAGTTTTCAGCGGACACAACATCTTTGTTTGTATGTGGTGCTGAGGATCGAACCCGGGCCGCACACATGCCAGGAGAGCGCGCTACCGATTGAGCCACATCCTCAGCCCAGAATAATGGAATTTAGAAAGCAAGATCTGAGCCCTAGGTATCTGTCTATCCACGGGTTTTGTACTGATACTTCTTGCAATTCAATCACAAGAAATTTTTGTGCCTCCCTTCTCTCCAGCTGAGGTCTCTGGTTCTCAAAAACATCCACATTTACTCATGTGCTTCATCCTATAAAACAGGCAAAATAGGTACAGAATTTCTGGGTACACCTGTAATCCCAGGAGTTTGGGAGGCTGAGGCAGGAGGATCACAAGTTCGAGGCCAGCCTTAGCAACTCAGTGAGGACTATGCAACTTCGCAAGATCCTGTCTCAAAATAAAAAATAAAAAAGGGCAGGGATGTGGCTCAGTGATTGAGGGGCCCAGGTACAACTCCCAGTATCAATAAAATAAAGAGTTGAGTCACCTGGTAGCAAATGCCTGTAATCCCAGCAACTTGGCAGACTGAGGCAGGAGAGCACAAGTTTGAGGTTGGCTTGGGCAATTTAGTGAAATTCTCTCAAAAATCTTTTTTTTAAATATTTTTTTTTAGTTGTAGTTGGACACAATATCTTTATTTTATTTATTTATAATATTTTTTTAGTTACACATGGGCACAATATCTTTATTTTGTTTATTTATTTTTGTGTGGTGTTAAGGATCGAACCCAGGGCGTCGCACGTGCTAAGCAAGCGCTCTACCGCTGAGCCACAACCCCAACCCTGTCTCAAAATCTTAAATTTTTTTTTTTTAAGAGCTGGGGATGAAGCTAAATTGTAGAGTACACCTCTGGATTAAATTCCCAGTACCACACACACCCCCCCCAAAAAAAAAAAGAAAGAAAAAGAATTGAGTTTCTTTGTTTATATATGCATTCAGTTTCTAAAGTACTTAACCCCACCCTTGTTGATTTTAACTTGTGGAATATTTTGGAATATGTTAACAGGATTTGAAGTAAAAACTCCATGGAAAGATCTACTGAAAGCAGTGTCTCCCCGCCCCAGTCGGAGCTCTACAGCTTCCTTTAACAAGACTGTAGGACTGGGGATGTGGCTCAAGCAGTAGTGCGCTTGCCTGGCATGCGCGAGGCGCTGGGTTTGATCCTCAGCACCACATAAAAATAAAATAAAGATGTTGTGTCCACCGAAAACTAAAAAATAAATATTAAAAAAAAATATATAAAAAAACCAAGACTATAACCCAAGAAATCCTCACTTCCCCCTCTCTCCCCATAAGTAACTCATTGGACTCATTTTTGGTCTATTCTTTCTGTATTTTTCTTTGTAAAAACCTGCATATCCATCTGCTTTCTTTTTTCTTCTTTCTTATATAAAAGCTAGCCCAGAACTTTGCTTTTTTTAATATTTATTTTTTAGTTGTAAGTGGACACACAATATTTTTATTTCATTTTTTTTTATGCGGTGCTGAGGATCGAACCCAGTGCCTCACATGTGCTAGGCAAGCGCTCTACCCCTGAGCCCCAGCCCCAGCCTAGGAACTTTGCTTTCTTAACAACATGTCTTGTCAATCATTGTAGCATATTATTATTCCTTTTTTAAGGGATGGTGTCTTGTTATGACACCCAGGATGGCTCTAAACTCCAGAGCTCAAGCAATCCTCCTGCCTGAGACTCCCAAGTAGTTGGGACTACAGGTGTATGCCCCTCAGCTAATTCGGTGGTTGTTATTAACTGGGGATTGAACCAGGGGTGCTGTGTCACTGGGCTACACCCCCAGTGCTTTTTATTTTTAAGACAGGGTCTCTCTAAATTGCTTAAATCATCATTAAGTTGCTGAGGCTGGCCTCAAACTTGCAATACTCCTGCCTTAACCTCGTGAGTAGCTGGGATTATAGGTGTGAGCCACTGTGCCCAGCTCTCTTTTCTAATTTTTAAATCGCATACAATAAGAGGGCAATTACCAATTTAGTGAGTGCGTGGGTGCTAGAGGGATAGAGGAATAGAGAAATGCCCTTCATGATACCAGACTCCAAGAGAAACAAATGCACAAAAACATAGTGCTTTGGAGGCCTGGAGGAAGGAGTCAAAACATTTGAAAGAACTGACACCTGAGCTTGAAATGAGAAAGCAGAGAACCAGAAGGGAATTCTGTGTGTAGAAATAGTACTCAGGCAGGCAGAGTTGAATAAGGACAACGCTTGTTGTGGAAAAAGGGACTTGAACCTGCTAAAACTTAGAACTTGGGTGTGGGAGGAGGAAGGGGTGGGGAGCAGTTAGAGACCCACAGAGAGGCTAGAGAGACGGTGCCTCACAAGTGGTACAGATAAAAAAAAAAAAACTGCACTGTTAGGGTACCAGGGAGATGAGAAGGTCTTTAAAATACCATTTGGATCCATTCACCTTACAAATATTCAACTGACTGCCTACCTTATGCCGGTACCACAGGAGGGAATAAGTGTCAAGGCCCCAGCCATTAGGGAATTTACATTAGCAGGAAGACAGAATTCAGCAAGCTTAGAAAAAGAAGAGAGGAAATTGCTGGGCAGGCACCCATGAGAGGAACCTAACACATTTGACTGAGGCAGAGGTGACAATATTTCCCAAAGAGTACGAGAGACTCATAGCTAGGCGTGTTTGTGTTTGGGAGGGAGGAGTTGGGAAGAATCCCAGTGCTGGTGCCTAGAGCAGAAAGAGTGAGACTTTGGGATTAAATGGTAGGCGAGGTGGCACACACTTGTTATCCCAGCGACTCACAATTCAGGAGGCTGAGGCAGGAGGATCCCATATTCTAGCCAAGCCTCAACAACCTATAAAGACCATGCCTATAAATAAAAGACTGGGGATGTTGCTCAGTTCCCCTGGGTTTGATCCCCAGTACAAAAACCAAACAAACAACAAACCTGGCTAAGCTACCTCCCTGTTTTTAATATTTGGATTCATTTTGGCAAAATTATATATGCAAGAAATGATTTCAATTCCCATTCTCTCTTGCCCACCCTTCCTCTATCCCTCTGTCAGCACAGTGGCTAGCACCCCTGCACCCACTCTTTGCTTCCTCCTTTATTGTTCTTCCTTCCACACCCTTATTTGATTGATATTTTCTAAATAACACTTAAAGGTGAGATTCCCTTTGGTACATTTATATATGTATATAATATGATTTTGTTAATTTCATTCCATATTTCTTCTCCTTTTTCCTCTCATCTAGTGTGGTTTTCAAATTTGTATTTATGTATATATTTTTGCAGCACTGGGGATTTAGCCCGGGGGTGCTCAGCTATAGCCCCAGATCTATTTCTATTTTTTATTTTGAGTCAGGGTCTCTAAATTACCAAGGCTGACCTTGAACTTCCAATTCTCCTGCCTTGGCCTTCCCAGGCTCTGGAATTCAGACAAGCACCATCATTGCCCCGCTCCAGTCTTTCATCTAAACTCCCTCTTTTCTCCTTTTAATTTTATGCTCCAGCCAAGCTGAATTTTTTCATATCTTGTCATATCCTGTTCCTGCCTAGAAATCCTCTCCTTGCCTGCTTCTCAATTTAGATGTCACCTAATGCTGGATTAGGTGATACACTTACCTACTACTCTCATAGTGCTCGCTGCTTCAGCTCACAGATTTCATCAATTAGTTAAACCCCCACTAACTTGAACTCTTTGAGAGCAAGAAGTGGTTTAATTACTCTTGTGTGCAAGGCATCTAGATTAATGTTCAACTCATTTCGAATGAATCTAGAGGCTGCCTTCATTGTAGACTTGGGCAAAGGATTTTTAGTTTTGTTTTGCGATGATCGAACCCCGGTCCTAACACATGGTAGGCACGGGCTCTACGGCTGAGCTACGGATATCCCCAGTCATCAGGTGTAGGGCTTTGAAGTAGACCCTAGGAACTCTGGCCTTCCATGTTACGGTTCAAGGGTTCATTCTCAGGCACGGAGAAATGACAATTTAGGTTTAAACTTACTGAAATTTAAAATTTAGGATTGGGCATAGGTACAGCACGCTCAAAAAATTTTTATTTATTATTATTATTTTTTAATCTAGAAGCACTTTACCACTGAACTACATCGCCAGTCCTTTTTGAGGCAAGGACTTGCTAAATTACTGAGGCTGACCTCGAACCTGTGATTCTCTTGCCTCGGCCTCCTGAGTGGGGGGGGGCGGATTTCAGGCGTGCACTACCACACCCAGCTCAAACTAATTACTTTAAATAAAAAGATTGATGCATATTTAAAGTAGATACAATGAAGCATAGCTCATTGGGAAACCTACCACCTGCCTAAATGAGCAGCGGCTAAGTCGTCCAGTCCCAGGGATTTTTTTGGCACCTAACTCCGCCCACCAGTACTCAAGTGGCGGAAGAACCTCACGCCACGACGTGACAGTTCACACTGCAGCGGAGGCATCCTGACGTTACGCCGGAGGCGTGGGCGGGGCGGCCGGTCCTTCCTCTCCGCTTCTTCGGCTCCTCCCCCAGAGCTTCACACGCTCATTGTGAAGCGACAGCGGCCGCCAGTCTTTAAGGCGGTTTGAGCCCTAGAGACCCTAAATCCTTGGCGCGCGTGAGCGCCCGCGCTGCTCCTTACCCACACCAAAGGCCAGGGGTGCGAGGGTCACCTATTTGATTCTCTCCCAGCCTCTCGCCGGAGCTAACCGCCCGGTGCGCGCGAGCACCTCTCGCCGCGCTCCCTCCTCCCCGCCCCCCCTTCGGAGCTCCCGCCCGCGCGCTCCTCCCCTCTCCTCTCCCCGGCGACGCGCACGCGCGCCAGACCGGCTCGCGCCCTCTCGCTTTCCTCCGGCCCGCGAGACCCCCCTCCCCTTCCGCCTCGCGCCGCGGTCTTCTCTATCCACCCCCGACACCGCGGGGCTCCCCCCGCCCGCCAACGGCGGGTCCCTAGCTTCCCGATCCCCCTCGCTTCCCGCGCTCTTTGGCGGGGACCCAGCCCCGGCCCCCTCTCTCCCTCCCTTCCCTCCGATTCCCCTTCCGGACGCTGCCATCATGTTGAAGCCTCAGCCGCCACAACAGACCTCCCAGCCCCAGCAGCCGCCCCCCACGCAACAGGCCGTGGCCCGCCGGCCCCCCGGCGGCACCAGCCCTCCCAACGGCGGCCTCCCGGGGCCACTGGCCTCCGCCGCTGCTCCCCCAGGGACTCCCGCGGCTGCCTCTCCCTGCCTGGGGCCTGCGGCTGCTGCCGGCAGCGGGCTCCGCCGGGGAGCCGAAAGCATCCTGGCACCGCAACCGCCGCCGCCGCAACATCAAGAGAGGCCAGGGGCAGCCGCCATCGGCAGCGCCAGGTGAGGAGGGGTGGGCTTCCTGGCGCGGGAACCCAGGCTCCAAGGAGGCGGTGGCGACTCGGTTCTGGCGGGGCGGGCCCCAGCCCGGCGCCTTTAGTGGCGCCGGGAGCCTAGGATCCCCGTGAAGCTAGGGGTGGCCTCTCCGGTCCCAACAGGTCAAAGGGAAAGGGTCCCTAAGCGACCACCAGGAAATCTAGGAGCTATGCTTGGCTCTTGGGGCCTAATTGGGGCTCGGGTCTCGGGCCCTCAGAGGAGGCGGGGCGCGTCCCGCCAGCGCCGTCGGAACCGGGAGTTGGGGGGGGTGAGGAGGTGTTCGGGGTCCCCGGCTCCATTACCACGAAGGGTCTCGCGGTCCCCGGCTTCAGCCAATGGGGAGTCAGCTGCGGGAAAGGGTCCCCGGCCGTAGCCAATGGAGGGGGGCGCGCGGCCCACAGTTTGGCCAATGGGGAGGGAGGGACTTGGGAACGGGTTGCTACCTCCCCCTTGCCGGTCTGGCCAGTAGGAGGGGAGCGGGGTGGGAGGGGGCACGGAAGGAGCGACTACTGGGAGGACTGCGGGCCGGGAACCTCCAGCGCGCGCGCGCCCTTCCCGTACGTGCGCGCGGATGCTCTGTCTTATGACCCGGGCATTCGCGTGTCCTGGTAACTCTTAGGGCAGGGGCTGGGAGTGTGCATGGAGGGATTCGTCTGGTGTTGGGTCGATCAGTAGTGGACGCACCACTCAGTTTCTTCTCTGTGTGTGCTAATGCGATTGAGAGTCGCGGTGCACGCAGGCGCAGTGGGTTCTGATCTCGGGAGGGGGGATTTTGAAGAGGCCCGTGGGCTTTAGTGCGCAGGCGCAGACCGGGCGAGGCCTCCCGGTGGATGGCTTTTGCGGCTGCGCTGTCCCCCAGCCCCGCCAACGGCCCCCTCATCGCTCTCCTCAACTGCCGGTTACATCAGCCATCGAGGAGCAGTGTTACCTGTCGATTGGTGACCCCTGCAGTGTGGGTAACAGGCTGAATGAATAATGAGGGTGATGGGGTGGGGTATGGAGGGAACACCCCTCCTCCCAGGGTTTGGGGCATAAGGCTACTGAAAATGATTTTTTTTTAACCGTTTGGGAGGTAGTGTGCCTGAGCTGAGTAGTTCTGCATCGCGCCCCAGAGGGAGCATTCACCTTCACATCTGGGGAGGGTTACTGGTTATTGAATGCTATAGCATTTGTCTGTTGGAAGCATGCAGCCCTATCCCCTTGGAAAAAGTGAGAGGGCTGTGTTGCATTGGCTATTATAGCAGTTGACAGCCATTGTTGACTGGGGTCTTTTTTTTACGGGCATTTAGATTAAATGTGTTTATTGGCATTTAATATCTACTTTCTTCCTTTTTTAGAGTATAAGAATATTTTTGATTAATTGTCTTGTAGGCTAAATCATCAATGCTGATTAGTAACTAGTTTCTTGTTTCCCTCTCTTTTAGGGGACAGAGCACAGGAAAGGGACCCCCACAATCACCTGTGAGTTCCTTTTCCCTCCTATGTAAGATTCAAAAACCTGAAAGCGAAATATATGGGAATATAGGGCAGAATAGGTGTTGAGATGGTCAAATGGACTCAGAAGGGCCAGAGGCACTGCACAAATAAGGTGGGCGTGGGTAGAGTGTGGCCATTTAGAAAGTGGAGTGTTTATTCACTGCTTCTTTATTTCTCTTTCTTATGTTACTGACAGGTGTTTGAAGGTGTTTATAACAACTCCAGGATGCTGCATTTCCTGACAGCTGTTGTGGTAAGTGAGGACTTAACTCCTAGGTTGATTGAGGAATGCAGTGCATCAGTTTTCTAGAGTCACTCTCCTTAATCTTCCATTCTCCTAGGGCTCCACTTGTGATGTAAAGGTGAAAAATGGCACCACCTATGAAGGCATTTTCAAGACTCTGAGCTCAAAGGTCAGTGTACTCGAATTAGTTTGGTTTTGGTGCTGCATGTGAGAAGGAGGGAGAGAATGACATTTCGGGTGTGTTTTCAGTGGTATTAGAAAGTACTGTCAATCATTTATGTAGAACGTATGTTTAAAATTCCAAAATTTTTAATTTTAACAAGTCATGTTTTGCCTTTGCATTTCTTGATACTGACCCTTGGGTGTTGGGGAATGGGGCTTTTGTAGTTTGAACTGGCAGTAGACGCTGTGCACCGGAAAGCATCTGAGCCGGCAGGTGGCCCTCGCCGAGAAGACATTGTAGACACCATGGTGTTTAAACCGAGTGATGTCATGCTTGTCCATTTCCGGAATGTTGACTTCAATTATGCTACTAAAGGTATTATAGCTCTAGGCTATTATGTCAGGCTTTGTTGAGGGAAGTTTGTGTGCAGGTGGAATGTATTAACTTTTTCTTTACTACCCTTCATAACTAAGGGAGATGGCTGAATTTTTCTTCTTGAAAATGTATCTTGATATCTAATATATGGTGGGGCAAATTCCGGCCTATGTTGTGGTTCTTCATATTTTCTCTGGTTAGTTTTCAAATTACTATTCCTTTTGAACTATCAAGATCAGGGTTTTCATGCTCTGCCCTACCTTCCATGCCCCATAAGCATAGATACCCTAAATCTGGGTTTGTTAGAATACCTTTGTTCCTGAACTATTTATGAGGGGAGGGGAAAGAAAGCTGTCAAATGTCACCTGACTCCTTCTGATCTTCAACTCTGCCCCTACAGACAAGTTCACTGACTCAGCCATTGCCATGAACTCAAAGGTGAATGGGGAACACAAAGAGAAAGTGCTTCAGCGCTGGGAAGGCGGTGACAGCAACAGTGATGATTATGACCTCGAGTCTGACATGGTATAGTTTCCTTCCTTGAGAACCGGGCAGCTACAGTGTGGGTTGATGACAGTGACATTGTTGGAACAAGGAGTTGATTCTTGAAAATAGAAAACAGCTAAACAAAAGTACCAGTTCTTTTACTCTTTGTAATTGACAATGATTAACTTTGCTTTATGGCATTATTTTTTCCAATATGACAAAAAGTAGAAGTGAGATTGACTAATGTAGATCCATTTGTCTTTGTAAAACAACTACCTTCATACTTTTAGAATCTTCTGGCTGAAAAATTTATGTTTAATTTGTACAAAAAGTCTTTTTAATTTGAACTTTTCATACTCATACACAGGTCTAGTTGGTTGCTTTTTCTTTTTAAGTATTTTTTTTTAGTGGTTGATAGATCTTTATTTTATTTACATGTGGTGCTGAGAATTGAACCCAGTGCCTCACACATGCCAGGGAAGTGCCTTATCGCTGAGCCCCAGCCCTAGTTGGTTGTTAACACTATATACATGTATCAGTGTATATACACAACAAATTGTATTTCTTCTTTTACTTATCTGGTTTGTTACCATTATTTTGCTATTAAAAATAGTGTCTCACTGGGCACAGCTGTGTACTCCTGTAATCCCAGTGGCTTGGGAAGCTGAGACAGGTTGGTCACAAGTTCAGGGCCAGCCTTAGTAATTTGGCAAGGCCCTAAGCCATGTGGCGAGATTCTGTCTCAAAAAATAAATAGGGCCCCTGGGTTAAATTTTCCAGTACCGAAAAGAAGAAAAAAAAAATAGCATCTTTTTGAATGTGGTAGTGCATACCTGTAATTCCAGTGATTCAGTAGGCTTAGTCAAGGTAATTTCAAGTTTTGAGTCTAGCCTCAGCAACTTAATCAGATCCTGTCTCAAAATAAAAAGGACTAGGGATCTAACTAGATGTTAAAGCATTTCTGAGTTCAGGCCCCAGTACTGCTTGCCCAATAGTGTCTTACTGGACCTTAGAACATGTATTTCCATACATACAAGTTAGAATTTTTCAAGGACATAAACCTGGAAATGGATTTGTTAGGACTTTCCACTTTTATTAGTTATTGCCTATTTATGCTACAAATTGGCATTATTAGTTGATGCTTTCACCAGCCCTGTACATTCTTGGATTGGTTATATTTTTGTTCTTTACGAGGTGGAAAAACCAGGTTCCTTTTCTTGCTGAATTTTAAAACATTCTCCCTTTCCCTTCCCTAGTCCAATGGATGGGACCCCAATGAAATGTTCAAGTTCAATGAGGAGAACTATGGTGTAAAGACCACCTATGATAGTAGTCTCTCTTCTTACACGTGAGTATTTTGGTACTTCCAGGAGGTACAGTTGGGATTGTGGGGTCACCGACAGAAGGCAGATCTCTAGGTGGAACATAGTTTTTACACATGCTTTTCTGGGTATCTAGGTAACCCTCTCCCTTTCCTTTCCTGGCTGCCTTATGAACTGCTCCCTGAAAGGTATTCTGATTCTAGGCCACCCATGTATAGAACTAGCTACTTGCTTATTCATCTACCCATATCTTTTCTCTAGAGTATAAAAAACATAAGCATTACGTTTAGGATATGCTAGCTGGGCATGGTGATGCATTCATGTTATCCCAGCTCATCAGGAGGGTGAGACGGGATGATGGCAAGTTTAAGGCCAGTTTGGGAAACTTTGTGACATCTTGGCTAAAAGTAAAAAGGCCTAGTGGCAGAGCTCAATCACGTGGGCTGGAAAAAAAGATTTTGAACATAACTTGATTCTCTGCCTAATACCCAGTAAATACTCATTTAAATATTTGTTGACTGGGATGGTGTGTGGCTCAGTGATGAAGCACTTAACTAGCATCATAGGACCCTAGGTCTGATCCCCAGCACTGCAGAAGAGAAACTGTTATTGAAGGAATTAAGTACCGTATGTCTGAATGCCTGAAGTGGTTATGGGACTGATAGGAATGTTTTCCTTTTTTTTTTTGTTCCCTGGTGGGTGATGGGATATGGTGGTCTATGGGTGTTTGCTCAGGGTGCCCTTAGAAAAGGACAACTCCGAAGAGTTCCGTCAGCGGGAGCTGCGTGCAGCCCAGTTGGCTCGGGAGATTGAGTCAAGCCCGCAGTACCGCCTACGGATCGCCATGGAGAATGACGACGGGCGCACTGAGGAGGAGAAGCACAGTGCAGTTCAGCGGCAGGGGTCAGGGCGAGAGAGCCCCAGCTTGGCATCCAGGTATTTGTGGGGGCAACCAGGACTCTTTGAGGCTCAACAATAGGATTCAGGACCTGGTCTAAGACCTTTGTACAGTTTGTTAAATCTCACCACTTTGTTAGATAAAAGTTAATGCCTTGTTATTCTCAATTTTTAAGTTAGGAGACTGAAACTAGGGAGATTAATTTGTAACAAGGCCAACCAAGGCTTATAGATATAGGGAAAAAGAGCCTTTTTAAAAAAAAAAGTTATACTGTGTTTTTTCTGTTTATCAAAATGAAATCAGCTGGGCGTGGGGTGCATGCCTGCAATCCAGCAGCTCAGGAGGCTGAGACTGGAGGATTGCGAATTCAAAGCTAGCCTCAGCAAAAGCAAGGCTCGAAGCAACTCAGTGAGACCCTGTCTCTAAATAAACTACAAGATAGGACTGGGGATGTGGCTCAGTTGTTGAGTGCCCCTGAGTTCAATTCCCAGTCCCCCCCCCCCCCCCCCCCCCGCCAAAAACAAAAATCAAAACTGTACCATTAGTCTCTCGTGAAAGCTTCTCCTTAATGTAGTCTGATTCCTCCTAAGAGTCAGGAGTGGTAGAATTGTGGAGCATTGACCACATTGTTTGGGTCAGGGTTCATGTAACACAAGGTCATAAGCCTATAGCCTCAACATTTAACTCTGTGATTTTCAGGTAGAATAGTGACAAAAGCTAGAGTCAGGAAGTGTGTCCATAGGGGGACTTCAGAAAGGTCTCATGGTGCCAATTTGTGTGAGGTATTCTCGGTAGTGGGAATTGAAACCAGGTCCTCACACATGCTAGGCAAGTGGGCAAATGCTCTACTGTTGAGCTACATCCCTAGCTAAAATGTGTGGGTTTTGCGGCTGCCTTCCCTTATTTAAACTCTTTTCCCAGGGAGGGCAAGTATATCCCTCTGCCTCAACGAGTTCGAGAAGGTCCCCGGGGAGGAGTTCGGTGCAGCAGTTCTCGGGGTGGCCGGCCTGGCCCTAGCTCTTTGCCACCTCGTGGCCCTCATCATCTTGACAATAGCAGCCCTGGCCCAGGTTCTGAGGCACGTGGTATCAATGGAGGTGAGTTGTAAAGCAGACAGATGGGATGGAAAGAAAGTGGAAAAGGTGATTGAAAGGATTTAGACCATTTGGAAAAGATGATGAGTTGGTGATAATGCAGGTTCTCTGTCCCTTCATATTCTCTGTCTTTTGAAAATAGGTCCTTCCCGCATGTCCCCCAAGGCACAGCGCCCTCTGAGAGGTGCCAAGACTCTGTCTTCACCCAATAGCAGGCCTTCTGGAGAATCTTCTGTTCCACCTCCTCCTGCAGGTAAAGCTTCAGTGCTGTTATATGAAGAAATGGGTAGAAATTTGTACAGGGAGATAAACATGTCCCTTGGAATGCTGGGATGGGAGAATTAAGTTTAGAGAGCTTGGTCTTATCCTTTAGGCGAAGAAATTTTTCAGTTTTCCTAGTATGAAATCTAACCTAGCAGTTCATGGGTTGTATATTGGCTGGCAGGTGTCTTTGTTTGTTTGTTTAGATTTGAATTTGACCAACAGTTTTAAAACGTGAGAAGTCACAGAAATTTTTAAGACCATTTTTGAAATACGTGAAATTCTGCCAACACTGAGCCTGTCTTACTGCATAGCTCTAGCTGGCCCAGAAGCACACCTGTTTCTTTTAAGCTTCCCAGATCTTCATGGTGCCCTTGAGGCTATTAACCTGCTTTCTGTTATCTACCTTGGCCTTGGTGTGAGGTGTGATAAATGTATATGCTTTGGGTTTTAGTGAGTTTCCTGTACTTGCTGCTTATTGACCAGCAGTAACCATTGTACAGCTCTCCCTTTTCTTCCAGTGGGCCGGATGTACCCTCCACGCTCTCCAAAGTCTGCTGCCCCTGCCCCAATCTCTGCTTCTTGTCCTGAACCTCCTATCGGCTCTGCAGTGGCGACCTCTTCAGCCCCTATCCCTGTAACATCATCAGTTGTGGATCCTGGAGTGGGTTCCATTTCCCCAGCTTCTCCAAAGATCTCACTGGCCCCCACTGATGGTAAGAGTCAGATGGTTGAGTGCTGTGGACAATGTAAAATGTGGCTGTGGACAGGAGGACCTTCAGGCATCTCTCTCTTTCCTTGTCAGTAAAAGACCTCCCAACCAAGGAACCTGGCAGAACTCTGGAATCCCAGGAGCTGCCCCGGATAGCTGGGAAAGGTGAGTGCGGTTTGTTGTGCTGCGGTCTGATGCCCCTTTGTTGAGGAGAGCATTTCAGGAAGTTTGTTGGGATTCAGGAACAGACATTTATCTGTTATCCCTTCACTTATAATTATTTCTTTGGAATTCTCATTTGTCTTTGGTTTCTTGTCCTTGAGCTACTAGTATTGTGTAGACACCTTTGAGAAAGGTGTGTTGTTATATTTTCTCCTTTTTCCATCATTTTTTCATAGTCCCTGGCCTTCAGAATGAGCAGAAACGATTTCAACTAGAAGAACTAAGAAAGTTTGGGGCCCAGTTTAAGGTACGTGAAATGCGGAAATGGATTGGATGTCAGCAGGGGGTATGGAGGATTTATAGAAGAGACAAAAGGGCCAGCTGAGTAGAAGAGATGAACTGAAGCTGACAAGAGGAGTCTGGCCTGGGATCTGGATCATGATACATATCTTTCTTTTTCCAGCTTCAGCCCAGTAGTTCCCCTGAGACCAGCCTGGATCCTTTTCCTCCTCGGATTTTAAAGGAGGAGGTTAAAGGGAAGGAGAAGGAGGTTGATGGTCTATTGACTTCAGAACCTATGGGGTCCCCAGTCTCATCTAAGACAGAATCCGTATCGGATAAGGAAGACAAACCCCCCCTGGCACCAGCAGGAAGCACTGAGGGGCCAGAGCAGCCCCCACCACCTTGCCCAAATCAAACTGGCAGCCCCCCGGTGGGGCTCATCAAGGGAGATGACAAGGATGAGGGCCCTGTTGCTGAGTAAGTGAGGTGTGGGGAGCTGGGTGAATGTCGGGTGGTGAGGGGAAACCATGAGGACTTAGCTTTATTTTATCTCACAGACAAGTAAAGAAGTCAACGTTGAACCCCAATGCCAAGGAGTTTAATCCCACAAAGCCTCTGCTGTCTGTGGTGAGATGGGCATGAAGAATGGGGACTTGGGTTTCCATGAGGGAATTTTGGGAGCAGGCACTACACAGTGGAGGGGAGCACTTCATTGCCAGAACCACTGGGCTGTCCAGCAGTGCAAAGGAGATAATACAGAAGTGTAGAGCAGCAGCAGTTATGCTGGTTTGAGAAGAAAGGAGTCTCCAGGGTTGGGTGAATCTGATAGGCTTTAGTTTCTCCAAGAAGTTCTTAGCATTTGGAGTATTTGGGCGAGACTGTTCGGAGCTTGGGCTTCATTTAGACTGACTTGGCTTGAACCTGTATGCTTACATAATCTGTTTTCCCACATGTAATTTGACGAGTTTGATGGGAAGTGTAGAATATGCAGAATGTGTTTGGCACACGACATTGTGAATGGCTGTTACGGCCAGCGTAGGAGTGGGGATATAGAAATAAAATGTTGTCCTCCCATGTCTCTTACAGAACAAATCCACCAGTACCCCAACTTCTCCAGGGCCCCGAACTCATTCAACTCCCTCCATCCCGGTGCTGACAGCAGGCCAGAGTGGGCTCTACAGCCCCCAGTACATCTCCTACATACCTCAGATCCATATGGGACCAGCTGTACAGGTAGGAGAGAAGAGCCTTGGGGCCTAGGGTAAGAGAAGTAGAGTTTTGTGGGCAAACCAGTGGACCAGGTCAGGCCAGTCCTGAATGTCAATAAACAAACCAAGCTTCATGTGTCCTTGTCCTAGGCACCTCAGATGTATCCGTATCCTGTATCCAATTCGGTGCCTGGGCAGCAGGGCAAGTACCGAGGAGCAAAAGGTGAGCAGGGTGAGGAGGGGCAGTTGGTGGGGCTGCCTGGTACCTCCTGGCAGATGGAGCTTGAGCTCTGCGCTCTTTTCCCCCCACCCTCAGGCTCCCTCCCGCCCCAGCGCTCAGACCAACACCAGCCAGCCTCAGCCCCTCCGATGATGCAGGCTGCTGCAGCTGCTGGCCCACCTTTGGTGGCTGCCACACCTTATTCTTCCTACATCCCCTACAACCCGCAGCAGTTCCCAGGCCAGCCTGCCATGATGCAGCCTATGGCCCACTACCCCTCACAGGTGATCATGGCACAGGAGGGAAGGGGGGTGGTACAGAGCCCTTGCAAGGGATCCCACCTTCTCTGTCTCCACCACTTAGGTGCTGGGTGAGGGAGATAGTTGCATGATTGACAGTGTCAGACTTGTGCTGAAATCCAGGCTCTAACAGGGCTTAATGCCTATAACAGTCATTGAACACCTACTTCTGAGTTTATTCTTCTGAAGTGTAAATGAATTAGCATCTGCTTGACAGGATTACTGTAAACCTTGAATAAATAAGGTATCTGCTAAGGCCCAAGCAGTGCTATGCACACATTGACCAACTTCCCTAGCTGGCTGAACTAAATTCTTTCTGTCCCATTAGCCGGTGTTTGCCCCCATGCTTCAAAGCAGCCCACGCATGCTGACGTCGGGTAGCCATCCCCAGGCCATTGTGTCATCCTCCACTCCTCAGTACCCTTCTGCAGAGCAGCCCACCCCCCAAGCCCTCTATGGTGAGTTCTGTGCTTTTTCTGTCTGCTCTGGGCTGTACCTAGTGGCTTCTGGCGTGCTCAGCATTGGTTCTCTCCTTCTTCCTCTGCAGCCACTGTTCACCAGTCCTATCCACACCATGCCACGCCACTCCATGCCCACCAGCCACAGCCGGCCACCACACCTACTGGGAGCCAGCCGCAGTCACAGCATGCGGCCCCCAGTCCCGTCCAGGTGCCTGCTCTTGGGAATCTGAATGGTTGGGGCTGGAAAGGTGGCTAAAAGAATGGAGAGCCTGGCATTATTTCCCATTTGGAGATTGGGTCAGAAGTGATTGGCCTGCTACCAGAGGAGTACATGGCACTCATATTTCCCTTCACCTCTCCAACAGCACCAGGCGGGGCAGGCCCCACACCTGGGCAGTGGACAGCCACAGCAGAATCTGTACCACCCAGGGGCCCTGACAGGCACGCCGCCCTCTCTGCCACCGGGACCTTCTGCCCAGTCCCCTCAGAGCAGCTTCCCCCAGCCAGCCGCTGTGTATGCCATCCATCCCCACCAGCAGCTGCCCCACGGCTTCACCAATATGGCCCATGTTACCCAGGTAAGCACCCAAGGGACTGATCTGGCTGGGTCTCTGTGCCAATGGAAATGAGCCTTGACATTGACCATTTCCGGAGACACTATACCTCTTTTGCAGGAGTATCCCCAATGCTAGGATTCTCGGGTTCCATCTCAGACTTCTGTGGTTCTCCTAGCTGCTTTTTCTCCTTGACAGGCCCATGTCCAAACTGGAATCACAGCAGCCCCGCCCCCTCACCCTGGGGCTCCCCACCCGCCCCAGGTGATGCTGCTGCACCCACCCCAGAGCCATGGGGGGCCCCCCCAAGGCGCGGTGCCCCAGAGTGGGGTGCCTGCACTCTCAGCTTCCACACCCTCACCCTACCCCTACATCGGACACCCCCAAGGTGAGCAGCCTGGCCAGGCGCCTGGATTTCCAGGAGGAGCCGATGACAGGATTCGTGAGTTCTCGTTAGCTGGGGGAATTTGGCATGGAAGAGCTGAGGGGCTGCAGGTGGGGCAGGATGCACGGGTTCTGGGTGGGGAGTGAGGGGTCTTGGAGGCAGGGCTGTCCCACAGGGCGCCCGCCGACCTGCACCTGTCTGTGAAGTATGTAGGGTGGGCAGAAGCCACAGTCGCCGCCGCCAGGGGCTTGCTCCTGGCTCTGTCCTTTGCTTCCCTCCGTCCTCGCTCAGTTGTGATCCAGCAGCCCCCCTCCCCACTGCCTCCCCAGCTCTCAGTGACCCCGACTGTCTCCTGACTTAGCCGAGGTAAGGTCAGCGCAGCAGACAGGGCCAGACTGGGGTGTGGGGGGCTGAGCTGGGCACATGAGTAAGGGCTCTGGCTTACTGGGAAACAGCGATTGACCTGTGCTTCTGACAGCCCCATGAGACACCTTGAGGAGGCCGCTCCTACCCACACACCCCCACAGCCCCTGGACGCATTGATGAAGGGACAGCTGCTTGGGTTCTAATGCTCCTGCTCTCTTCTCTTTCCCCTCCAACCAGTTCAATCTCATCCCTCCCAGCAGCTCCCCTTCCACCCCCCGGGGAACTGAAGATTGTCCTGGCCGCGACCTGAGACCTCCATGAGTGGAGGGAAGAGTGATCTATGTCTCTTCCCCCAGCAGCTCGGACCAGTCCCAGCCCCCCAACCCCCCCCTTTCCCCTGGGGGAGCTGGGGAATTCCTGCCAAGCACCTTGAATGGGAGGGGCCTCAAAGTGGGCAGGGCCAGGGTCCTGCAGGGGTGGGGGGTTCCTGCTCTGCCCCTGCCTGTTCCCACCCAATCTTGCCCTCCCATCCTCTCATCTATTCCTCCCTCCCCCCGCTGGAGACGGAAGATCTTTTATTTTCTATTATTTATAACCTCAGACTTGGGCCCCCTGTTCTTTCTTCCCCATTAACTTGAGTGACCTGCGTGAGAGACAGACAGATGCCCCACAAGGATGGTTGGACAAGGACTTTTACTTTTTATTACATAAAAATATTAAAAAATAAATAAAAAAAATAAAATTTTAAACTAACTTAACTTATAGTTTGCTCTTTAGAGATGAGAGGTTGGTTATAGTTGTTCAGTCTTAGGTGATATTAGGATTACATTCATCATGTCACCTGTTCTTTAGACTAAAGTAGCAGTTTCTCTGAACCTAGGATAAGGAAACACCTCGAGTTGTGTGCTGTTCATTTGAAAAGTGGGTTATAGTCTTAATGTGGAGTTGTGATTATTGATGGAGTTTTTGTGTTACTGGATGTTGAAAAGTACAAGTATCAGGAGAGTAGGTTTTTTTTTTTTTTTTTTTTTGGTAGTGGAGCAGAACTTAAGGCCTCACATGCTAGGCAGATGTTATACTACTGAACTACTTACTGCTCTAGCTAAAAAGGATATTGCTAAGTTGTCAAAACTGGCCTCCTGAGGTGCTGGGATTATACTCTTGTACCACTCCACCCAGTTGTCTCTTTAAATAATCAGCCTTATTGGTTGGAGCACAGCTTAGAGGTCTCGGGTGTGGGTAAAAACCTAGAGTTAAAGCTGCTAGAAGGGGGAGAGAAGTGGATTGGGGAACCAGTTTAGGGAGAGAGTAGGGGTTAGGACAAGAAGCATGGGCTTCAGATGAGGTGTTTTTTTCAAGGTGGCAGTTTGGAATTCTTTGTGATCTGACTTTGGTGATTTTGTCCGTAAAATGAGATTATTCCTTCCTTCCAGGATTGTGAAGATGGGACCAGTGCTCGGTGTCAGGCAGGGTTAACCACTTAAAACAAAAATTTGAAGGTGCATGAGGAGGGGAGGGGCTTTAAATAAAAACTTTAAGTGGGGAAAAAAAAAATGTGAGCCATTGGCCAGGGTTGGAATTCTAAGCAAAGAGCCCTCCAGATGGGAATAAACCCATGTGGTTGTACACACCTGTAATCTCAGCAATGCAGGAGATTATGGCAGGAGCATCAAGTTTTGAGGCCAGTCTGGGCTATGAATGTAGCTCAGTGGTAGCGTGTGCACCAGGGTTCAACCCCAAGTATAAAAGGGGCAGGGGTCAGCAATAGAAACAGATGTAAAGCCTGCATGCATTTGGGCTCAGGATGTATGTATAGTTATTGTGGAAGGTATTTGTGGATATTATGGAATAGTTTTTGATGCTTTGTGGGAAGGTCATAAATTGATTTATCATCTTTAGGCAGAAATCTCAAAAGTTGGAGCTTTAGCTTTCATGGAGTTAGCAGTTCCCATGAAAACTCTCAGCCTTGCTTGAACAGGAGGGTGCTGAAACAAACCTGCCTTGTCTTAGGATGGATTTTCCTTGCATTCATCCTCTTTCCCATTTTTTCTTAGTTTGCTTCTGCTTTGGATCATAGATCAGGTTTTGAGTCTGCTGTTGAATGGGCAGGTATCATGAGATGTTCAGGCATCAGGATGCAAGCTTGACAGGCCTGCCCATTTATAAAAATCCCCACTTTTTTTTTTATTGGGATCAGCTTCTGTGGCAGTCATACCATGTTACATGGTTTTTTTAAAGATCTCAGCATTTCATTCCTTATATATTTGACACATTCCCTTTTCCTTAATTTCAAATCTGACTGAACATGTGGCTGGATGCTGCCAGGCAAGCACTCTACTATTGAGCTTGCTACACTCCCAGCCCTAACTGCATTCTTAAATGTTCTCATTCCTGTACTTGAAACCGGTAATGACCACTCAAGTACTCTTCAGGAATGATTACTTGGCTTTCTGAGATATGTACTTAGTACTTCTTACACTGGCTGCTAGGTCCAGAGATGAAAAAAGTATAGTCCCCACTAACATAGTACTTAAATGGGTGGTCAAGAAAGATGAGTGCTTAGTGACAGCTGACTCCATGGTGTCTCCAAGTGACAGGCAAATCTTTTAGGATTCATAAGCTCACCAATAGTAGATTCTGCTTCTCAAACTCAAAATGGCTTTGAAGAGCTTTTAGTTTATATAGCCCCCATAGAAATGGACTGAACTAAACTCTTCATCCATCTTGGGCTTCATTTACTTTATGTAATCTCTTGTCACTTCAATTTATGCAAAGGACATAAGACACAAAGGCTAGCTTACTATTCACAAATTTTATTGCCCTATCTTTGCCTGGCAGGCCACCCCATGTAACCAGGGGAAGTGTCCATCTAGCTGCATTGGGCTAGATTGCAGCTCTAAAATTAAGAGAACCTGAGCAGAAGTCCACACTCAACTCCATTTGATGTTCTTGTCCTCTTCGGTCATTGCTGGTATGTCTGTGACAAGGCCTGTGCCAATGGTCCGATTGCCATCTCTCAGGGTGAAACGCTGGCCTTTCTCTAAGATCATTGGCTGCCGCAAGATTAGGCTGAGCTTCAAGTCCTCCCCAGGCATGGCAAGCTCCTGGAAGAGGTGGAGAGATGGTCCAAACAGACTTAGCAGTCTAACTGCTGGCTGCTGTGGAGTTAAGTCATGGGAAAATGCAGCAGGGTGATGAATTTGTCTGGGCACAGCTTCATGTATTCTGACCATCAGACCACAGACATCAAGAAACCCTGTGCTTCTAGGGTAGGGTACTCCCCCCACCACATTTTGGTACTGGATATTGAACAGAGGTGCTTAATCACTGAACCACATGAGATGGTAGTCTTGCTAAATTGCAGAGGTTGACCTTGAACTTGCAATCTTCCAACCTCAGCTTCCCAAATTGCTGGGATTACAAGTATGCACCACCACACCCAGCTTGAGGTACATTCTTAAGAAAAATATTTAGAAACTTTGCTTTTAACAGGTTTCTTTGTCAGAATTCTTTGTATTTAACAACACTTGTCAAGAGGCATCCTTTCCAGGGAAATTTTGTGGGTAAATGGTGGTGTAGCTGGGCTTTTGGCCTAGTTCACCCTAGGGCATGCTGGATGAGGACTCCCAACTCCAGTGCGTGCTCAGCAGCAGCCGCCAGCCTCTCTTAGCCCAAGGAAACAGACCCACCCGAGCTTTCTATGACATCTTTGAACTGTGAGAGCTGGTAGGAATAATACTCCCTTCCCGCCTTCACATTCCCTATACCCACCATACCTTCCCTGGAGGCAAGACAACACGACAGGCCATGTCCCAAGTCAGGGAGAACATGACAGGCATGAAGTGGGATACAAAGGGCTTGTGGCGGCCACCCTCCTCCTTGCTGAGGATGTAAACCTGGAGGAAAGAGCAATGAGGATGAGCTGGCCTTGGCTAGAAGCCCTGCTGCTCTGCAGGGGACAGGTTAGCTCAGCCCTGCCACCGCAGTCTGGCTGGGCACAAGATCACGAGCCACTCACACTTAGTAGATTCAAACAGCAATCCTTTATTCCCAAACTCACACTGGCCCTGTACAAACAGGTTCTGGGGAAATCCAAGTTCTGCCGCCCAATTCACGTCCCAAATACTTTCTCAATTCCATGGGGAACTGAGGCAGCAGGATACGCCCTGTTCCCAGCAGGAATTATCTTAAACCTGGAATCGCCCTAAACCCAGATTGTCTTAAACCGGGAACGCCCTAAACCCAAGGAGGGATACTTCCTAAAACCTGCAGGATACACCCTAAACCTGGATCCACCCTGGTCCTTGAGCAGGGTCACCTTTCTCAAACACACATGCAATGTCACAGCGAATTTCCAAGGCAAGTCCATTTAACATGGGGTACTCTGGCAAGGAAATTTCGATGCGTCATTCCTACTTGGCAATGGCCCTCAGCATGCCACCATTACTTAGTGCCCTCACCTGAGCCTCCACCTTCTGGTGGGGCTGGATGGAACCTGGCTTGGCCATGACCAAGCCACGCCTCAGATCTTCCCGCTTCAAGCCTCGGACCAGGGCTCCAAGGTTATCCCCTGCCTCTGCCCTCTCCAGGCTCTTGTGAAACATCTCAATGCCTAATGAGGAAGAGAAAAGGGAGGGAGTAGACAAGACACAAGAGGAAAATGGGGAGGGGTGTCAGGCAGAAGGAAGGCACAAGAGAAAGTCATCTTGGAGTCAGTCCCTGGATGCCAGGGTTTGCTTCTTATACCTGTCACAACAGTGCGAATGTTCTTGCTATGTCCCAGAAATTCACACTCATCTCCTTTCTTCAAAACACCACGTTCCAATGTACCTGTCACCACTGTGCCTCGGCCTAGGAGAAAGGAGAACAGGATGTCAGACCCTGGGTCAGGCTGTTGCTGTGGGAGGTGATGAACAGGCAGAGTCCTCACCAGGAATAGAGTAAACTGACTCTACAGGCAGCAGGAAAGGCTTCTCCAGATCCCGTGTGGGCACTGGGATGTAAGTGTCCACAGCATCCAGCAGCTTCTGCACCGACTTCACACCTAGCTCAGGGTCACGTTGCTGTTGGGGGATGGGGTAGGATTCTGAAATTTCCTTTGTTTCTCTCACCAAGAGCCACTCCCCTGGACAGCAAAGCCCTTGAATACCCTCCTAGCCCCATCACCCATCAGCACCAACCCCTGCCTTTACCTCAAGGGCACAAAGAGCAGAGCCTATAATGACTGGTGTCTCCTCCCCCTTGTAGCCAAATTCTGTGAGCAGTTCTCGGATCTCCAGCTCTACTAGCTCCACCATTTCAGAGTCCTGGACAGCATCTGCCTTATTCACATACACCACAATGTGCTCCACCCCAATCTGTAAATGGGAAAGGAATAGAGTCGATGTTCAGAGTCACTCAAGTTCCCACTCTTCCTCTTTCCATCCCCGTCCAGGCTCTTGAGTACCTGCTTAGCCAGTAATAAGTGCTCTCGGGTCTGGGGCATGGGACCATCATTGGCTGCCACCACAAGGATACAACCATCAAGAGGAGCAGTGCCTGTGATCATATTCTGGGTAGAAAGACAGAAAACAACCTCCTCAGCTCTTTACCACCACTTGTGGCCGTGGCAAACCCTTGATCTCACATCCAAACATCTGAATCTCTCCTAAAGCACCCCCTCCCCACAAAGCCTATCATTATCTTGAGGCAGATTCTGGACCTGTTCCTAGCAACCCTCACCTTAACGTAATCTGCATGACCCGGGCAGTCTGTGTGGGCATAGTGGCGGGCAGCAGTGCTATATTCCACATGGGCCGCATTGATGGTGATACCCCGAGCTCGCTCTTCCGGGGCATTGTCAATCTCTTCATACTTCTTGAATTTAGCCCCACCTCCCTCGGCTAGAACTAATTGGAGGGAAGAGAACACACCTCTCAGCCCAAGTTCAAAGCTAGAGGCAGAACTCAGGCCCCACCCCTGAGTCCCTCCCATCTAAGTAAACCTAAGGGAGATCAGTAGATGAAAAGGGGCGGGGTGGGGGGAGAGGCGGGGCAAGAGTTAATGCTGGGAAATGATATTGGGCAAATTATAGTTATTCTGTGTGTATATACAATATGTAACAACAAATCCCACCATTATATACAACCAAAATGCACCAATTAAAAAGTCTCTTCCAGCGGAGACCACTTTGGACCAGAAAAAAATTTAAAAGGCCTCAAGGGCCTACCCAGTGACTTCTGGGGAAGCCTCTTATCTGCATTTCCCAAGGCCAAAGGAAAGATAGATAGTTAAATGTACATCCTTAGAATTTTTACATAATTAATGTATAAAGTTCAGGGAAATCTGGCTCCTACGTTTTCCAAATCACCTCCCCCACGTTGGAGTTCTCTTGGGGCGACAGTAAACTCTACCAACCGACACCGTGGTGGCCCCCACCTCCCTGGTTCCCAGTCCCTCAAGTAGATAGGGCTCTGGCGGACGCCCCCACCCCAAGCCTGCTCACTTTTCGTGATGGCTGCAGTCAGTGTGGTCTTGCCGTGGTCCACATGGCCAATGGTACCCACATTCACATGGGGCTTGTCGCGCACGTAGGTCTTCTTGGCTTCCACAGCCAGACTGCGGTACAAGAGGGGTAATGCCCGGGCTTTCAGCGGTCGCAACACGCCCTGCAGTAATGGGGTCGGGCTGGCGCAGAAACCTGCCAAGACAGGGGCGCGGAGTCAGGGCGTGAATCCGAGCCCAGCTACCGCAAAGCCCGCACGTGCCTCCAGGCCACCATCGCCCTCCCTGCCTCCTCACCACTAAAGCGGGGCGTCGCGCGCAGCAGGGTGACGGCAGCCATTGTGGTCGTAGTCTGCCCCCGAGAGCCAGTAGTGAGCACTGGGAACCCGCGCGTGCAACCGAGGAAGGGCACTTGGGAGGCAGGTCACATCCGGCGGAAGAGAGTGCAGGTCTGGGTTCCTCTAGCCTCCAGTTTCTATGGGCATATAGCCGACTTCCGGGAGTGGGGCGGAAGAGGAGGGTGTTTGTGTCAGGGAGGCGGGGAAGGATTAAAGTTTCCATAGCTCCCTCAGGCCTGGCAAGCTGAGGAAAGACGAAGGTCCCCCGGCACGGCGGAGCAGTGAAGAGCGCCCGGTAATGTACCAGGGGCCCGACCGCTCATGAGCTTGTAGTTCCCAGGGCAGCGGACTTCGAGGGTTAGGTAGGGCTAGGCTGGGTTCAAAGGGAAGAAGGCCCCGGCCTGCAGGCAGCCACCGCAAGGACTGCTCCGGAACATCCTGGGCCCGGCGCAGAGCGGCACCGAACTCCCTGAGCGATCTGGCGGCCTCTGCCGCAGCTGGAGGTAGGACCAGTGCCTGGACCGGGGCTCAGGTGTGACTCGTCTCTCTTCTTTAAACTGTTAGCTGCAAAATGGGAACAGTGGCTTCCACTTCAGAAGGAGATCTGAGAAGGAACGAACTGGGAGGAGTTGGGAAGGGATCCCGGGGCGTCCAGTCCCGACCTCAGATACCAGCGCTCCTGTCTCACAACCTGCGGGGACGCTGACCTCACATAGTCAGAGCCACCAGGACAACTTTGCCGGACTCCCCTAGGACCCTTCTGCAACCTAAGAAGCAATTCCCTTGGTCGTCTCCCACCCACAGAATTTCTTACAGATGACACCGAGGGTGAAGGACCACCTTAAGAAGCCTTTTGTTGTTGTTACGGGGGATTGATCTCGAGCTCATGACCACTGAGCCCCATCCCCAGCCCTATTTTGTATTTTATTTGGAGACAGGGTTCACTGAGTTGCTTAGTGCCTTGCTGTTGCTGAGGCTGGCTTTGAACTCACGATCCTCCTGCCTCAGCCTCCCGAGCCGCTGGGATGACAGGCTTACGTCACTGCGCCGGGCTTGGGGGGCCTTTTAAGGACAGCCCTGAGTCTTGGTCCCGCCCTGACCCCAGCGCTTAACACAGGATGGGGCTCCCAGTGAGTGAGTGCCCAGTAAATTTCGATTGAATGAATGAGTGCAAGGTAGTAAATGACCTTTCACATCCATCATCTCATGGCAGCTTTCTGTGACCTCACCCTGAGGTGGTGACAGTGGCTGCCTAACTCTAAGTTATGTTTCTGAAACTCATTATATACCCATGGGAATGTAACCCAGTGGTAAAGTACTATCCTAGTATGTGCAAAGTCCTGATTTTGACACTAGCACCACAGAAAAGAAAGGAGGAGGGAAGCCTGGTGCAGTATTGCACTCCTGTAATCCCAGCGACTCAGGAGGCTGAGACAGGAGGATCGCCAAGTTTGAAACCAGTCTAAGCAACTTAGTGAGACCTTGTCTCCAAATTAAAAAAAAAAAAAAATTAGAGCACTTGCTTAGCATGTATGAGCTTTAATCCCCAGCACCCCCTCAAAAAAAAGTAAAAACAATTTATTTTTAAAGTACACTATTTGGTAAGTAACATAATGGGTGTTATGAACCTATGACACATTTTGGGGAAAGCTGAGTGTGAATGCCTGAAATTTGAGAAACACAGTGCTCAGGAAAGTCCAAAATGGGGGAAATATTTTCTACAGCTGCTGACTATAGCAACTTCTTTTTTTTTTTTTTTATAAAGCATCTCACACTCTTTTTTTTTTTAAAGACAGAGTGAGAGAGAGAGAATTTTAATATTTATTTTTTAGTTTTTGGTGGACACAACATCTTTGTTTGTATGTGGTGCTGAGGATCAAACCCGGGCTGCATGCATGCCAGGTGAGCTCACTACCCTTGAGCCACATCCCCAGCCCCATAGCAACTTCTATAAAAGGATTTTTCTTTCACTTTTTTAAATTCATGCCTTCTTGTTGTAATGATTTGTTTCATATTCATACATGCACACAACATAACTGGACCAATGTCACTCCCCAGCATTTCCCCCTACATCAGGAATCTTGATTTACAGATAACAGACTTACATTGGCTGATTTAAGCAAAGAGGGATTTATTAAGGGTATTAGGCAGCTTACAGACTTAGGACACAGGTTTGAGGAACAGTTCCAAGCCATAGAATGGATCTCATCTGGTAACTGCTTAAAAAAAAAAAAAAGAAATTGAAAATAAAACTGCTGCCACTGCCAACAAATACTATAAGCCAGGATTTAGACTCATCTGTAACAGTTACTGCTAGTGGCACTAAAGCTTGTTCTGCATCAAGAAAGTGACTTTCCCTCTTCCCAACCCCAAAACCAAGCAAATCCAAAGCCTCACATGGATGTGTCTTATCAAAGGACCTTAAATGAAATATCAGTGTTCTTACATCAGTGGAGGCTGAGAAGTTGACTGACACTGATATTGGGGAACAGGTTTGACTGCAGAGAATTTCCTCAGATGTACAGTCTCTTCAAGATGTCCCTCTGTACTTACGACCATATTATTGTGAAAGAGTGGAAAGAGCACAAAGGTCCAGTCTAGTCTGGGTATGGTTACATGGTCCCCCACCCCGCCCTGCCCAGTTCTGGGGCTTGAACCCAGGGCCTTGTGCATGCTGGGCAAGAACTCTACATCTCTAGCACTTTATTTTGCCATAGGGTGCCACTAAGTTGCACCACCTGGCCTCAAATTTGCCTCCTGAGCAGCTGGGGTGAAATGTAGGTTCAGAGGTAGAGTCCAGGAGAGCCAGACACCTGTGAAAACATCTGTGAGCAACGTTAAATGAAGAGCTCCTGGCCATTGTAGAAAAATAGCATGTGTATAAGGGGTGGAGACAAGGGAAACTGAAATAATTGCAACTTTAGAAGGCTGAATTTGCTTGGAGATTTTTCTCTTTCAAACATTTATGTGTTTACAGTTGGAAAAAAAATTCTTTGTGCAGAATCTTGAACTTTTGTTGTACTAGGGATCAAACTCAGGGGAGCTTTACCTCTAAGCTACATCCTCAGTCCTTTTTATTTTGAGGCAGGGTGTAAGTTGATGAGGGTCTCCCTAAATTGCTGAGGCTGGCCTTGAACTTGTGATCCTCCTGTTTCAAAATCCTAAGTCACTGGGATTGCAGGTTTGCTCCACCTTGCTTGTCCTAGAATCTTGAACTCCTTAGAAAGATGCTCTTAAAATCAAATGGCTTTCCACCTCCCAACCCCAGCAATCTGTTTTTTTCTACTGTGTGGCAGACTTTGAACTCCTGCTTAACAGCCATTTTTCTTTCTCCCAGCAGTGTTCTGATTTAGTTCAGGATGGCCTTTTCCCCAGCTCCAGGAAGAAATCCTAACAGGTCTGTTCCAATTTTAGTGGGCCAGTTCTCCTTGCAGGGGTTTTGTTTAGGGCTGGATGTGTGACTTCTTTGGGACCAAGGATTAGTAAGAGATCTGCTTGCTTGGGGGGGGGGCGGTTCAGGGAAGAATTCCTCACCCTGGCCCATATTTTTTTTTCTGGAGCATTATAATTATAATGGTGAAATTCATTATATATCAGGCTGGGGTTGTGGCTCAGTGGTGGAGCGCTTCCCTAGCATGTGTGAGGCACTGGGTTCAATTTTCAGCACCGCATATAAATAAATGAATAAAATAGAGTCCATCAACATCTAAAGCAAAAAAAATTATTTTGTTATATTATGTGCATATATAATATCTATACATGCACATAATATAACAAAATAATTTGGCAAGGATTCCTTATTGTTAAGGAGGCATTGAAGAGATGCACATCCTTCTCTGGATGTTGTGAGGTCTGGATTGGAAACCTGGAATTGCTGTGCCCATCTTGCTCCCAGTTGATGACAAGGCCAAATCCCAGAGAAGGACAAAGCAAAGAATGCCCAAGAAGACTACTGATGTGAAATGAGGAGTGTCCTTATGGTTTAAACAGGATCATCTGTGTTTTTGGGGGGGAGGTTTTGCAGCCAAATACATCCTAACTACCATCTCTCACTTGTTATTTATTTTTCTGTGGTGCTGAGGATTGAACCCAGGGTCTCGAACATGCGAGGCGAGCGCTCTACCACTGAACTACAACCCAGTCCCTGGAATGGAATTTTTTTTTTTTTTTAGAATTTTTAATATTTATTTTTTAGTTTTCGGCGGGCACAACATCTTTGTATGTGGTGCTGAGGATTGAACCCGGGCCACACGCATGCCAGGCGAGCGCACTACCGCTTGAGCCACATCTTCAGCCCCCTTAACTACCATCTCTCAACAGGGCGTGGTACCAAGATGTATTTCTTGGGTTTTGGTCCTGAGACAGTGACTTAAGAAGAGCTGGGGGTAGGCTTCATCTGTTTCTCTGTCCTTGTGCCTGGCCATTTTCATCTGTAGGCCTCTGTGAGTATGTTGCACTTAAAACAATTTTTTAAATATATATATATATATTTTAGTTTTTGACAGACTTTATTTTATTTGTTTATATGTGGTGCTGAGAATCGAACCCAGTGATTCACAAATGGTAGGCGAGCATTCTACCACTGAACCACAACCCCACCCTTAAAACTATTTTTTTAATTAATTTTTTAATTTTTCCTAATTAGTTACACATGACAATCATTTATGTACTTTGATACACATAAATGATATAATTTCTCATTTTTCTGATCGTACATGTTGCAGAATCACATCAGTCATGCACGCAGTGCACTTGAACTACTAATCAGTCTTCCCAACTGAAGGGACCAGTATTGTGGTACTAGACTCAGTATATGCAAAACAGGGCTCATTTTTCTCCCACACTCTCCTCCCTTACCCCTGACCCCTGCTATTACTGGGTATTGTAGGATTGAACCCAGGGCTACTCTACCTCTGAGCTCCACCCCCAGCCCTTTTCATTTTTATTTTTGAGAGAGGGTCTCACTAAGTTGCCTAGGTTAGCCTCAGATTTGGGATCCCCATGCTCAGCCTCCCAAGTCGTTGGGATTACAAGCATGTGCCCACCACACCTGGCTTCACTCTCTTATACATTAAATAAAAGGCAATACCACACTCTCTTCCCCTTTTCCCACACCTAACCCAGTACCCAGACCTGTAGGTTTCTTCCCTACACTAGATCTCAAATGTGACCATTTGTCACCCTTACCACTATTAACACTGTGGTTCATTTTGGGATCATCCATCATCTAGGTTACCTCAAGAGCTCTCCAGTAGGTCCTGTAGGCTCTGTTCTTATTCTTAATATCTGTCAAGTCCATTCTCCACACAGTCTTTAAAATGTGGTCAGGGGGTTGGAGTGTAGCTCAGTGGTAGAACACATGCTTATCATGTGCAAAGCCCTAGGTTCAATCCCCAGCACTGTAAGTAAATAAACAAACATCCATCTTACCTGAGTAATTTTTCATTGCACTTAGGATGAAATCTAAATTTCTACTTTAAATGTGTGAGTTGCATCTCAGTGGGGGCAGGTGATAGATTAATTATATCTTAATATGGCTGGTGTCAACACAAAATCAAGACTCTTCCCTGTGGCTGCATATCTGGCCCCTGCCCACCTTTGAATCTAATATCACTCATTTCACTTACTCTCCCCGCAGCCAGACTGGTCATCTGTTTTACAAACATCCTAAGATTGTCTTCCCCCAGGATCTTTTTTTTTTTTATTATTTTTTTAGTTGTAGTTGGACACAACACCTTTATTTCACTTGGATTGAGCCCAGGGTCTCGCACGTGCGACATGAGTGCTCGCTGAGCCACAGCCCCAACCCATTCCCCCAGGATCTTTGCAAATGTTCTTCCCTTTTTTGGAATGCTGCCCCCAGCTTTCCCCATGGCTTGTCCTCATTCAACAGTCTACCTGGGACGACATCACTTCTTATCTCAAGTAGCCCTCTTGTCAGTTGTCCTTTGATTTTTTTTTCATAGCACCTAGATATCCCAAATTACTAGCTTGCTTGGTTCTGTTTCTGCTATCCTGTCTCACCAGCTTATGACATCAAGAATTTATTGTTTACCAATAGTAATGTTTAGATGAACAAATCATTCAATGAAGAAATGATTTGTGTCACTCAGTTGAGCCTTTCTGTTGGGCTATTTAAGTTTCTTGATGTTTTTAATGGAAAACAAAATTTGTATTCATATCCACTTTGTAAATAAAAATGATTTGCTGCATCTATATGGGCCTTGGCTTTATTATCTATAAATTGGGGATAGAAGTTAACTATATGATCTCTAAGATTTTTTTTATTTCTAAAGTTTTTAGAGACCCTCTCAAGTTTGTTGTTGTTGTTTTAAATATTTTTAGTTGTGGGCTGGGGCTCAGTGTTAGTGCGCTTGCCCGGCTTGCGTGAGGCACTGGGTTTGATTCTCAGCATCACATACAAATAAATAAAATAAAAGGTCCATCAACAACTAAAAATATTTTTTAAATATATTTTTAGTTGTAGATGGACACCTTTATTTATTTGTCTTTTTTATGTGGCTCTGAGGCACAAACCCAGTGCCTCCTCTACATGCTAAGCCCCAGCCCCCGCTTTTTTTTTAAGATAGGGTCTCATCAAGTTGCCCAGGCTGGCCTCAAACTTGTGATTCTCCTACCTTGTTATTGTCATTTGAATGAGTGCATAGTAGCTAACTGAGGAAGAGGTCCCAAAACTTTGTCCTCAGTGCCACTCATCAGGCCCTTACAGAAGTTCAATGGCATCCTGCACTCTTTTTCCCACCAGCCAGCCTGGCACTATGTCCTCAAAAATCTCTGGATATTCCCCTGGGTACAGGCCCCACTGTACTGCCTTTGTCAGGTTAGCATCAGCCTTTCCTGGACCAGTGCACCAACTTCCTGTCTGTCCCCAGGCCTACCCACCTGCCCTCCACCCCTGCACACCAACCCTGGGTGCCCTTCAAACAGTGCTGACCACACCCGTGTCATTCAGCTGTGAAAGAAGGTATCCAAATTGGAAATACTGTGAACATCACAAAAGCTGCTCAATCAAAGGCATTTGAGAGGTGGCCACACTTTCAGGTTCAGTAAGTCACAAGAATGACTCAGAATGCAGGAAGTGCTACACTTGGGATTTGTTTCATTGGATACAAATTAAGACCTGCCAAGTAATAACAGGCAAAGGCACAGGGCAAATTCTGGGAGAATCCAAAGGCAGAGTTCCAGGACACTGTCCCTGTGAACTCCAGGTACTTCCTCCTGGTACATCGGTGCACTCACACCTGTTGGTCTCCAGCATTCTGAATTTTTATTGGGGTTTCATGATTTAGGCATGGGTGATTAATAAATCACTGATCAATCCCCAGGTCCACAGGCTCCAAATTCCAATCCACAAATCACCAGGTTCTTTCTGGTGCTCACCCCATACTGAAGCTACATACGAACTGCCATGAATACTCATTAGCAAAAACTTCAGTATAACCAAAGGGATTCTTCATAAATTGTTTCTATCACTTAGGAAATTGTGCATGTTTTAGCAGCTCTGCTAGGAACCTGGGACAAAGAATAAACAAATTCTTATTTTTTCAGTACTGGGGATTGAACCGAGGGGCACTTCACTATTGAACTACATCCCTAGCCCCCACCTTTTCGCCCCTTTTTTTTCTTATTTTGTGTGTGTGTGTGTGGTGCTGGGGATTGAATCCAGGGCCTTGTACATGTGAGGCAGGCACTCTACCAACTCAACTATATCCCCAGCAATATTTTTTATTTTGAGATAGGTCCTTACTAAGTTGCCCAGGCCGGTCTTGAACTTGTGATCATCCTGCTTCAGCCACCCAAGTTGCTGGGATTACAGGTGTGTCCCACCATACCCAGTGACAAATTATTATCCAAGAGATGGTCTTAAGGTGACTAAAAGCTGAGCTGATGATTGCCCTATTTCTTTTGGTGAAGCCATCAGGAAAGCTACGATCTTTTCCCTTGAGCTTGTAGAACAAAGCTTAGAGCTGCTGTTGGCCATCTTGCTATCAAGGAGAATACCTGTCTGAGAATAAAGGCAGCCGAGAGGAAAGCAGAGCTAAAAGAGCCAGAGGCCAAGTTCAAAATGACATTGTTAGAACCCCTGGATCCAGCCATGCCTGAAGTCATTACTTCTTATTTAATTCTTTTAACTGACAAACTACTCCCTCTTCATGTTTAAACTAGCTTGAATTGGGGTTTATATCATTTGTGGTACCCTGAGTATTAACCTATCCCTGAGGAAGAAGTGTTTCTCCCCTTCATATTAATACCTTGGTTTAACTTGGCCCAAGATGCCATCCTGTCCCATCTTCCCCAAAACTCCTTCCTTCAATGGCCATTCTGTCACTAGCTTCCTTCCCCTTAGACTTCCAAGACTCCCTCAGTAAACCTTCCCACCTTTGGGGGTGGTAGTAGTGGTGCTGGGGGTTGAACGCAGTGCATGCTAGACAAGCACTCTACCACTGAGTTACCCCGCCAGCCCCTTC
Organism: Ictidomys tridecemlineatus; assembly: GCF_052094955.1. Classification (NCBI taxonomy): domain Eukaryota; kingdom Metazoa; phylum Chordata; class Mammalia; order Rodentia; family Sciuridae; genus Ictidomys; species Ictidomys tridecemlineatus. The sequence continues at coordinate 125,255,750 of NC_135486.1, forward strand.
CTACCTTCTCAAACTCCAACCCTCCATTTCTGACCTTCCCTTTTCAGCAAACCTGTAAAACAGCTCTCCCCATTCTTCCTTCCACTTCATTCACTCCTTAAAGCACTAACACTTGGCATCTGCTACCACCACCTCCCTAAAATTACTTTCCCCAAGGTCACTTAGCAATCTCTCCGTATCAACATCTTCTGTAAGAGACAGTGGCAGTACGTAGCACCACTCCCATGGATCCTTTCATGTCCTGTATGCACTTGTGCATTTGCCCATTTCTCCCTCACACGTCCTGTATTACCACGGTCCCCACCTTTGGCATATGGCTTCTCTTCCAACAGTTAGAACTCCCGCCTTTTTATAATTTATTAATTCATTAATCCTCATGCTGCTGGAGGGCTTTGCCTTGACAAAAGTGCCTGAGACTCGACTTCTGAGGGATGTGAAAGTTCAAAAGGGCCAAATCCCTTGTTTCTGGACAAATCTGAGGCATAACTTACTTCCAGGGCTCCCTTGTGGTTCTAACTGAAGTACTCTCTGCCCAATAATCATGTGCTTGCTTGGCTTCCTTTTTCTCCTCCTGCTCCCTTACTGGTTTCTCTTGGTAGCATTTTTTTTTTTTTTGTGGGGTGGCAATCAGATTGAACCCTGGGCCTCAAGTATGCTATGCACATGCTCTATTAGTGGGCTACACCCCAAGTTGAGGTAGCTTTGTTGCATTTTGATATTGGGGATTGAACCCAAGGGTACTTTACCCCTGAGCCACATCCCCAGTCCTTTCTATTTTTTATTTTGAGATAGGGTTTTGTTAAAATGTAGAGGCCACCTGAGCCTCCAGAATCTCTAGGATTACAGGGATGTGCCACCATGCCCAGCTCCAGGTAGCACTTTCTTAATAAATAATTTGAATACATTTGAACACAAACCCTCATCTCAGAACACTTCTGGGAAATATGACTCAAAACATCATGTCAACACTTTCTATTTCTCTGCCTGTTTAGGGTTGTTTCCCAGAACGAGGTGTCTTCTCTACATATATTACCTGGACTGTTTCATTCATGTCCATGGCTTCAACCATTGTTCCTCATGTCTGATCACCAAACTGCTTTACAGTTCAGACTGTAAATTCATCTCTGCTGGACAGCTCCACCTAGCTCTTCAAGAACACCTCCTGATGCATCTAATACAGTAGACACTCATTACATGTGACTATTTAAAAAAATTAAAACTTAAGTTCCTTAGTCATCCTTGCCACATTTCAAGGGCTTAATAGCCACATGTGGTCATGGCTGCAATACAAAATGTTAATGTAGAATATTTCAGTAATCTCAAGGTTTTATTGGGGGCTGGGAATGTCAGCAGTAGAGTGCTTGCCTCACATGTGTGAGGCCCTGGGTTCAATTCCCAGCACACACACACACACACACACACACACACACACACACACACACACTTTCCTGGGCAGTTTAGACACAACACTTCCAAACTTAACTCATCAACAGCCCTTTGCCTTTCTGTATTCCTCAGCTGTGTCTCTCCCAGGTGGATGGCCCAACTACAGAGGGTGTATAAAGATATGCAGGGGTAGATCACAGATAGAGATTCCCTCCCATTGGCATCTCTCTCTGAAGCAGGGTAGACAAAGCTGATGATGAAGAACCTAACAAAGGCCAGCTCTGACATGATGATAGCTTGGTTAGAGCCAGCAGATTGACTAGGTCAGAAATCACTTTTTCACAGTAAGTTCTTCCAGCCCCATCTGGCTGCCCTCAGTCTTATGCGAGTCAGAGCATTTATCTCCATCTCTTGGGTTACTTACCTCTGTGTTCCAGGATGGGCACTTGATCCAATCAGTTAGTTCTGGAAATTTTATTGGAAATCTCAGGGGGGGGGGGGAGAAGTGTGCTCCTTCTACCAAGTTGCTAAGCTGTTGGGAATTACTGGAGATAGGGAAAGCCATCTTGCCACCAAGAGAGGATACCCTGCCTGAGGGTGAATCTAAATGCATGGGAAAACTGAATTAGGGATGGTGAGCCACAGGTTCCTCATATCTTTTGGACCCTGCATTCAGCCGATCCTGGCCCACTCTGGACTTTTCAATTATTTGAGCCATAGATTTTATACCTCCTGATATCCTCAAACACACCTCATTATTTCTGGGCCCCGTTTTGTTTTTTGTTTTTCCCCATCTGGGACGTAATCTCCTGGACCACCTGCCCCTTTCCTCACAGAAGCAGCCAAATTAACTTCGGGATCCGCCTCCTCGCGGGGCCTCCCCAAGGTCACCTGCTTCTTCCCTCGCCCAGCTCCTTGGGGGCGATGTCCACGTCCCTCAGCTGCAGGGCCAGGCGCTCTAGGCTGCGGCGGGACCTTCTGAGAGCCTTGGCATCTCTCTGGTTTCCAGGACTCGGCGGCTACTCTAGCCTTCGGAAGTGACTCGAGACTCTATCCCCTAAAGTGGCTTCTCTATGGTTGACTTTTCTCCTTTGTCCGGAATTTCCTCCGAGAGGACGCTCTGGTAGAACCCAAGCCCTCCCCACGGGTGCCTCTGCGGCCCCTTTTAGATGCAACCGGAGAAGCCCCTGCAACCCTACGAGAGTCACCCGCTTCTCGCTCCCGAGGGGTCCGCACTGAGTAGGAGGATGGCGGAAGTGAGTAAGAATCTGCCCTTCCCTCTCGCCGCTCTTCTCTATGGTCGCTTCCTTCGGCGACGGGAAAAGGGGTCCTGGCGCCTGCGCAGCACCGGGCTGGGCTCTCGTCGCGGAGCGGAGAGGGGGGGCGCAGGGAGCGGGAGCCGCCGCCGCCGCCGCCGGAGCTAACCGCGGGGACCGAGATGCAGGTGGGACCGGAACCGGAACCCCCCCTTCAAGTGCCTCTTCCCTCTCCGCGACCCGACCCCGGAGCCTGAGAAGAGCCCAGGGTGGGGGTGGGCGTGGGTACCCGGGGGCAGGAGGGGCACTTTGCCCCGGGGAATGCAGCAGACTGGGCTGGTCCCCAGGAGACTGCGGCCCGGGGGAATGCGCGTGAGGGGGTGTCCAGCGAGTCGGGTCGGGTCCGAGTGGATTGACCACGGAGCCCGGAGGGTCCGAGCCGGGAGCGGAGCCTGCACCCTCCACCACCCGCCCTCCGGGAAATGTCAGAACTGAGCCAAGAGGCAGGTGCACCGGGAAATTGTTTGAGTCCTGCTTGGCAGAAGAGAAACTGAGCCACCCGCTCAGGAGCCACAGGGTCAGCTGGCCTGAAGGGGGCTGGGTCTGCCTGGTGCAGAGGACTGGGTGGGCCTGTAGGAGCCGAGGTCGCCTCTGGCTGGGGACCCGTCTCTGCTTTGTCTGCACCTCTTGGCTCGGTTCCCCTGTGCTCCATGACTCCCGCATCTCCTGGCCGCTTCTTGTGGGTTTGGAGTAGTCCCTGTATTGGGGGCCATCTGAGTATGTAAGGCCTAGGCCATAGAGGAAGGGGAGGGTCGCAAACTTGCAGCCTGGCTGTGGATTTGAGCAGGAGTGTGGGATTGCTGATGGATCAGGGACACTTTTCCTGAGCTGCCTTGGCCCAGACCTGGGGCCAGTCATTTCCAGTGTGGCATGGGGGAGGAGCACTAACCAAAGATCCAAGGGTTGTAAATTCCTCACCAGCTCTGCCACTTTGTAGTGGTGAGACTTTTGAGAAGCCTCTTCTGTTCTCCAATTTCTCTTTTAAAAACTTGGAACCCCAGTACTCTCCCTCATAAAGATAGCAGTAAGGGCAGTCATTTCTCACGTGCTTATTTTGTGTCAAGCACTGACATGTTCCATTCCATTTTCCGAAGGACTGTAGGGAATAGAGATCGTTAGCTGTTTCACAGCTCAGAGAGGATGTGTAATCTGTTTACTCCAGAACCCTGGCCTTAACCATTAGGTTAACCAGCCTTCATGGCACACTACCCTGGAAGAAAAAAGGGAGGCAGATCCTAGGACCCAGCGCTCTGTAATGTTTTGTTTTGTGGCCAGCAAAGACTTACCCTGACACAACCCACCATCTCTTCCTCTGGTGGTGCTGCTGCTGCTGTGCCCCTAGACTGATGGGGAGCTCAAGTGGGTGCTAGCCATGCCAAGTCTCCTTCATGCAGTGCTTAGGTGCTGGGCTCTGGAGTCAACTTCCAAAAAAATTGTTTGAATTCATTGTCCATCCATGGTTCTGAACGTGTGAACTCCCTCCTCAGAGCTGGACCCTAGGGTGCAAGAGGCAGGATCTCTAAGTTCTAAGCACCCCATTGGCCCCCTGAGAGCTGGGGTAGTAAGGAGCTGTCCCTGAGGCTGGTCCAGCCAGTCTCTGGGGACAAGGACTATACAGTAGACTCCGAGTTCTGAAAGTTATCTGAGCTTCGGTTTCCTCATCTGTTGGAGAGGTTATTAAATTCTCTCACAGGGAAAGGTAAGATGACCCCATGGAAACCTCTCCTATGGCTCACGAGGACTGTGCAGTAGATGGTGGAGGATCCATCTTAGAGAAGGGATAATGGTGATGAGGAAAGTCTTTTGTGGAGGAAGGTGCTCCATGGTCCTCTTGCTCCTGGATCCCACACAGGGCGAATGGCCTGAAAGGCAGCAGGAGAGATTCAGGCTAGACACCGGGAAGCCACTACGCTGGGGCATGGGGAGCATGCAAATCTGGGAGAGGAAAGGGAAGCAGTTTGGTTCTCTCCACCCTTGCCCTCTGAGGAGTCTGAACCAGAGTAGGGAGTCCCTGGCTTGGGGTGGGACATGCCCCCCAGTCCCACCTCTGCAGTGACTCCATGTATGTACCTCTCTCTTCTCCTGCAGCTGCTGCCGCTCACCCCGTGTCTTCTGGCCGCTTCCCTCTTTGTTGCCCCTCCCCACAGGCTCCCCCTCTCCACCTCCTGGGGCCCATCATGAATGGTGCCCCCTCCCCAGAGGATGGGGCCTCCCCCTCCCCTCCCCCCCTGCCACCACCCCCTCCCCCAAGTTGGCGGGAGTTCTGTGAGTCCCACGCCCGGGCTGCAGCCCTGGATTTTGCCCGCCGTTTTCGCCTCTACCTGGCCTCCCACCCCCAGTACGCGGGGCCTGGGGCGGAGGCTGCCTTCTCTCGCCGCTTCGCTGAGCTCTTCCTGCAGCACTTTGAAGCCGAGGTGGCCCGGGCCTCGGGCTCCCTCTCACCACCAGTTATAGCTCCCCTGAGTCCCGGTGTGGAGATCCCTCCGCCACATGACTTGTCCCTCGAGAGCTGCAGGGTGGGCGGGCCCCTGGCTGTGCTGGGCCCCTCTCGATCATCCGAGGACCTGGCCGGCCCCCTCCCCTCCTCAGTCTCTTCCTCTTCTACGACCTCTTCGAAGCCGAAGCTCAAGAAACGCTTCTCCCTCCGCTCAGTCGGTCGCTCGGTCAGAGGTTCTGTCCGTGGCATCCTGCAGTGGCGGGGAACTGTTGACCCTCCCTCCCCAGCGAGTCCCCTGGAGACCTCATCGGGCCCCCCAGTCCTGGGTGGAAACAGCAACTCCAACTCTTCTGGTGGGGCTGGGACTGTTGGTCGGGGACTGGTTAGTGATGGCACGTCCCCTGGGGAAAGATGGACTCACCGATTTGAGAGGCTGAGACTAAGTCGGGGAGGGGGGACCTTGAAGGATGGAGCAGGGGTGGTGCAGAGGGAAGAGCTGCTGAGTTTCATGGGGGCCGAAGAGGCGGCCCCTGACCCTGCCGGAGCAGGCCGGGGAGGAGGGGCAGCTGGGCCTACCTCAGGGGGAGGAGGGCAGCCCCAGTGGCAGAAGTGTCGCTTATTGCTCCGGAGTGAAGGCGAAGGAGGAGGAGGAAGTCGCCTGGAGTTCTTTGTACCACCCAAGGTGAGGCACGAGGAGGGTGGGCCCCTGGGAGCACTGATGGAGCAGCCAGAGCCTTTACTCAGCCCTGCACATAAGCCCAGGCTCTGCCGGCCTACAATCATAGCTTCACGACTGTTTTCAAAGTGGGCTTGAGTCTCTGATAGTAGCTGTGGGCAGGACTGAGACAGCAGTGTTCCTGCCTTTTGCCCAACTGCCTTAGAAAGGCCCCAGGAAGGAAAGATGCCTGTCTGGAGGGAGGGGAGAGCGGGCCTCTGCACACTGGAAGGCTGGATCTCATTCCCTCTCACCTAGGCCTCTAGGCCCCGGCTCAGCATTCCCTGCTCTACTATCACGGATGTTCGGACAACCACAGCCCTGGAGATGCCTGACCGGGAAAACACGTTTGTGGTCAAGGTAGGAGCTCCGAGCCTTCCACCCCGCCTCTGTGCAGTGCTTATGCCGGAGAAAGCTCTCAGCACTTTTGAGCAAGCATCCTTGTCTGCGAGAGGTATTTATATGTCAGGTGCCTCAGGAGTGTGTCTGCAGGACTGTGGCTTCCCTAGGAGATGTTAGAGTGGGAGATGTTTTCATTAGGGGTGGATGTGGCCTTGGGACTACATCCCTGGCCCCTGCCCAGGCTGAGGTCCTCCTCTTGACCCCACAGGTGGAAGGCCCCTCGGAGTACATCCTGGAGACAACTGATGCTCTCCATGTGAAGGCCTGGGTGTCTGACATTCAAGAATGCCTGAGCCCAGGGTGAGGACCTGCCTCTGTCGCTGAGGAGACCTGGGAGTGGGGGAGCAGCCTTATGCCTCTCTGCTGGTGACTTTCTCTCCAACACCATTTTTCCTGTTTCTGCAGACCCTGCCCTGCTACCAGTCCCCGCCCCATGACCCTCCCTCTGGCTCCTGGGACCTCCTTCCTCACAAAAGAGAACACAGATGGCCTGGAGCTGCCCTGTCTGAACCATTCAGAGAGTCTGCCCAGCCAGGATCTGCTTCTGGGACCCAGTGAGAGCAATGATCGCCTTTCGCAAGGTAAGGTGGGGCCTTCGGACCTGGGAGCCTCTGAGCTTCTGTGCAAGGCTCCTGCTGTTAGGCCCCACACCCTCTTTCCAGGTTCTCCTGGGCACCCCATCCTCTCCCCCAGCTGCCCCATCAATTGCTTGTCTCTTGTCTCCAATTACGCGAAGCACTCTTAAGCCACAGCTTGCCATTTAGCACCACCACTGTTACCATCCCACACAGGCCCCAAGGAAACTTCCTGACAACTTCTGTGCCCAGCCTCGTCACTTTTTTCCTAAGTCTCCCACAGGCCACTACTCTTACTGGAGATAATGGTTCTCTTCTCCAAGCTTCCAAAACACTTTGTAGACATTTCTGTTTTGTTCTTACTCTGTATATGTTGAGGTCGCCAAATTTTCTTTTGTCTCTGTATCTTTTGGCTTGACCAAACACAAAGACACATGTCTGCCTAGCCCGGCTCGCCTTTCTAGACTTGACTTCCACTCTACCCTTTTCTTCTGGCCGCTGTTCTGGGTTTCAATGTGACAGTACCTAGCACTCGGCTCTGTTCAGCAAATGAACAAAGAAATCATAGACTCTTGGAGCTAGAATGGATTCACACAGCCTCAGAACTCAGGTAGCGGAGATCAGAGAGAGGGAGTGGCTTTTCTGAGGTCACCCGAGAGTCACTGATAAAGATGGGCTACATCGTCTTCATTCCTGAGCCCCAGCCCTCCTCTCCACACCTGCCTGGCTTCTCAGCATGGCCCAGGCCTGCCACTCGGCAGACATTCAGGCAGGCCCTAGTCCATACAGGGCCCTGTGCTAGCCCTGGGGCAGGATGGATGGGGCAACTCAGATGTCTGAGATGAGCTCTTTGCCCTCCATGTGTTGGCACGACATCACTCCTGAGAAAAAGCAGGTCCCAAAACAGTGTCTGCTTAGTATCCTCTGAACAGCACAAGCAGGAAGTCCTTAGGAGCTCAGGAGGAAGAGCACAGGGAAGGTGGAGTAGACAGAGTGCTACACAGAGGAGGTGAGACAATAGAACATGACTCGGAGCAGGTGAAGGCCAGTGCAGAGACCTGAGGTGGGGAGGGCTCAGGATACTTCGAAAAATTGGATAGGCTGAAGTGAAAGCCACATGGATGCAAATTAAGGTAAAGATGAAGTAGGCGGAGTCTTAATTTTTGCCGAGATTCTGGAGAGTGAACTCGAGAGTGCTCTACCACTGAGCTACACCCCCAGCCCTTTGTATTTTGAGACAGAGTCTCACTAAGTTGCCCTGGCTCACCTCAAATGTGCAATCCTCCTGCCTCAGCCTCACAAGTGCTGGGATTACAGGCATGTGGCACCACACCAGCTAAAAGGAGGCTTTTTGATGCCTCTGAGAGTTGGGGACTTTGTCCTATATTCCAAAAAAAGGACTCCTTTTTTATGTGAGAATTTTTGAGAGAGTCTATCTCCACACCTCTGCAGCAATTTTTCAGCTATTGATTCAGAAAAGCTATAGGCACATTTGGATTCTAGAACCTTCTTACAACAACTGCAGTCCCTCGACAGTGCAGAAAGTGGAAGTCAGGAGCCATCAGTTAGAAATCAGCAGGGGTCACTGCCTCAGAGGGGTCTGGGTAGATTGCTAGTGGGGAATGGGCAGGAGGCCAGGCCTGTAGAACAGACTCTTCTCCGGTTTTCAACTTTACCCTCCTATTTTTTTCCAGGGGCGTATGGGGGCCTCTCAGACCGGCCCTCAGCATCCATCTCCCCTAGTTCGGCCTCCATTGCTGCCTCCCATTTTGACTCCATGGAACTGCTTCCCCCAGAGCTGCCCCCCCGCATCCCCATTGAGGAGGGCCCCCCTGCAGGAACAGTTCATCCCCTCTCAACCCCCTACCCTCCCTTGGACACTCCGGAAACAGCCACAGGTACCAGAGGGGTGCGTGGGTGTCTCTCCAGGCCACTTGCCTGCCTTCCTGACGTTCCTGTCGTGGGATTCCAAGGGATGAGACCCTGGCGGAAGGGGTGGCACATGAAGGGAGGAGGCACTGCAAGCGGCGGGCAAGGCTTTTTCCTCTCAGGATGGGGAAGCTTCCCTGACACCCAGGTTTCCCTCCTCTCTCCTCCCTGAAGGGTCCTTCCTGTTCCAGGGGGAGTCAGAGGGAGGTGAGGGGGACCAGCCCCTCTCAGGATATCCTTGGTTCCACGGGATGCTCTCTCGACTCAAGGCTGCCCAGCTAGTGCTGGAAGGAGGCACCAACTCCCACGGTGTCTTCCTGGTACGTCAGAGCGAAACGAGGCGGGGTGAATATGTCCTCACTTTCAACTTCCAGGGCAAGGCCAAGGTGAGCGCCCCTGAGGCACAGGCTCTGTTCTATGCAGACTGGGGAGCTTGGGGACACCGCTGTCCAGGGGAGGAGGGTTTTGTGGCGGCCCTGGCCTCGACTCCCACCTTACTTGCTCATCCGGCCCTCAGCACCTGCGCTTGTCACTGAACGAGGAGGGCCAGTGCCGGGTCCAGCATCTGTGGTTCCAGTCCATTTTCGACATGCTCGAGCACTTCCGGGTGCACCCCATCCCTCTGGAGTCTGGAGGCTCCAGTGATGTTGTCCTTGTCAGCTATGTGCCCTCCCAGCGGCAGCAGGGTGAGCAGAGCAGGTCTGCAGGGGAGGAGGTGCCCGTGCACCCAAGAAGTGAGGTGTGTGTGCCAGAAAGCTGGGGCGGGGGGCTGTGAGGAGAGGCTGTTGGGGAGACAGGGCAGCAGAGGCTCCTTGCTAGGGGTCTGGAAGGGATGGAGGAAGGCTGCTAGGGCGTAGGAAGGAGGGCTCCTCGCCAGAGCCGGGCGGCAGCGGAGAGCTGGGCTGGTGCATCCCCATTCCATCGGACTCCTCCGTTCCATCGTCCGTCTGTCTCCTGGTCCATCCTCCCAGCCCTGTCTTTGCCCCTCGTCACTACCTTGCCTTGGGCCTGCCCTCCTGGGGGATGCTTGGTCTGATCCCCCTCCCTCCTCCCTTGATGTCTGATGTCCCTGTCTGATCTCTCCCTCTCCCCCACCCCAATGTCCCATCTGTCCCCACGATGCCCCTCCCCCCCAGGCCGGGAGCAGGCTGGGAGCCATGCAGGGGTGTGCGAGGGAGATCGATGCTACCCCGATGCCTCCTCCACCCTCATGCCCTTCGGAGCGAGTGACTGTGTGTAAGTGTGGTCCTCCTCTCACCTCCGCCCATGATCCATCTTCCATGGGGGGTGCTCAGGAGATGGGCTGGGGGGAGACAGCACATGGCTCCTGGGGAGATGAACGAGGGGCAGGTGCTGCAGGAGCCATCAGTCTGTCTTCTTACCATTCCTATCCAGAACCGAACACCTCCCATGACCTACCCCAGCCCCTTGAACCCCCTTCATGGACAGATTCCCCACATCCTGGGGCAGAAGAGGCGTCGGGGGCGCCAGAAGTGGCGGCAGCAGCAGCCCCAGCAGCCAAAGAGAGGCAAGAGAAAGAGAAAACGGGCAGTGGAGGGGTCCAGGAAGAGCTGGTCCCCATGGTTGAGCTGGTCCCCGTGGTCGAATTGGAAGAGGCCATAGCACCAGGCATGGAGGCCCAGGGTGGTGCTGGCTCTGGTGGGGACATTGGGGTGACCCCAATTGTGCAGCTCCAGCAGTTACCACTAGGGGGCAACGGAGAAGAAGGGGGTCATCCCAGAGCCATTAACAACCAGTACTCCTTGGTGTGAGACACCCCACCCCACCCTCTCTCCACTCTTCTTGCTCTTCAGTCCTCGGGTCGTGAGGTGGGCTGGGTAGGGACATAGAGGAGACTTGGGAGTCCCCTTCCCACAGGCTTCCTGACCTTGTCAGTCAAGGGCATACGTGCTGGTACAAGCAGAGGTTCGAGAGCCCTGTCAACTCCCTAGTTCGTACACTACAGGCGCCCATCCCCTAGGCAGGGGATTTGGGCTCCATTACCTCCCTGAGGGGCTCTTATGGTCAGCCCCATCCCTGGGGGCCATTTCCCCATTAACTATCCCCCAGCCCAAGCAAGGGTGATGGGGGGAAGGGCTGTCAGTTATATTAAGGTGGTTGTTGTTGTTGTTTTAAACAAAATGGAGAAGCATAAATAAATAAAAGGGTTTATCTCAGTTCCACCGTGATGGCTGTGGCTAGTGTTTGTGGCCGGGAGCAAGACAGGTGAGTCGGGAAGGCCACTCACTCACTGTTGTGAGCTCCAGAGCTGGGAGGCTGGAGAGCCAGGGTCCTTGTCGCTCTCCACCTGTCTGACTTGGTGAGTGCTAAGCTCAGCAGTGCTTCTTGGGGTCTCCAGTAAGGTCTCCTAATGGGACAGGGCTTTGGTGATTGTTAAAGGCCCTTCCTGCCTTAGGAGAAAGCAGGCAGAGAGCTAATGGGCAGAGGGACGTGGGCAAGCTGAATGGCGGAGCACTGGCTTCCGGCCCTGGCTCTTTTCTCATTTGCTGTGTGCCCTGGGGGCCAGATGTTCCTGCTCTGGGCCCTGGTGTCCTTAACCAAGATGAGGTTTCATCTCAGTCATGCTGCTGAAGTGATTTGTTTGGTCTGGATAATGTTTCCATTTGAGTGTCACAAACACGTTTAGATTACTGGCTTCCCTTGAAAGTCAGAAGATCCAGTCGCGTGGGTCCAGACTCCACATCTGCCACATTCCTACCAGCTCTTTTCCTGCACCTACAGGCCTGGCCTGTGGGCATGGAGCTAACAAGGCCTCTCCTCTTGCAGTGCCCCCATTTTTAAACTTGGCTTTCTGAATTGATCTTCTGTGCTACAGCTGTGCCCTCCAACAGAGGGCACCCCTGGACTTTGCAATGCTGGAATGATGGGTGCCAACAAGGGGACACTCAGGTTCTGGAGAATCCCACCTCTGTGCTCAGCCCTCTCCCCGTCTCCTACCATGTCTCTCACTCCCACCCCAGCACCACCTCTCAGCCCCCAGCCTCTGCCCCAGCTCCAGGAGGCCCTACCCATGCTCATGACCTTGCTATTCTGGGCCTTGTGTCCTGTAAGAGATGGACAGGAGACAGCTGGGCACACAGGCCACCCAGGCTGGGGACTGGCTGGGGGAAGCCTGCTGGCTTTCCCTGTTTTGTCTCATCCCTGGGGCTCCCCCAAAACTTGGCCTCAGGAGACAGGATAGAATTGGCCATCAAAGGGTGGGGAAGTGCTTTGGAGACCTGGGTGCTATGTTCTCAAAGCAAGATGGCCGATGGCACCCCCCGGGTAGGCAGGGCCTGATCTCCTAATTTAGCGGCAACTGGTCCTCTGAGGCTCCCCTTCCCCCCAAACCCTGCTAGCCTTCAGGGACTTGCCTTCCAGAGATGAAGCAGGGATGGGCGCAGAGATACCTACCCACTCTGCAGACAAGCACATCTCAGCTGAGGGGCTTCAGACAACTTCCCTCTAAGCCTTTCTTTATAAACTGAAGTTCAGAACCTGTCGGGGATGGGCAGCTCAGCCCTCAAGCAAGAGGAAGAACACCTTCAACCCTGGGTGTAGAGCTCACCGTCGAGAGTCTGAGAGGGCCCATTATTGCCCATTCTCCCCATCCCAGTCCCCACCGCAGCCATGGCTCCCTGGTGGAGAGCCTCCTGCAGCTCCTGGCTGGTGGCTTTCCCTCTCTGGTTTCATTCTGCCCCTCTGGGAAGCTGGAGGAGGCAGAAACAAATAACCTCAAAGGGCCCCGTTGGCAGGAGCAGCCTGTAAAGCCTGCCTCTTTCCCTGTCTCATACTTGACTCCCCTGAAGCTACCCATCTCCTGTCTCCCCCTCTCCATGTTTGGGCATTCCTGCTGCTGTAAGACAGAGGCCCTGTCACTCCTCCAGGTGTTGCTGGACAGAAGCCAGCCAGTGCCAAAATGCTTGGCCAGTACTGGGCCTGACTCTGGCCTGAGACGGGGTGCTGGGCCAGGTGGAGGTACCTGTTGGTGTGAGCCCCAATACATACACACCCCATTGTCTGAGGCATCCACCTCCCAGGTCACAGCAGGACTCCAAGGGAGGGGTTTGTGGGAACTGTGAAAAGGGGGAGGGAACACCTTGTCCTCAACTCACCCTGAAGGCTATCCTTCCCCAACTCCAAGCACAAGTCCTAAGTCTAGGAGGCCAAATCCCTCCGTTGCATCCATCTCTTCTGGCCATACCCTCCCCAGTGCAGGGGCTTCCCTGTGCCCTGCCCCACTGCCTCCTGGTCCTGTCTGGAAGTTGGAGCCCAGGGGGGGAGAAGCAGCCTTAGGAACCCTTTCAGATTATAATCCCAGCGACCCTGGAGGCTGAGGTAGGAAAGACACAAGTTCAAGGCCAGCCTCAGCAATTTAGCAAGACTGCCTCAAAATAAAATAAAATGGACTGGAGATGTAGCTCAGTGGTGAAGCACCCCGGGTTCAATCCCCAGTACTAAAACAAAACAAAAAAGGTGTGGTAGCACAGCCTGCAATCTCAGTCCCAGTGATTCCAGAGGCTGAAGCAGGATTGCAAGTTTGAGGCCAGCCTCAGCAATTTAATGAGATCCTATCTCAAAATAAAAAAACAAAAATGGACTGGAGATGTGACCAATGGTAAAGCACCCCTGGATTAAATCCCCAGTACCAAATTAATTAATTAATAATAATAATAATAATAAAAACTTTTCAGTCATCTATACATTCCTTGTTCATGGCAGGAAACTGAGGCCCAGGCAGAAGGACTTGAGCCCAGGGTCACTGGGCTGCTTGCTGTCACTCACCTTTCACACTGCTCCCATGGAACCTCTGCTGGCTTCCCTCCCCTGCCCACATGCGCCCTGGTACCCAGTCTGCTTCTCCAGCAGCTGCCTCGGTGGAAACCAAAAGACGCAGGGTGGGGAAGGGCAGCTCAGAGCAGCTGCTCCTCTCAGGAAGCTGACACCAAGGCCAGCCGCCCAGCAACAACTTGTGGCTTTGCACCCAACCCTGGGGTCCCCGCCCACCTGGCGGCCACTAGCCAGCTCCCCGCTGTCCCTTTTCCCACTGCTTCTCACACTTCCCATCTTTTCGCTGTCTCCGTCTTTCCCAGCTCTGTTCTTTCCTCCTGTCTCCCAGACCTGTTCCTCAAGTCCACCCCCTCCCTATTCCTTTGGACGGGAGCCTCTGCTCTATCCAGCTTCCCAGGTGCCTGTCAGTGGGGCAGGCCCAGCCCCTGCGCACAGCCTGGGTCTGATCCTCATTCCCTCTCCAGGGTGTTGAGGCATCAGTGCCAGAGTACAGTGATGACGACATGCTTTGGGGTCTACCATATAAACCCCCCTGGGTCAGAGCGAGCACAGTGGGAAATGAAGCGACACTCATTCCATGACTTGGGGTGACCCCCGCCCCCATCCTGAAACAGTTATCCCTCCCCCTCTGCCATCAGCACATTCTGTAGCCTCTTGGGTTACCTGGCTGCCTGAGTGTCCCATTTTCCTGTCAGGATTCCCTGTCAGGGATGGGGGGGCACTGAAGGCTGTGTTCCCAGAGGCTGAGCTCGAGCGATGGGGGGAGGCGGTTTAGGGGAGAGACAGGCAGTGCTGGCTTTGCTCACCAGGCCCTGGACACTAAATCCCTTGTTGATGGCTGCAGCAACCCCTCCCTAGGGTAGGGTTACCATCTTCAGCCCTGACCCCTTGACCCTCTCCCCTCCCTACTTCCCCTTGTCCCTCTAGAACTACTTCCTCTGGTCCCCAAAAGATGTTCTTCCCTGCTTTGGTCCCCTGAAGGCTTGGAGTATCTTTGCTGCTACTCCCACAACACACTAGTGAGACAGTAGGCAGGCCCTGGAAACGGGTTCGGGGTAGGTAAGACTGAGATGGAAAGAGGGTGTGACTGAAACAAAGGGCCAGGCCCCAGAGTGGAAGAGGACGTAAGGGAAGAACTGGGGGGATGAGTCTGGGACTGGAAATTCAGTCATCAGGGGAAGTTGAGACCATTGGGGGTGGGGTCAGTAGCAGATGATAATGAAGTCTATCCTTGCTCCCCCCCCCCCAGGGCCAGGGCCACCTCTGCTTCCCTCATGAGTGACATCTCAGGCTGCAGCCCCACTGTTCCCCTCTGTCAGCAGAAATATCTCTCTCTTCTGACCCCTCCTGCTAGAGTCTCAGCCAGCCAATCCCTGATCTGGGGGAGGGGGGAGCCTGGCCCCCCCCACTCTCTCATAAGGACCAGCTGGGGGCTGGGGGGGTGGCCGGCTGCCGCAAGTGGGACGGGGGTCAGAGCTTCGTGGAGGGAAGGAAAACCTGGGGGGGCCAGGAGAGAAAAAGGAAGAAACCCAGACTATAGGCAGGTAGAAACACTGAGGAAGGCCCCCACGCCTGAGAGTCCCCCGGAAGGAACACACCGCCCCCTGGCCCCCAAGAAGGGAGCACAATGGAGGCTGCACATGCCAAGACCACAGAGGAATGTTTGGCCTATTTTGGGGTGAGCGAGACCACGGGCCTTTCCCAGGACCAAGTTAAGCGTCATCTGGAGAAATACGGCCCCAATGGTAAGTGTCCCTTGGAGAACAGACTGGTAGCACCCACATGCATACTCGGAGCTGCTCCTCCAGAGTATCCTAGGGACATGGTCTGATGGTTGCAGCAGGGAGAGGATACTGAGCAAACTGGGTCTGATGTGGAGTTTGGGGAGGTTTTACGGGACGACCTTGTGAACCTCAGGTGCCCTATTGGTGGCCTTAGCCACAAACTCTTGGGTGTGGGGGCCAGGAGGCTGAACCCCAAATGAACATGTCCTTTTCTCCTTTTTCCCTGCATAGAGCTCCCTGCAGAGGAAGGTAAGTACTAGAAGCCCTGAGCCCTCATAAATGACTCACCCTTCTCCTTGCCATACAGACCCCACACTCCTTTCCTAAAGGCAAAGATCCCCTTCCCAGACATTGCAGTATCCAAGGCAGAAGTCTCCAGGCACTTTCTCCTTGAGGCATCCCACCCTTGAATAACTGCCCACTATTTTGAGGAGCCTGCCTTTTGGACTCCGGGGAGCTCCCTCTGCCATTCTCTCATACAAGCCCCTGCCCATCATCCTAGGGATTCAGGGCACTACATTCCCTGGACCTCAGCCTATATGCAAAGTCCCAGAGTTCCATCCTTTGGATCTTAACCCGGGGGACCCTTCCCCTTGCCTCTCCCTTCCCCCCTCCCAGGGAAGTCCCTGTGGGAGTTGGTGGTAGAGCAGTTTGAAGACCTCCTGGTGCGGATCCTTCTGCTGGCCGCCTGCATCTCTTTTGTAAGTGTAGGAGGGCATCTGGGGGCTGGCTGGGGTGTGATGGGGGATCAGGAGTCTGCTCGCGGCGGAGGTTAGCAAGGCTCCCGGTCGCGGATCCACTAGTCCAAGCCTTGAGCATCCTTATTTTCCAGAGTTGGGGGGGCTGGGTGCTGATTCGCGCCCTCCGTCCTCCCCCGCACCCCGCAGGCAGGTTTTATTTTAAGCTGTAAGGCTGTTCTCAGCCAAAACACTGAAGTTAAGCCACCCTCGGAGCTTCAAGGGCTTCGAGGGCTCGGGTTACCCCGCTAGCGCTGCACTCGGGGCTCAGACGCCCGCGCGCTGAGGCTCCTGGGCCATGACCACTCCCGGCATGCCCCGGGCCACTCCGCTCCACCAATCACCGAGCACCCCGACGCCCCTGCCCCGCCCTCCCCGTTCTCTAACGCTGATTGGTCAAGGGAAAGACTCGGCTCAGAGAAGCGGGAAAGCGCTGCTGGTGCGAGGGTGGCTCCCAAGGCGCCCCCAACGCCCCAACTTCTCGTCTGTCTCTACGAGTCACCCCCACCCCAGCCCCCACAGGGCTGGAACCTGGGACTCCTCCTCACCCATCCAGGCTGACACCCCTGCCCCTTCTCCCCCGCCCCAGGCCCCTCACAGCCTCAGGGCTACCCCACCCCTCTTCAGACCCCTGCCACCGCTCCTGCCCTGAGGGTTCTCCTCTAGTGTCCACGAACCCTGCGGGTGGCTCCTCCGCAGACTCTATCCCAGCAGGCCACCCTGTATTTCGGACTTTCTTTGACTTCTTAGTCCTGCTGGAAGATAAGGCTCTGGAGGCTTAGAAGCCTCCCTGTCCAATTGGTCTCCTTAATGTAGGCCCTACCGCCCCTGAGCGCAAGCTGGCAGGGCCTCCCTTCTCCCTTCTCAGATTTGCTCCTTGACATTTGCCTGTGGCTGTTGCCTGGCAGTGGCAACAGCTGGGGCGGGGTGTGTACAGGAGGCGGGTAACACTATCCCCCCTCCTGCTCCCTCGTGAAATTGGAGCTTCCTTACCTCGCCTGTGGGGGAGGGCTGCGGGTGGGCTGGGCGCCTGCCTCTGAGGACCACAGGGTTTTTCCTATGGGTTTTGGCTCCCCTGGGATGGATGTGGCTGTGGGGGTATTTGGTCTGGGTGTCCCCTGAGCTTTGCTCCCAAGCCAGCAATTCAGTGAGGGAAACCTGAAAGCACTCCCAGCTAATCCTGAAATTGGGCATGTCTGTGCTGGCCTATTCGCTCTGAATCACTGCAGTGGCCATTGCTGATGCTCTGAGTGGGTAGAACTTCCCACAGACGTGGGTCTGCAGTCCCCGTATGCCCCATAAGCTCCTGCACAAGGACCTCTGCAGTGGTACCTGGAACCCTTGCACTTCCTTTCTTTGCCCAGGTTGGGGGGAGGTCTTTATTATCTGTTATTCTCCCTTGCCCTGCTCCCCAGGTGCTGGCCTGGTTTGAGGAAGGTGAAGAGACCATCACTGCCTTTGTTGAACCCTTTGTCATCCTCTTGATCCTCATTGCCAATGCCATCGTGGGGGTTTGGCAGGTTAGCATTGACCCCTCCCCTTTCCTCTGAGTCCTGACACCCATCATGAGGCCCACCCTTCCTCCAGTCTCCTCCTCCTCCTTGGCTTCCCCTGGGTCCTCTCACCTAGTTTGTAAATAGGATGGAGTGTTGGAAAGAATTGAGATCCACTGTCACTTGTTCACTGTATGACCCTGAGCAAGTTCCTTCATATCTCTGAGTCTCAGTTTCCTCATCTGTAAGATAGGGCCAATAATCCTGTCCCTCAGGATTGTGGTGGAATTGCACACGATGAGTGTGAAAGTGCCTGGTGCACAGTAGGAGCTCAGTGGTCTAGTTTGGTTTCCTCCTCCTCTTATCTCACCACCTTTACTGACCTTGTCTCTGCTTCCCATTTTTTTGTTTTTCTCTGCTCAAAACTCTCTTCCCTGTTTTTAGCCATAGGTGACAGCTTTCTTAACACACACACACACACACACACACACACACACACACACACAGCCCTGTGGGGTTTTGTCTACTCGCTGTGCCCAGCTGGAACTACATATCTCTGCCTGTGATGGTCTTAAGTCCCCTAGGATCTGGGTCCCTGCTCCTCCATCTCTGCACCCCTCACCAGTGACCCATAATCCTCCTAGACCAGTCCCCTCCCTCCCTACTCTCCTCTTCCCTCTGGTGACCCTGCCCTCCTCCACCTGTGTCCCTCAGGAGCGAAATGCAGAGAACGCCATTGAGGCGCTGAAGGAATATGAACCCGAGATGGGGAAGGTCTACCGGGCTGACCGCAAGTCAGTGCAAAGGATCAAGGCTCGGGACATCGTCCCCGGGGACATTGTGGAGGTGGCCGGTGAGTGATGGGAATGAGTGGTCCAGGATGGGAGGTCTTGGGTCTGAGGCCAAGAAGAAGGTGGGGGTGGCTTCTCCTTCCCAGACTCCTTAAGAGGTCACCCCGGGACATCCCAGTCACAGCAGTCTCTCGTCAGAGCCTCCGCAGGAACAGCCAGTCCTGTCCCTGAGTCTGCAGGCAGACCCCCTGCTCCCCCTCCTCTCCCCCAGCACTGCAAGCGACAGGTGGAACCCAGTCTCTGCCAACGGCCCCGTCTCCACCCCCTCGTGGGGCCTGGCTTCCCTCTCCTTCCACCCACCCCCAAGCTTGGTCAGCTTTCAGTCTTGACCTCCCAGTGCCCTTGAGGCCTCTCAAAGGGGAAGGAGCGAGGGTAGAAGGGAGGAGGGGAGCCAAGGATCAAGCCCCCGACCATGTAAGGGAAACTCTGGTCCCAGCTCAGAGCACGGGACCTGGGAGGAGGGGAGCTCAAGGAGGGCCCCGCCCCCAGCAAGGGACACTTAATGCCTTCCCAGGGAGGGGTGGGGGCCGGGTGGCTAAGATTACTGGGATTCTGCCCCCTTCAGCGGTTTTTATATTTGCCCTGCGCAGGCCTTCCCGCGTCTCCAGGCCCCTGGCATGGGGAAGGTATCTTTCTAGGCCTCCTTCCCTTCACCAGACACCCATGTCACCACCATGGGAAACACAGGGAGGAGGGCAGGCAGGCCGAGGACCCCGATGCTGTCCTGCCCTGGTGACAGTTTGGAGTCAGCGCCATGGATATCTATAAATATCACCGGGGCTTGGGTGACAGGGTGTCAGACTCCATCACTGACCGCCTCCCTCCTCCGTCTGCTTCCTCTGGCCCAGGAAAAGGGACCTTAGAAACTGAGGGAAGGAGAGACAGTGAACCCTGTCCCCTGGGCCATCTGCGGGACCAGGGTGGAATTAGACAGAGGCCCTGGGAACTGTTCAGCCTCCCGCAAAGGTCTCTGAGTCTGAGGGGCATCTGCCTCTCAGCTCCTCCCAGGTGCTCTTGGTGTGGGGGCCTCCTACCTGGGCGCCTCCCTCGCCCACCACAGCCTTCTTGGCTCTCCTGTGGGTTTGCCCACGACCCTGAACCTTGTTTCCTGCAGACTGTCCTCCTCTCCCCTCAACTGGCTCACCCCTGGCTGCCACATGCCCCCTGGTGCTCAGGCCTGGCTGCCAGGTTCTAATGCGTGGTCTCCTCTGTGACCACGGGTGCCCTTTCCTTTCCTCCCACATCCTCCTGTGACCTCCCTCGTGGGCACTCCTCTCCTGCTTCACACTCCACTTTTTCTCTAGTTTGACCTTGATATTCTCAACTCGAGACTTCTTCCTGTTTCTTCCTACCTTCCCTGACTGTCCACTTCCTCTCTTGCCTGGTGCCACTTCTCTCCAACTACTCAGCCTGTTCTCTGAGTTACCTTCTTGCCTTGCCCTCCTCAGCTTTTTCACCCTTGTCTCCCTCTCTGTCCAGCTTTAGCTGGATTGTCCCTGATTTTTCCCCCTTGGTTGTTTTAATGAACACATACTCTGTGCCAGGAAATACACCAGACCCTCCCTTCCCAGGCTCGAGCTAGTGGGAAGAAAAGCATTATACAAAGGGGGGGCAGAAGGAATGGTGCTATACAGTGGGGGGGGTGTGCTTGCTGAGGTGGCCGGAGCATATATATGCCAAGGGCCTAAGGAAAGCCCGGGGTGGATACCCAAACCTGAGGATGGGTGAGGTGAAGAGTCAAACATGGACTGGGGTTTTCTTAGAAAGAACACAACTCCATTCCCCACTGATCTCACTGTTCTCTAATCTCTCCACAGTGGGGGACAAAGTCCCCGCAGACATCCGCATCCTCTCCATCAAATCCACCACCCTCCGGGTCGACCAGTCCATCCTGACAGGTCCGCTGGCTGGAGTGGGAGGACGCAGTGAGGGAGAAGCTGGGTGGACAGGGACGAGGTTCCAGATGGACAAAGTAGAACAGCCAGCGACAGACCTCCTCCTGGCTGGCTGTAGCAAAGACAGCACGGCTCGGCCTTCGCTCTTCCACGGGGGTCATGGGGGAGAGCTGGATGTTCGTGCCCACTCCCCATATGGCCATCAACCCACCCCTTCCACACAGGCATAGGGACACACATTCCCAAGAACTGTCCTGTCTCCTCTAGAAGCTCAAAAGTGCCCAAGTGAGAAGCCATAAGATTCTGCGACAAGGTGGAGGGTTCAGATGCTCTTCAAACCATGGCTGCTTCTCCCTTAACTGGGGGGAGAGGGGACCACGGACATTCCCCAAGGTCCAAGAAGGCAAAGATGCCTGAGCCCCTGCCATTGGGGAGGAGGAGGCCATATCCCAGCTGGGGACAGGCCCTCCTCCCAGGAGCCTGCTCTACGGTACAGCGCCCTCCACATTTACCAGCTCATTTGATTTGTCTCAAGTGTACCCCATCTTGTCTGCATTTCAGGGAGCAGGTGGTTAACCGATCAGAGTCAGGTCAAAGTCCTTTTCCTCTAAGTGCCATGGAGTTCCATTTGCCCTGCCCAGCTTGTTCTGGAGGCCAGACTCCCTCCAGGAAGGCTGCCTGGTCCTGGCAACCTTGTCCTTCTGAGCAGGGAGGGACTTAGGGACAGGAAGTCAAGGAGAAGAACATATTGTCATCTCAATGTCCCCTTGGCCCCTTCTCTACAGGCGAGTCCGTATCTGTCATCAAGCACACAGAACCCGTCCCTGACCCCCGAGCTGTCAACCAGGACAAGAAGAACATGCTTTTCTCGGTGAGCGATCCAGGGCCAGCTGTCATGCCCTCAAGCCGAGGGCCTGGTTTGGGAGAGTAACGTGGTGGCCAGAGAAGAGCTGAAGCCCTCTACCTGGGCGGAGGTGGCATGAAGATCACCTGTCGCCTCTTCTTCACCTACCCAGGGCACCAACATTGCTGCCGGCAAGGCCTTGGGCGTCGTGGCCACGACTGGTGTGAGCACTGAGATTGGGAAGATCCGAGACCAAATGGCGGCTACGGAACAAGACAAGACCCCACTGCAGCAGAAGCTCGATGAATTTGGAGAGCAATTGTCCAAAGTCATCTCCCTCATCTGCGTGGCTGTCTGGCTCATCAACATTGGCCATTTCAATGATCCCGTCCACGGGGGATCCTGGTTCCGTGGTGCCATCTACTACTTTAAGATTGCCGTGGCCCTGGCTGTGGCTGCGATCCCAGAAGGTATGGGGCAGCCTTTCTCTCTCCTTCCATTTCCTAATCTCAGTGGCAAAGACTCTTTTTGCATAATAAGGTAAACAGTGACAGTTCCAGGGGTTAAGAGTTGATATCTTGTGGGTTGTGGTGGCACATGCCTGTCATCCCAGCGACTCAGGTGGTTGATGCAGGAGGATGGAAAATTCAAGGCCAGCCTCAGCAACTTAGCAAGGCCCTCAGCAACTTAGCAACACTCTGTCTCAAAATAAAAAAAGGAAAGGGCTGGGGTGTGGTTCAGTGGTTAAGAGCTTCTGGGTTCAGTCCCTGTGTACCACACCAAAAAAAAAAATAAATACAAAGCTGATCGCCTTGGGGTCAGTAGGTACTTACACCACGTCAGGTCTCCCTCCTGCCCTGCACTGACCCTGCACCCCCTCTCTCACCCGACAGGCCTTCCTGCAGTCATCACCACCTGCCTGGCCTTGGGTACTCGTCGGATGGCAAAGAAGAATGCCATCGTGAGGAGCTTGCCCTCTGTAGAGACCCTGGGCTGCACCTCTGTCATCTGCTCCGACAAGACCGGCACCCTCACCACCAACCAGATGTCTGTCTGCAAGGTCAGGAGCAGTGTGGGCAGAAGAGAAGCCTGTTTTGGGGGTGAA
This sequence comes from Ictidomys tridecemlineatus, assembly GCF_052094955.1. NCBI lineage: Eukaryota > Metazoa > Chordata > Mammalia > Rodentia > Sciuridae > Ictidomys > Ictidomys tridecemlineatus. The sequence continues at coordinate 125,278,010 of NC_135486.1, forward strand.
ATGAGCCTTCCAAACATGGGGTGATCCCTTCTTCGTTGGCAGCTTCTCTGCCTGGCCTGGAATATGCTCAAAGGGCAGAGGGAGCCATCCTGCCAGCTCTGAAAGGGACCAGTCAGCCAGCACGCTGGGGCCACCACCCCCTGCCAGTCAAGGCTGCGTGTCCTCGCATCCTCTGTGACAGCCCCTCCAGGGGAAGGGCTCAGTCACGCAGTTTTTCAGAGGAGGAAACAGGCTCTGGGAGTCAGTGGCTGGCTGAAAGATGCACAGGTAACAGGTGGCACAGGAGGCTGAGGCAGGAGAGTCCCTGAGGCCAGGAGTTTGAGGCCAGCCTGGGCAACACAGCAAGACCCCATCTCAAAAAGACAGGCAGCAGATCAGACCCAAGTCTGTGCAGCCCTCGAGCTCCTTCCTGCGCAGCACCTGCCTCCAGAGAGCTCAGGTCACGGCCGCCCCCAGCAGGCCCAGCCGCGCCTTGGACAGCATTTCCAGCATTACAGCATTTCCTTCCTTCTTTTCTTTCCTTCCTTCCTTCCTTCCTTCCTTTTTGTGGTTACTAGGGTCAAGCCCAGGGTGCTGGAGGAGCACTCCACCCCCAAGCCACATCCCCAGCTCCTGAGCAGCATTTGTGAAATGAGATTTTTTTTTTTTTGTACTAGGGATTGAACTGAGGAGCACTTAACCACCAAGCTACATCCCCAACATCTTTTTGATTTCTTTTTTTTTTTTTTTGAAATTTTTTTAGCTGTAGATGGACATAATATCTTTATTTTTATTTATTTACTTATTTTATTTTTATACGGTATTGAGGATTGAACCCAGGGCCTCATGCATGAGAGGCGAGCCTCTACCACTGAGCGACAACCCAGCCCCCAGCTCCTTTTTGTATTTTATTAGAGATAAGGTCTCGCTGAGTTGCTTAGGGCCTTGCTAAATTGCTGAGGCTGGCTTTGAACTCTCATTCCCCCTGCCTCAGCCTCACAAGCTGCTGGGGTTACAGGCGTGTGCCACCGTGATCTGGCTTAAACCGAGAATTCTTAATCTTTTCTGTGCATATAATATATTATATATACAAACATACATGTTATACTGAGAAGAGGTCCAGCTGCTCCTTGGCTTTGGACCTCTTCTCAGTATAATATGTATGTTTGTATATATAATATATTTTTTTCTTTTTTTGTGGGGGCTACCAGGTATTGAACTCAGGGACACTCAACCACTAAATCACATCCCAGCCCTATTTTGTATTTTATTTAGAGACAGGGTCTCACTGAGTTGCTTAGCGCCTCGCTGTTGCTGAGGCTGGCTTTGAACTGTGATCCTCCTGCCTCAGCCTCATAAGCCACTGGGATTACAGGCATGCGCCACTGCACCCAGCTCTTTTCTTTTATAATGCTGGGAATTGAAGCCAGGGTCTCATGCTTACTAGGCAAGCATTCTATCACTGAGATAGACCCCCGAACTCCTCAGTGTAAAATTTTCAATGTGTAAAACAAAATACACAGGATTCTGTATTAGAAGTAGGGAAAAAAAAAAAAACAGCTAGGTATGGTGGAGCATGCCTGTAATCCCAGCAGCATGGGAGGCCAAGGCAGGAGGATCATAAGTTTGAGGCCAGCCTCAGCAACATAGCAAGGCTTTCAGCAATTTAGCAAGATCCTTTTTCAAAATAAAAAATAAAAAGGGCTAGGGATGTGGCTCAGTGGTAAAGTACCCCTGGGTTCAATTGCCCGTACAAAAAATAAAAAAAAGAAAGAAAAGAAACAGAACAAATACCTAGAATTACAGAAGTAACTAATGATTGAAATACAGTTATCTATCTACAGGTGTATATATATATATATTTGGGGGCGGGTATTGGAGATTGAACCCAGGGATGCTTTACCATGAGCTATACCCCTAGCCCTTTCTATTTTGAAACAGGTTCTCACTAAATTGCTCAGGCTGGCCTTGAACTTGAAATCCTCCCTCCCCAGCCTCTTCAAAATATTTTAAAAACATGTAATTTGGTAACATGTGTTTATTTATTAATGCATTTAAATAGTGAGTTCTGGCAGCAGGTTTAAAAATTATAAGGATGTTGAAGTGGTGATTATGCTCTTTTGAGAGATCCACAGCAAAGGTAAAGTAACAGGAAGCAGCTCTGATTATATATTTTTTTAAAATACTATTCCTTGGGCTGGGATGTGGCTCAAGCGGTAGCGCGCTCGCCTGGCATGCGTGCGGCCCGGGTTTGATCCTCAGCACCACATACAAACAAAGTTGTTGTGTCTGCCGAAAACTAGAAAATAAATATTAAAAAGTTCTCTCTCTCTCTCTTTAAAAAAAATACTATTCCTTGAAGACCAGCAGACTGACATTTTATATATATATATATAACTTTATTTATTTATTTTTATGTGGTGCTGAGGATCGAACCCAGGGCCTTGCACATGTGAGGCAAGCACTCTACCGCTGAGCCATAACCCCAGCCCCAGCTCTGATTATATTTATGACAAAGTTTAGTTTGGGGGCTTTTTGGTTGATTTTTTGAGACGGTCTCTGTAATGCTGTGGCTTGTCTTGAACTCCTGGGCTCAACCTCAGCCTCCCAAGTAGCTGGGACCACATCCAGATCAAAGTCACAGGTTTTATTAATTCTTTTTTGTGCGGGGGGCATACCAGGAATTGAACTCAGGGTCAGTCAACCACTGAGCCACATCCCCAGCCCTATTTTGTATTTTATTTAGAGACAGGGTCTCACTGAGTGGCTTAGCACCTCGCTTTTGCTGAGGCTGGCTTTGAACTCAGGATTCTCCTGCCTCAGCCTTGTGAACTGCTGGGCTTACAGGCCTGTGCCCCCGTATCCAGCTAGGTTTCACTAATTCTAATGTAGCCTACCAATCCCAAACTGAAAGGAAATGCTATATGTCAGAGACAAAATAAAAGATGTAATTTTTTTTTTTTCTAAGTAAGTTCACAGACTTAGAGGTTGACTATGGACGCTAGGTAAAGAATCCCTGCCCTAAACAGAGCTCTGTGGAATTGTCTGTTCTTGACATAGAAATTGCTGCTCTGTAGAGCTGGGGTTTAGCTCAGTAGCAGAGGGCATGCTTAGCAAGTGCAAAGCCCTGGGTTTGATCCCCAGAAGGGGGGTGGGGGTGGGGGTGGGGAAGGTACCTGCTTTGAAGGGTGAGGACTATGTGGTCAGATCAGGGCAAGAAAGGCTGTGCCCTTGGCCCCTTGTGGAGACCCACAAGAGCCCTCTTAGCATCTGAAAGCGTTGGAGAGGCCAGCTGTAGAAATGATGGATTCCACTTTGTCTAACCAGAGTTTCCCAGGAACCTGGGAAAGCATTTTTCTTCTCAGGAGTGAGAAACCCAGTCCCCTGGAGCTTGTGTCCCCTGGGATCCTTGGGCTGTTGCCCTCTGGAAGTCATTCCTCCTCATCCCTCTAATGCACAGGCTTCAAAGCCAGGCCACAGGCTTGTGTACCTTGGCTCCTGTCCTCTTTCATAAAAACAAATTAATTGCTGTCATTTGAGGAGATGAGATTGCATAGAAAAGTAACCTGAATTTCTAGCTCTTCCCGCAAAACCGGAAGATCTGGCCAAAAGGGACTCGAACTGCAGATGGGCAAGGTGCTCACGGGTGGATTCGCTGCAGTCCACCCCATACCTTCCCGGACTGTCCCGTTTTATTAACTGATCTTCTTTAGCCCCGACGTGGCCTGCAGTAACTTTTGTTTTAAGTCCATGGAGACAGAACGTGGAGCATGATTGATTTCTGGCCATGGCGGGGCGGGGGAGATGCCAGGAAGTTTGCTTAGTCGGCTCGGAGTGTGGGGTCCAGGGGGTTGGACCTCGGGGCGTGGGCCTCAGTGCGAATGCCTGCCTTCCAGGAGGGGGAGAGGCGACATGGATGCGTGTCCTTCTCCCCTGCAGATGTTCATCGTTGACAAGGTGGACGGGGACCTGTGCCAGCTAAACGAGTTCTCCATCACTGGCTCCACTTATGCTCCCGAGGGAGAGGTGTAAGTCACCAGGAGTCCCCAGCACCGGTGTCTGCCCCCACCTCAGTGGCCCTCCTCCGTTCTTGCCCTCCTTTCTCTCTTCCCTTCCTTTCCCTCCCCTTCTCCCTCCCAGCCCATCTCTGATCTCCAAGTTCACTGCCATCTCCTGAGCCCTGCTCTCTGCGTCTCACTCCGGGTTCTTCTCCACTGTCTCTCTCCCTCCTTCCTCCCCACCCTGCTGCCAGCATGAAGAACGATAAGCCAATCCGGTCAGGGCAGTATGATGGGTTGGTGGAGCTGGCCACCATCTGTGCCCTCTGCAATGACTCATCCTTGGACTTTAATGAGGTAACCTCCCCACCCCCAGAGCGGCCCCTTCGTCCCTTCCAGCTGGCTCAGAGTCTGGGCCTCCTGAGCAGGCCGCGAGGGAGGGTCACAGGAAGGGGCCGTTTGCTGAGGCCACTGCCCCAGGGTTCGAGGGAAAAGAGTTCTTGGCTCCCTTCTCACTCTGTCCAAGTGGAAGGTGGGTGTGATGGTGGGGGCAAGGGCACCCACTTCCTCTTCCTCTTCTGCCCACCTCAGACCAAAGGTGTCTATGAGAAGGTGGGGGAGGCCACGGAGACGGCGCTCACCACGCTGGTGGAGAAGATGAACGTGTTCAACACGGATGTGAGAAGCCTCTCCAAGGTGGAGAGGGCCAATGCCTGCAACTCAGTGAGTCTGGACACCCCTCCCTGGGCCTTCGCTTCATGCCACACAGCCCCAAGCAGCCCCGGGCCAGGCAGAGCCTTGCACCCCATGCTGGGACCCCAGCTCCCGCAGGTGGACCTGCTGCTCTTCAGGGGAACCCACTGTCCCTGCAGTTAAATGGGTTTTCCTTCTGCCTGGCCACAGTGCCCTGGAAGGTCACATCTTACAGCCATGTCCCAAGCTGAAGTGGACAGAGGTGGATACAGACACCACTGTGGCCCATCCTGGCCAGCCCCCATTTCAACCTGATCCCTTGTCTCTAGGAGCACACTCATCCCCATCAGATCTCAGGTCCTGATTTAGAACTGGGCATTTGTGGCCATTGTACCTACAGGGCAGGACCATCCTTGTCCAGATGACCAAGGCCAATTCCGTTATACTCACTCTGAGTAATAGCAAGATGCTATTAATATTTGCTGAATTTCCATATTGAGTCTCTCTGAGGTATTATTTTCCTATATCTCTCTCTCTCTTTTGTACCAGAGACTGAACCCAGGGACCATTGAGCCACATTCCCAGCCCTTTTTTGTATTTTATTTAGAGATAGTGTCTTGCTGAATTTCTTAGGGTCTCGCTAAGTTGCTGAGGCTGGCTTTGAACTCGTGATCCTCCTGCCTTGGCCTCCCAAGCTGCTGGGATTACTGGCGTGTGCCATTGCACACAGCTTCCTACATTTCTTCCGCCATTTCTTCATGAGGTGCTGGAGACTGAACCCAGGAACCTGAGCATCCTAGGCAAAGTTCCCCCCATGTGCAAAATCTCATTGCCATTTTATTTAATTTTTTTAAAAAGTAAAAAGCATCTAGGTCTATTGAAGATTATTATTATTGTCATTATTTGGCACATGGGATGGCATCCAGCATATGCTCTCACTGAGTTATACTCCCAGCCCTCATGTTGTGAGTCAGGGTCTCACTAAGTCACCCAGGCTGGCCTTGAACATGTGGTCCCCATCTCAGTCTCCCAAGTCACCGGGATTACTGGTGTTCACCACCACACCCAGCCAGGGAAGATTAATTTCAAAAATTTACAAACGATAATATGAATTCATTTTTACTTCATTTTTTGTTATTTTGACTTTTATTTTTGCAGAGGTAGCCATGTGTATTTGGTGAAAAAAAGGCTTTCATTCATTTTTTTTAAATTAAATATTTATTTTTTAGTTGTAGCTGGACACAAAACCTTTATTTTGCTTATTTATTTTTATGTGGTGCTGAGGATCGAACCCAGGACCTCGCAAATGCTAGGCGAGCGCTCTACCACTGAGCCACAACCCCAGCCCACTTTCACTCATTTTTGAAGAGTGCTTTTTTCTGCATGCCAGGTATGAGGCCTAACCAACAATACATGCAATTATTTACATTTGAATTGATTTAAATTAAAGAGGAAAATGCAGTTTTTTCAGTCACATTGACCTCGTTCCCAGTGCTCAGTGGCCATGGCTCACCTGCTTGAACAGTGCGGACTGCCGATCTCTGTCACCTCTCAGAGTCCTGTTGGACCCTACCGCACAAGGCCATCTTGTTTCTGCTGTGCTTTAAACCAGTCACTGTAACACTGTGGCAGCATTTCCCTTGGAATTCTTTCCATTTGTACTTCAGGTATCAGCCTCAGCATTAGTCTGGGGGTCCACTGTGACCTCCAAACCCTTTTTAACTGTGTTAAGGGGCCTGGTCTCCTCTTTCCCAGGTGATCCGCCAGCTGATGAAGAAGGAATTCACCCTGGAGTTCTCCCGGGACAGAAAGTCCATGTCTGTCTACTGCTCACCAGCCAAGTCTTCCCGGGCTGCTGTGGGCAACAAGATGTTTGTCAAGGTCAGAAATTAGAATGTATTCCCACTCCTCTTCTTCCTAATCCTGCCCCCTCTCCTGTGCCCATCCCCTCTCACTGGGTCCTGGTGGGCAGGCAGTGGTCTCTGAACGCTGTTCTGGTCTCCTAGGGTGCCCCTGAGGGCGTCATTGACCGCTGTAACTATGTGCGAGTTGGCACCACCCGGGTGCCGCTGACCGGCCCAGTGAAGGAGAAGATCATGTCGGTCATCAAGGAGTGGGGCACTGGCCGGGACACCCTGCGCTGCCTGGCCCTAGCCACCCGGGACACCCCTCCCAAGAAAGAGGAGATGATCCTAGATGATTCTTCCAGGTTCATGGAGTATGAGGTGAGTCGGGGGAGGCTCCATTGTCCTGGACGTCACCAAGAGGCTGATTTCCCACTGCCCGGCACCCTCTCATCTCAAACCAATGGCTCTGTACGGGTCCCAGAATCACAAGACACTCGTCTTCAGAAGAGCCCTAGCAATCATCCAGTCCAGCGCTGCTTTACTGTATTGACCTGTGGTGCTGGGGATGGAACCGGGGGCCTTACACATGCTAAGAACATACCGTGGCTGAGCTGCTCCCCAGCCTCCTGGGCTACATAAGTGTGACCAGTGGATGGTCTGCGACCAGGGGAGGGAGGCTCTCGCCCCATAAGGGAAATCAGTGTCACTGCACGGAGGGGCTCGCTCCTGTGCCTTCCATAACCAGGATGTCTCCAGGTGGGCATGGGCATTCTGGTGTGGCCCCATATTGGTCGTGGACTCTGAATGACACCAAAAGCCCACTGCCTTCGTTTCTCAGAGGGAGATTGTGGCCTGGCAGGTCACAGGGATGTGCTCGAAGTTGTGGGTCAAGGGGTGGCCCTGCGGATAGCAGAAGCCACCTGCTCTTACCTCTAGCATGTATTCTGTGAAGGGCACTGTGGCTGGCCTGGCACTGCGAGGACCTGCAGGGACATGTAGGACTGAGAAACCTTTCTTGCCCCTGCTGAGGTCCCACACCAGGGCCTCCTCAAATCTCCCCCCCTCCTGGCTCGTGTCCGAGTCCCTCCCTGACCGCCGTCCGCTCTTTCCCAGACGGACCTGACGTTCGTTGGGGTGGTGGGCATGTTGGACCCGCCCCGCAAGGAGGTCACAGGCTCCATCCAGCTGTGCCGCGACGCCGGCATCCGTGTGATCATGATCACCGGAGACAACAAGGGCACAGCCATTGCCATCTGCCGACGGATCGGCATCTTCTCGGAGAGCGAGCAGGTGACGGACCGTGCCTACACGGGGCGCGAGTTCGATGACCTGCCCCTGGCTGAGCAGCGGGAAGCCTGCCGTCGCGCCTGCTGCTTCGCCCGCGTGGAGCCCTCCCACAAGTCCAAGATCGTGGAGTACCTGCAGTCCTACGACGAGATCACAGCCATGGTGAGGGCCCCGAGCGTCCGGCGCATGGGCGGGAGGGCCCTGATGACAGGGACAGAGGAGGGGGCCCAGGCTCTGGGGGGAGAACCTCAAGGAGGGGTGTGGAAGGGGCCCTGAGCCCCCTCTTTCTTCCCTTAGACAGGGGACGGTGTCAATGACGCCCCTGCCCTGAAGAAGGCCGAGATCGGCATCGCCATGGGCTCTGGCACGGCGGTGGCCAAGACGGCCTCCGAGATGGTGCTGGCCGACGACAACTTCTCCACCATCGTGGCGGCCGTGGAGGAGGGCCGCGCCATCTACAACAACATGAAGCAGTTCATCCGCTACCTCATCTCCTCCAATGTGGGCGAGGTGGTCTGGTGAGCGCCAGGGCCCGGCGGGTGGGCGGGTGGCGGGGCCTGGACAGGTGTGTGACCACCTCCTTCTGGCAGCATCTTCCTGACGGCCGCCCTGGGGCTGCCTGAGGCCCTGATCCCCGTGCAGCTGCTGTGGGTGAACCTAGTGACCGACGGGCTCCCGGCCACGGCCCTGGGCTTCAACCCCCCAGACCTGGACATCATGGACCGGCCCCCCCGGAGCCCCAAGGAGCCCCTCATCAGCGGGTGGCTCTTCTTCCGCTACATGGCTATCGGGGGTAAGCAGGATGGGATCCCACCGCCCTTCCCAGCCCTAGGGACTGACCCCCTGCTCAGGACACCAGCTGCCCCAGCGCAGCCCCCCAGTTGCCCTCTCCCTCGCCCAGCTGTCACCAGTCAGGAAGGCCCTCCCGCGCTGGCCACCTCCTGGCCCTGACCCCTCCCCATCTTCCCACACAGGCTACGTGGGTGCAGCCACTGTGGGAGCAGCTGCCTGGTGGTTTCTGTATGCAGACGACGGGCCTCATGTCACCTACAACCAGCTGGTAAGAGGGGACAGAGAGCTGGGCCCTGGAGGGTGGTGTAGAGGCCTCCAGGGGACCTCAGGCTCCTGTCCCCTCCTCTGCAGACCCACTTCATGCAGTGCACGGAGCACAACCCTGACTTTGATGGCGTCGACTGTGAGGTCTTTGAGGCCCCTGAGCCCATGACCATGGCCTTGTCCGTGCTGGTCACCATCGAGATGTGCAACGCTCTCAACAGGTAGGGCCTCCTGCCCGCCCCAGTGCCGTGTGGGGCCAGCGCCTGGGCCTCCACCCCCTGCCCTCCTCTCCTCACGGTCTCTCTGTCCCCCTCTGTGGCTCTGCTCGGCCCTCGCTGCAGCCTGTCTGAGAATCAGTCCCTGCTGCGGATGCCGCCCTGGGTGAACATCTGGCTGCTGGGCTCCATCTGCCTGTCCATGTCCCTCCACTTCCTCATCCTCTACGTTGACCCTCTGCCGGTGAGCCCCCTTCTGCCACCTGTCCCCCAGCCCCAGGGAGCCCACACAGGGCCTGGGGCTACTTGCACTAGAGGTGCTGACCAGGGGAAGGTGGGACTGGCTGAGATGGTGCCCGGCCCCTGCTCCCTCTCCACCTCCTCCCAAGAGGACACTTGCTTTCCTCACGGCTGCCGTCCCCACCCCCAGATGATCTTCAAGCTGCGGGCCCTGGACCTCACCCAGTGGCTCATGGTCCTCAAGATCTCCCTTCCAGTCATCGGGCTGGACGAAATCCTCAAGTTCATTGCTCGGAACTACCTAGAGGGTAAGGAGCGCCCCTCCCCTGACCTCCGGAGCCCCAGGCCCTGAGGTCACCCCCTGCCCTCCGCGCGGCGAAGTGCGCCCGCCCCGCCCTCTTCCTTTGCAGGTGGTAAGTTCTCTGTGGCCCTGGTAGGACCAGTGTCCCCAGGCAGGGGCGCCCAGGCCCCTTCTCTGCTCCAGCCGCTCCAGGCAGGGTCACTCTCCTGGGCGGCCCCCAGCCTGCTCAGCCCTCTGGGCCCGCAGGCCACCTCCCTCCTTGACACCAGCTCTCTCTGTCCTCTTGGCCATAGGATAACCGTCCCCCTCCTCCATGTCTTTGAACCCGTGTCACAGGTATCACCCTCCCTCCCTGCCCTCGCGCCAGCTGCTGTGCCCCGCCGCCTGCCCCTAGCCGCCCGCGCATCCCAGGTCACTTGCGCTCGCAGCTCCACCTGGAGCCACTGCCACTGCTGCCCCTGCCGCGCTTCCACACGGCTGGTCTCTGCCCTCGCGGTGGCACCAGCACCGCTGCCAGGGCCCGGGCACCCTGGCGGTGCCCAGCCTCCGGGCACCACTGTCCGCTGGGCTGCGCTGCGTGGCGCTGGCTGCCTCTGCTGCTGGGGCTGCAGGTGGGAGGGTCGGGAGCTGGGGACACAGGTAAGTGCAGGGAGGAAAGTGGCCGCGGTGACCTCCAGGCTGTGCGCCAGCAGACGAGCACTGGGAGGGACCCCTCTCCCCACCCCACCTGCTCCATCCCTCCCCTTCTCCTTCCAGATCCAGAAGATGAGAGAAGGAAGTGACCGTCCGCTGCCCCTTCCTCCCTGATAGCGACGCATCTTCACCAGGGCTGTGGCACCAACTCCTCCCGCCCCGATATGTTTCTGTTTATAAACACGTTTCCCCCCCCTCCCCCGCAACCTGTCCTCCCTCCCCACCCTGGACATCCTCCCCTCCCAACCCCGTGGGGCTTGCAGGGACAAGGCGACCGACTGAGCTGAGCTGCTTATTTATTGAAAATAAATGACAGAAAATTCTGGCCTCGCCTCCGTGCACGTCTAGAGGCCTGCGTCAGGCCCCAGGGACAAGCGTCTTAGTGTCATGCGTCCAGAAAGCAGCTGCCTGTCACAGGGTGTGCATGAGGGACCCACTGATGCTGACAGAGGCTGCCAGCCACCACACAGCTCGGCTGTGCCTCGGACGGACGGGGACGACTGTGCCAGCGTGGCTGTTGGCCAGCGGGGGCGCTGGAGGCAGCACGGCAGCCAGAGAGCCGCAGGGTTCAGCCTGCCCTTTGGTTCCAGGAGGGGGCGGTGTCATCCCTGAGAGCAGAAGGCCCAGCCTCTCTGGGAGGAGGCGCTGGGCCACCAATCCCAAGCTTGGAGAGGGTGAGAGCTGCGTCCTGACACCCCAAGCCCAGGCCTCAGGGTCTGGACTGGAGGAAGGCAGTCTTCCCTGGGGGGGTGGAAGCGGGGATCGATGGGTTCTCGCCGGGCCCCTCAGGTGTCCTTGATGTCCCTCACATCCTTGAGGGACCCCTCATCCAGGATGCAGCGCACCTGCTCCAGAGTCCCAGCCTGGCGGATCCGCTCTAGGCGCACCTGGGGAATCAGGCAAGGGACACAGAAGTCCCTGGTAGGGAAACTCAGCTCCTATCCCACCTGCCAACCCCCAGTGGCAGGGCCCAGGACCAGTGCACCTAGGGGCACCCCGTCCCCCCAAGCCCCTGCTGCCACCAGAGGAAAGGGAAAGAACGGGTCCTAGGACAGCTCGAGGAAGCTCAATCTGCCACAGACCCTCCGTGCCACCAAGCCTGTGCTAAGGGCATCCTGTGACTGACACAAGATATACCCAAAGAGCTTCAGCTTTGGGGGCAATAATTCAGGGCTACGTACCATGCCAGCCCTGGGAGGAGGACAGGGACTCCCCCAACTGAGGGACTGTCCTCACAAGACACAGGGCAAGTCACTGAAAACCACACCAGTATTGGGGGGGGGTGACATACCTGCAGGGCCTGGGACAGTCGCACGAAGTCCCTCTGCACCTGTTCGCTGGTCTCCAGCTCAGCCTGCAGCCGCAGCACCTTGGCCCTCTGCTCTGAGAGGAGGTCTGTGAGCTGGGCCTGTGGGGACAAGACACCGAGTTAGGGCCTGGCTCAGCCTTGGGCCAGCCAAGAGGGGGTGTGGTCAAGTACTGAGATGACCCCACACAGTCACCCCTTCCACACCAGCTGACTCTGACCTCTTCTGTCCGGCCAGAGCCTGGCTGTTGCAGGAGGCCTTCCTGGCGCTGGGCCTGAAGGAGACAGAGGACAGGAGGGGCCTGCTAGGTCTTCTCTGCACAGTGCCGTCCCTCACACCCTGGTCTGCTCCCTGGGCTCTGCCTCACCTGGCTCTGTTCCTGCTGGATCCGGTCCATCTCTGTCCTCAGGCTACACAGGGAGGCTGGGAAGTCAGGCGCAAGGAGGCTACAAGTCAGGCCCCCACTGGTTCCTTCCCCACCGGCCAGCCCAGGCCAGGGCGCCTCCCATACTCACCCTCTAACACCTCTGTGGGGGTGGGGGGGAGGGAGAGAGGGAGAGAGAGAGAGATGTTGGTGGAGGCTTGTCCTCCCATGTCTCCCCTCCTCTGCCCAGGTGGTCCCGCGGCAGGTCAGGCGCCTGGCGGCAGGGGAGCTGGCTGGGCCCTCACCTGTCTCCTCCCGCTGCACCCGCAGCTGCCCCTCCAGGCTGGCCCTGGCCGCCGTCTCCTCCTCCAGCGCCTCCCGCAGATTAACGATCTCAATCCGCAGGCGCTCGGCCTCGTGCTCCCGGGCCTGCAGCCGGGCGCGCGCCTCCTGCCGCGTGCGGTGCAGCAGCTGCTGCAGCTCCTGGAAGGGACGCGAGTAGCCCGCTGGGCACCGGGCCGAAGAGCAGGACAGGAGCCGGCGGGGCCGCTGGCCAGAGGGGGATAGCGGGGAGGAAGCGGAAGGAAGGAAACTGCCCCAGCAGGAAAGAACCCAAAGGCCAGGCGGGAGGGTACAGAACACCCCACGTTCGCAGTGGAAACGAAGGCACCGCGCCCGACCCGCGCACAGCGCAGGGACTCAGAAATGGGGCGGGGCCGGAGTTCCAGAAGACCAAGAGACCCCTGGGTCAAGCCCCCAAGCAACAGAGTCCAGCCCTCCATTATTTATGGACTGAAAAGTAAATCAAAAAAGAACGAGAGGATGAAACAGGATCCAGGAAAAGGGGCACCGCAGAAGTGGATGTGCGCGTAACCGCGGGGTAGGGACAGGTCCCAGGGATCTTTGCATTTTGAATAAATTACATTATTCATAAATTACATCAACAAAGGCCATGCACAGATCAATGATGATGGCTTATGAACCAAAGATCATGATGAATTCAGTTTAAGGATCTCAGGTCTCTCAAAAACAGGAAACAAACCAAATCGTTGCCTCCTGGGTGTCAGGAATTGTTAACTCTTCTTCATGCCAATGCTGGGAAGACACTATGGTCCCATTTCTCAGATGAGGAAACGGAGCCTTAAAGAGGTCAAGTGGGTTGGCCAAGGCAAAGAGCCAAAACAGCTGCCAGGGTCTGTCCCCAGGTCCCCAGATGCTCTGCTCTGCCTGGAAAGGAAGGGCCCACAGGTTGCCCAGGGCTCTTTGTGCCCACGCCCTGCTCACCTGCACCGAGCTGGGCAGCGACTCATCCTCGCCCTCGAGCTGCTCCAGGCTCTGGGGGACTGAAGAGGGCAAATGCTCAGCCCGGAGCCCCTGGTTTTCCTCATTCAGCCGCTTTACCTCATGGTGCAGGCACTTGTGAGAGGTGGCCAGTTCTGCCTGGGGACAAACATGGCAGTGAGGAGGGCAGGCTGGCTCCTGATGTGCTGAGGCAGGAAGACGCCCCCTTACTGCTTGGCTTTGGCTCCAGGCTCTAGACACCCTCCTGTTGCCCTGGAGCACAGGTGGGCAGCTGCACTCCATGCTGGGCCTTACTTGGCCCACACTGTTCCTAAAACCCTCAAGTCGCTGCCAACTTTGACAATTGGGAGCTGATGCACAGGTATGGGGGTTTCTGGCTTCTCTTGAAAAATCAGAACGTCTAGCTGCAGGGAGCTGGCACTCCAGGCAGGAAGGATCTGCTTAACTGAGCAGCTGTCCCCTCAGGACCCCTCCTCCTGGGCCAGGCCACTACCACACCTTCCTACCAGGCACCTGGTGCCATCTGATCCCTTCCCCCTCCTCTGGCCTCGGTAATCACGGGGCTTGTTTTCCATCTCACAATCCACAATCCAGGCCCCATTATCTCAACCTCACAGAGGGTGAAGCAGAGGCCCTGAGGTCGCAGGTTAGTTCAAGATCACAAGAGCTCCGGCTGTGGCTGCGCGGCCCCCAAACCCTTTACCTACCTGGCACCAATGCCTGGGGGAGGCCAGAGCAGCCGGAGGAGGAACAGGTGCCCCAACTAGCCTGACCCCGCTTCCTCCTGCCACACGTCCCCAGCACTCACCATCTGCAGCTGCACCCGCTCCTGGGCCTGGCTCACGGTCCCCTGCAGGGTCCGAAGCAGCTGCTCTGAGTTCTGGACCTGGGCCAGGAGCACCTGCATCTGGGGGTGGAAGGAGGACATCCGTGAGGTCAGGGCCACCTGGGGGGCAGCAGGTGGCCAGAGGCCCTCTGAGGGCAACAGCAGAGGCTGGGACCCACCTGCTTGGCGCAGTCCTCGGTGCTCCTTCTCAGGCCCTCCTGCAGTTCATCCCGCTCGAGGCTGACACTCTCCAAGTCCTTCTGCAGTTGCCGGCCCTGCCAGAGACCCAGACCTGTCTCAGTCTCCAAGGGAGGCCATCCCTCTCCTGCAGGCTCCGTGCCATCGTCCCCTGGCCCCCTCAGCCAGATGCTCAGGGACGCTGCGTCCACCCTGGCAGGCCCCACCCACTCTTCCTGTCTCTGCTGCCATCTCCTGGTCCAGTCACTGCCTTCTCCTAAGCCACAGTTCCAACCGGTCCTGGTCATCCAGCTGCTCCCCAGCCCCCCACAGCCCACCCCGACACACAGGCCTCTCCCTGGCTGGGCCGCGGCGCTTCCTCCTGGCCTGTCTGAAGTGTGGGCTCTGAAGGACAGCCCCTGCCTCCTCCTGACCTCTCTCCTGGAGGCCTTCCTGCACCCCCCCTGCCCCTGAAAACTGCCGCTTTGCCACCATCTGGGTCTCAGGTCCCACGCTGACAGTCTCTGCCCCAGGCCCTCTTCAGTTGTGTCCTGGGCGACTCGCCCTGTGACCTTATCCACTCTGTGTGTCCGCGTGTGCTGGTGTCTGACTCCCGCCCTCTAGGGACGGTGTCTCCTTCCTCATGGCGTCCCCCACTCTAGCTCTAGCTCTAGCTCGGGGCCAGGGTGGCATGTGGCCCCAGGCCATCCGCCCTGTCCACCCCGTCCACACACCTCGGCCTGCAGCTGCTCCCACTGGTTGTCTGGGACCAGCTGGTACCCAGGAGGGGGCAGGTAGATGCCCTCGGGGACCAGGGTGCCCGTGGACACCAGGGAGGCCGTCTCCTCCTGCTCGGGGCTCAGGCCCTGGCGGCTGCGGGGCAGGGAGGCGCTGCTGCCGGCTCCGCCGAGGGAGAAGGAGGAGATGGAGGCGCCGTCGTCACAGTTGTGGGCGAAGGCCTCGGCGGCCGGGCCCCCATCGCCGCTCGGCTCCTCCAGGGGCTCCAGGGGCGGAGATGGGTTGCGGGACAGCAACTCCGTGGAGCCGTGCAGGGAAGGGGGGTGCCGGGGACGTCTCTAGGGAAGGGTGCAGGAAAGAGGCTGGGGAGCTGGCTCCTGGGCGCCCCTTCCCGGCCCCTGGGCGCCCCTTCCCGGCCCCTGGGCGCCCCTTCCCAGCTCCACGCCCCCGGCCGCCCCTCACCTGGATCTCTTGGATCAGCTCCTCCGCCTTCAGAAGCTTTGCCTTGAGCTCCGCGATCTCCTGCTCCATGGGCAGCACGATCTCTCGCAGCTTCTCCGAGTCCTCGTGGGCCTGGGGGACGTCAGGAGGTGAGTGGGCAGGACAGCACCGGGCAGCCCCTGGGCCCCTCAGTTCTGTTCAAGGTTCCTCTGAGCGCTTCGGGGCAGGAGGCAGGTAAAAGGGTCAAGGTCCTGACTACCTTCCTTTGCCCACTTCCTCTCCAACATCTTTTTTTTTTTAACCCTAAAACTTCTTAAATCTTAACTTCTGCCACACCATCCATATTTATATTTCTCAGCTTTCCTATAACACGATCCTATGACTCAGTTCCAGCTAATGTGGTGTAAGCAGATGTGCCACATGTGAACTTCCAGGGCAACTCCTTAAAGGAACAGGAGGATATGTCTTTCTGTATTTCTTCTTGCTGAATGAAATGTGGATGTGATGGCGGGCACTCAAGGAGTCATCTTGGGCCATGAGGCAATTTGCTCTCTATGGCAAAACAGCCATGGAGGAGAAGCCTGGCTTCCTAAGGACTTACGGAGCTGCTACACCAGTCTGGACTTTAAGAAAAATAAACTTCTATTTAAGCCAATGCTAAATGGATCTTCAATTGCATGCAGGCAAACCTCATCCTAACCTAACTGATATGCCCTCCCACACTCCCACACAACCCCACGGGTGATTAATACTCTTTTGTTCCTGCTGAGCTTGCAGAGCAAGAGCCCCTGCACGTGTCACTTGGCTTCTCTAACCAACCAACCAAAACTGGGCCATATCACCAATGCAGTTCCTCCCGCCACAAGTGCCAGGTCACTGAGAATGGCCCTGTCATCCACCCAGGTGTTCAAGGCAGAAATTGGCCAGTCATCCTTTCTGTTACCACCCTCTTCCAATTCATCCAGTTTTTCTTTTCTTTTTTTTTTTTTCCAGTGCTGAAGATTGACCCAGGGCCTTGTGCCTGCCAGGCTCTATCATTAAGCTATATCCCCAGCCTTTTTGAGTTTTTTAGTTTTGTTTTAATCTTGAGACAGGATCTTGCTAAGTTGCTGAGGCTAGCCTCAGATTTGCCATCCTTCTGCCTCAGCCTCCCAAGTCTCAGGGGTTACAGGTATGCACTACCATGCCATCTATCTCTTGAATCACTTTTCCACATGAATGCAATTTAACCCTCCAAATCTCTTATAGGAACAGCTGCAATATAAACCTGTGTGGTCAGAACAAACACCCCGATCTCATCTGCGGCCCCCGAATATACTCTGCAGATGCCTAAGCAACAGTGATGGCTAAACGCAGGGGTTGCCCAAACTAGCCCCTGCCTGACTGCAGACTGGACTGCCTTCCTCCACAGCAGGTGGCTGTCACCGAGCAAGGTCCTCCTCCTTACCACTCTGCAAATGTTCCCCGAGAAACACTGGCTGCAAGGAGCAGCCTCTGCCGGAAGCTGAGGAGTGGAGGGAGGCTCTCCTTTCTTGGGCTCCTGTTTTGACCCTTGTCTTTCTAACTGGGCAGTTCCCTCCATCTCCCCAAGCCTCAGCTTCCTCGAGCATGAAATGAGGTATTAAGTGAGTACCTCACAGGGCTGCTGTGTGGATCGAACGAGGCAGCGGTTTAAATTCACTTTAAAAGATGAAACATTTGAAAATAGGAGCTTCCTATTGTTGTTTTTAGTTGTGTGTGAGTGTGTGTGTGTGTGTGTTTACGTGGTGCTGTAGATTGAACCCTGGGCTTTGCACATCCTAAGCAAGTGCTCTACCTCTGACCTACATCCCCAGCCCTGTGTGTGTGTGTGTGTGTGTGTGTGTGTGTGTGTGTGTGTACAAACATACACACATATAAATTAAACATATATACAGATAGATACAGTTTTTTTGTTTTTAAGAGACAGGGTTCTCCAGGCTGGCCTCAAACTCCTAGGCTCACGCCATCCTCCAGCCTCAGCCTCCTGAGTGGCTGGAGCTACACCCGACTCACTATTTTTGTTTAATGATAACAACAATAATAAAGGAGGCTCTGTACCATAGAAGTTAAGAACAAAAACTCCAGGACCTCACTGCTTGGACTGGTAGATGCCAACTCCGCTTCTTTATATGTGCAAAAGCTGGAGCATCACGGAGTCCCTGAGCCTCCCCTTACCTGCTCAATGGACCTGGTGCTCCCGCCTCACACGTGGGCGAAGACCGGAGGCCCCAGCTCTGCCCAGCACCAAGCACCCAGCGCCTGGCGCACGAGAGGTTCCCTTAAGGGTTAGTGCCCTCCCCCTTTCACGGCCGATCTGGCTTTGGAGGTAATGAAGTTGGTCGCCCCACCAGCACGGGGCAGGCCAGGACTGCGCCAAGGGGCCAGCAGTCTGCGGTGCTCTGTACTCCGCCCGGAGTTGTCGCTCCGCGTCCTGCGCCAGTGACTGTGGACGGGCACCTCAGCGATTCCCACCCAACACCTTCCTGAGGCCCAGGGGGACACAGGCCACCCCGACCCCAACCTTTTCCATCTGCTTCTCCAAGGAGTCCAGGGGGTGGGCCCGGGCCAGCAGCTGCTTCAGGTGGCCCAGCTCTCGCTCCTTCTCCTCGGAGTCCTGCTGCTGCTGCTGCCGCTCCTGCTTCAGGGACGCGATCTGGGCTTCATAGCTGCTGATGGAGTCTGCGGGGGAAGGGTGGCGCTCTCGATGTGCTGCCTGCCTCCGGAAGGCCATCTACCACAGTGGGCATCACAGGGCTCTGCACACAGAGCTGGGCCGGCCGTGGCCTCTGTGTGCCTTAGCATCCCCAGCAACAAAACAGGGTGCTGCTGACCCACTGCTGGTTACAGGACCAAGTGAGACGACATGGGTAAGGTGCTCAGCCCTCTCCCTGGCACATGACAGGGACCTTGGCCAATCTATCTCTCAGATGTATTTGATTAAAGACCTGGTCCCTAACATTTATACTAAAACCGAAAGTCAAACACCATTTTAGTTAGCAGGAAATGGTTCTGATATATGCAGTACTGATTGATAGATAGATTTTTTTAAACTCAGGGGCACTCGACCACTGAACCCCATCCCCAGGCCTATTTTGTATTTTATTTAGAGTCAGGATCTCACTGAATTGCTTAGCACTTCGGGGTTGCTGAGGCTGGCTTTGAACTCACGATCCTCCTGCCTCAGCCTCCCATGCCACTGGGAGGCATGGAGCCACTGCTCCTGGCTGCAGTATTTCTCTTAATGTGGACCAATTTCAGAAGTAAAGGCTCAGTCGCCACACTGCCTGGGTTTATATTGGAAGCATATGTCCAAATCAATTGCACCACATAAATTCACCAAGAGGTGACAGGACAGAGAAGCTGGCATCGTGACAGCTAATCTGGGCATACTCAGAGTGAAGGAGGGACTGAAGGTGATGATACGCAGCCCGTGAATCAGGGTGGGTGGCACGACCAGGCAGAATGGTTGCCAACAATTTCCAGATAACCAACAGCTGGTTGATGGGTAGGACCTAAGGTACCAGAAACCTTTATTTTGTGCTCTGGAGCACAGTGTGATGATACTTGATTTTGCGGTCAAAACAGGACTGGATTTGCAAGTGATTCTCTGGGCCACCAAGCTGTTTTGGATACAGTTCAAAGTAATGCTTGGATACTTCACGATGGAAACTGTATATGCAGACAACAGGATGGGCCAGAATTTCTGTTAAAGCAGTAATTACCGTCTCTGTGACTTCTACAAGGGCACACTGTTCAGATAAAGAATCACTGGGAGAATTTGAAAAATCTGATCTTCAGAGACAAACTGTCCAATTGATCCTAGAATAGATTGTGAAAACACAACGGCTATTCCTATTAATACGGATCAGCTACAACAAATATTTTGGGGTTTTTGGTTTGGGGTGGATTGAACCCAGGGGTGCTCTACCACTGAGCTATGTCCAGGTAACAGGGCCAGCGGGAGCAGAGGCCCAGAGGCGAAAGGTGGCAAATGTGTCTGGGCACAGCGGCATGTTAGAAAAACCCAAGTGAAGGCTCCTGAGGAGAGATGCTGGGAAGGGGGGGGCAGTGCATGGCTCCCGAGGTTTGGATTTGCACTACAGGTCTGTGACACCAACAGTAGGTAGAACAAAAACATTTTCTCTCTGCACAGACGTTTATTTATCTTAATGTGTACTAATGTTAGGAGTAAAGGTTCAGTTGCCAGATTACCTGCCAAATCTTCTGCTCCTGTCTAGCTGTGTGACCTTGGGCAAGTTATTTAAACTCTCTAGGACTCAGAGTTCCCTCTGTCAAATGGAGTTGGATAATAGTTCCTACCTCATAGTTTGTTATGAAGATGAAATACTCATAAAATATTTAGCTTTGTGCCTGGCATATATAAGTGCTCAATAAAAGCTACTGTTATTACTTGAGACACACCTTTTTATTTTTTATAGAGATAAGAAGCTTCCTTTAATACATGTATGTAAGCTTTTAAGAAGTAAATCTATTAAAAGAACAATTACTGCCAGGCATGGTGGTACATGCCCGTAATCCCAGCAACTTTTTTTTTTAAATACTTTTTAAAATTGTAGATGGACACAATATCTTTATTTATTTATTTATTTATTTGTATGTGGTGCTAAGGCTCGAACCCAGTGCCTTATACCTGTGAGGCAAGTGCTCAACCACAGCCCCTAATCCTAGCAACTTGAGAGGCTGAGACAGGAGGATCTCAAGTTCAAGGCCAATGATAGCAACTTAGCAAGACCCTAAGCAACTTAGTAAGACCTCATCTCAAAATAAAAAGGTCTGGGGATGTAGTTCAGTGGTAAAGTGCCCCTGGGTTCAATCCCTAGTACCCAAAAAAAAAAAAAAAAAAATTTTTTTTTAAAGAACATGAAGTCAATAACAGGATGAATTGTATGAAGATCTAACTACATTGCATAAGTATGGATGCCTGGAAATGTAGGAGACAGCTCCAGATCCGGAAACGCATGGTGGGATGGGAGTGTTAGGCGGTTTACTCTGGAAACCAGTGTCAAGGCCAGATCATTGAGGGAGATCTGAGTCTGGGACAACAGGCTAGGAGAAAGCAGACAGAGCCCCATTACAGCAGGTGGCGACAGGTCTGTCCTATGTTTCAAAGACTTTTGCCACTGACTAAATGATGAGGCAGGAATTAGGAAAAGAATCTCAGGGCCCTGGGAGCAAGAGAGCTGGTGCTTCCCAAGTACAGAGGAGGGAGGGAGGACGGTGTATATGTGTGTGGGAGGGGTGGGCAGGGGTGCCTGGGGAAGGTCGGAAATTGGAGGATCACATTCACAGACTGGGCCCCCAAGCTGAGTCTATAACCCAAGAGCCCAGACTAAAATAAGACTCATTCAGGGAACTGAAAAGTTTCTTGCTTATCTTTAAGGTTGATCAGTCATCAGTGAGGGACGAGAAATGACAGAGAACAAGGAAAGAGACAGAGCAGGGAGCTAAACTTAGCTATAACTAACAAGAGTGGCTGCCATCACGTGTGGTTCCTCTATGCAAATCAGAAAAGGGTGGCCCTAGCTCTGGGCCATAGGCATACCCTGAGCTAGACCACCCTGCAACCCTCCTACCACTGATCTGTCCTCCTTCTTATCCGGCGGATACTCCCTCTTATGGGCTGATGGGGAGTCTGGGGGAGAGCCCCTCTCACCTTTCAGGATGGCCTGCAGCGAGGCCACCTCCTCTTGACACTGCCGCTGCACTGCAGCCACAGCCTCGGCTTTGGTGCTTTCGCTCACCTCCGCCACCGCCTTCATGGTCTCCATTTCTGCCAGGGCGCCTGCCAGCTCAGCCCGAAGCCGGCTGAGCTCACCTGACTCGGTCTCAACCTTTACACCTTCAAGGGGCTGGGGGTCCATGGCTGTGGAGGACAGGAATCGGTCGCTATGCCCATTACTTCACGAATCCCCAACACTCCGGGCCACCCACCAAATCTGCAAGTCCTTCAACTCGGTACGGCAGCGCCACCTTCAACCCGGCCCCGCCCCACTCACCTGGCCCCGCCCCACTCACCTGGTCCCCGCCCCTTCCTCGCCTCTCCCCCACTTCATTCTGCCCGGCGTTGCCTACAGTCGGTCCTCGGTTCACCCAATCTCCTCTTCCCTTCAACGCGACCTCCACAATGGCCCCGCCCCTTCCTCACTGCGCCCCGCCTCTCACCTGCCACTGGCCCTCCCCTCGAGCCACCAGGCCCCGCCCCTTGCGCCGGTGGCTCAAGGCCCCGCCCCCTTTCCCGACGGCGTGACCCCGCCCCTTTCTCCAGCCTCCCCTCTCCTCCCCCCACCCCCCGGCGGCCGAGCTCGGCTCCGCCTCGGGCTCCAGCGCCCCCCGCGTGCACGAACGCTCCCCGACGTACCGGCCCCCGGCCGCAGCAGCCGCCCGTCCTCGCTCGCGGCCGCCGGCGCAGCTGCCGCCATCGCCTCAGCGCAAACGGCGGATTCCCGCACTCCCTGGTGACGGCGCTGGCCGCTTCCGGGTCCTCTCGGCTGTTTCCGGATCCGCTCGGCTGTTTCCGGATCGGCCCCGTACCCGCGGCCCAGGCCGGAGGTGAGGGGAATTGCCGAGCGTCGGCCGAAGATTCCCGAGTGGACACCGGCCCTGGCTCCGGGTCCCGCCCCTCTCCTGGGCCGCGCGGGTCCTGAGGACCCTGCCCTTCCAACTGCAAAGAGGTCCTTCCCCGGCGTCTCTCCGCGACCTTGGAAGTTCTGCTGCTGTGCCACCTCGGGGACGCCGGCCGGCCTCGCCCGGGAGGACGAAGCGCTGTCTGGCTCCTGTCGCGCTGCTCCCGGAGTCAACCCTGGATGGCCCCCGGCCGCCCTTCCGCCGCAGCCTGGCTCACGTTACAGCGAGCCGTGGCCCGGCCCTCCCTGCTCCGCCGCCCTGGTGGAGCGTCCCTCGGGCCAGGGCTGGGTCGGCTTCATTTTTCTGGGCGCCTCCGAGTCCCCACGTAGTCAGGCGTAGAAGTGCGAAACTTCCACGTCCCCACCCCCATTTTGAAGCCGCTTCCTGCTAATCCCCTTCTCCCCCTCCCGGTGCCTCTCAAATCCTTCCTCTGGCGCAGCCTGGCTCAAGCTCTCCTTATCTGTGACCTCTCCCCTTGGAGAGTGCAGGCACTTACAACTCAAGCCCAGAGCCTTGCTTCTCTTTACCCCAAACCTGTTTTGTTTTTGTTTAAACTGGGGACTGACCCTAGTATTAACTTACATCCTCATTTCTTTTTCAGTTTTTTGAGACAGGGTCTCTGTAAGTTGCTTTACTGGCCTCAAACTTGTGATCCTCCTGGCTCAGCCTACCTTGTCACTGGGATTACAGTTGTGTGACACCGCACCCGGCCCAAACCTGTTTTCTCCCTCTAAAAGACACTTCAGGAACCTGGAAGTCCTGTAAACTCTACCTCCAGTGTACTCAGTATTCTAGAATGCGTTCCCTTTTCTTCCATTGCTAACATCTAGTCCCAGGGCCCTTCTCCTGAACTTCCTAACTCTTCTCGCAGCCTCTGTGTGGATGGCCACTGTAGTTCATTCTCAAAGCTGCTGGTGCCATCTTTGTAAAATGTCAATCGTGTCTCATTCCTGCAGAAAGCCTTCTAGTAATCTAGCTTGGAAATGGGCAGAGGACAAGAACGGACATTTCACTGATGTCACAAGTGGCAGATATTCTCATGAAAAGATGTTCAACACCATTAGCCTAGGAAAATGCAAATTGAAGCCGCAAGGAGACAGCACTGCAGGCCTCTGGGAATGGCTAAATAAAAGCGCTAACACCAATTGCTGCTGATCATGAGGAGAAAACAGTGTTTCTCATACATTGCTGATAGGAAGGAAAAATGGTACAACCACTGGGGAAAGAATATGGCAGTTGTTGATCTCGGTAAACGCACTCACTTGAACTCACCAAGTTTACCCATCTCAGATCTCCACTCAAATGTCACTTCCTCCATGAGGCCTTTCTTTACCTTGTCTAAAGTAGCCATCTCACTGGGGGACAGTTACAAACGCCTGTAATCCCGGCGATTCAGGAGGCTGAGGCAGAAGGATTGTGAGTTCAAAGCCAGCCTCTGCAACCTATGGAGGCCCTATCTCTAGTTAAAGTATAAAAAAAGGGCTGTGGATGTGGCTCAGTGGTTAAGCATCCCTGGGTTCAATCCCTAGTACCAAGAAAGAAAGAAAAAGACAGAAGCCACCTCTGTCACCTGGCTACTATATGGTGAGCACTTCTCACCACCCGCAATTATTTACTGGTTAGCTTGTTTATCACCATTCTCTTTATCCTTCCCTGACCCCAAAACTTGCATCAAAGTTTTGTGAGAGCAGGCTGGGGATGTGGCTCAAGCGGTAGTGCGCTCGCCTGGCATGCCCGCGGCCCGGGTTCGATCCTCAGCACCACATCCAAACAAGGATGTTGTGTCTGCGAAAACTAGAAAATAAATATTAAAAAATTTCTCTTTCTCTGTCTCTCTCTCTCTCACCCTTTTTTTTTTTTAAAAAAAAAAAAAAAAGCTTTGTGAGATTAGGAGCCCTGTCTTTCTTGTCTTGTGTTTCCCAAAATCTGTTGGGAGGAAAAGGAATGAATAAGTTCTTCCCTTACAGGTCTGTCTGGCCTCCCTCCACGTTGCAGCCAGGGGGAGTTGTGGGAAATATAAATCTGGCCAGGATTATAAATCCCCAATAGCTTCTTGCCCTCAGAATTAAGTCTAGACTTAATTCTTAACATACGTGCACGGTTTCTTTCTTTCTTTTGTAATTTGTAGTTGGGCAGAATCCATTTATTTTATTTGTTTATTCTTATGTGGTGCTGAGGATGGAACCCAGTGCCTCCTGTGTGCAAACCAAGCGCTCTACACTGAGCCCCTGTGCCAGCCCCACATGCAGGGTTTCTAAAAGGTAAAATGATGACTAGAAATGAGCCTCCGATCAATTTGGGGAGCTCTCAGGCCTGGCTTTTATCCTGTAGGCCCTGAGAGCCATTGAAGGCTGCTGAGAAAGAGAAGCACATGACTAATTAAGAAGCTTTGGGAACCAGAATCATTAGACTATTCAAATGACCACTGATCTTTAAGAAGCACAAATTTGTCTTTGTCCCAGCCAGATCATATCTTTAGAGGCCTGGGGAAGAAAAAGAAAAAGGGGGGTTCACTGTGATCATGTGTGACCATTGGCACCCCAGTTCCATCACTGCGGGCAGAATCTTGCCAACGTTGCAGGTCCACTGGCAAGGCAGTCCAGGGCTTCCTCCAGGTACTTGTAGAACTAAATCTCTAAGTCATTTGGACTTAGGCAGTAGCACTGTTTTGTTTGTTTGTTTGTTTTTTGGTATTGAGGATTGACCCAGGGGCACTTAATCACTGACCCACATCCCCAGCCCTTTTTAATATTTTATTTAGAGACTGGGTCTTGCTAAATTGCCTTGAGGCCTTGCTAAATTGCTGAGGTTGCCTTTGAACTTGTGATCCTGCTGCCTCAGCCTCCCTAGCAGCTGGGATTACAGATGTGCACCACTGCGCCTGGCATTTTTGTTGTTGTTATGTCCCATTTTACTGTGTGTGTAGAATGCCCAGCTGAGAACATAATTGCAAATATTCGGTTGTGCAAAAAGAGGTGATAGTAGGTGGGTACGACATAAGCAACTGATGCGAGGCACTAAGCAACTCAGTGAGGTCCTGTCTCGAAATACAAATGGCTGGGGATGTGGCTCAGTGGTTAACTGCCCCATGGTTCTATCCCCAGTACCAAAAAAGAAAAAAAAATTTTTTTAATTGCTTTTTGCAATGCTGGAGCTTGAACTTGCACCCCCAGCACACCCTCAGCACCCCTCCTTGTTTTCTTCCAAAGAAAGCTTTTTTTCTTTTTCTCTTTTCCTTTTTTTTTTTCTACCAGGGACTGAATCCAAGTGCCCTTTACCACTGAGCCACATCCCCAGCCCTTTTTTTTTTTGAGACAGGGTCTCACTAAGTTGCTTAGAGCCTTGCTAAGTTGCTGAGGCTGGCTTCAAACCTGTGGTCCTCCTGCCTCAGCCTCCAGAGCTGCTGGAATTACAGGCGTGTGCCACCATGCCTGGTCCAAAAGAAGCTTTCTTGATAAATGGTGCGTAATTGAGGAACAAAATACTCAGGGCATAGGACTCCAGGAGAGAGCCTGGTGAATTGGTTCTGGAAGGGTCCAAGAGAGGAGGAGATTGATTCTAGAAATAGTTAACTATAGAATGAACCAGCCTTGGGGACGGAGAACATGCACAGGAAGAGAAGAAACTTTTCTCTTGCATTTTGGTAACTTCTTTCCTTCCTTTATTTAACACACACTTATTGAGCACCTACTAGGTGCCAGTGTACATCTAGGGATAGTAAAGATCCCTGTTGCCAAAGAGTGAACATTTGGCACAGAAGGCAGGTGAGAACACTAACACACACGTCATTTGAGACAAGGCAAGTGCTGGAAAGAAAACAACAACAACAAAAAAAAAACAAGAATGTGAGATCAAAAAATTTCCCACGGGCTCAAGGAGGGCCCTTCTGAGGGAGCCATATGTGAGCAGAATCTGAGATGAAAGGAGCCAATCAAGCGGGAAAAGAGCAAGTGCAAAGGGGGGGGGTTGCTTCACAGTGAGAGAAGAGGAGGAGTGTGATGGAGGAGTAGATGGAAAATACGGCATCATTTGGACCTTGGGAAGCCATGCTCTGGAGTTTTATTTTAGGGAGATGAAAAGCCACTGCAGTGTTTTAAGAAGGAGACGACCATGCTCTGGCAAGAGCTGGACGGGGCAGCTGTGGAGCTAATGCTGGGGATTTGAGCTGTTTTGTTGAGTGAGAAGCAAATGGGGATCCAGCGACTCGCCCTCTCCATTCCTCAATGCCCCACTGTTCCCTCCCAGCCCCCTCAACTTGGCCAAAGGGAAGTGGGGGCCCTGCCACCTGTAGAGTCCCCTGGGGTTTGCCCAGGGCAAACAGGAAGCTACAGCCCAGTGAGACTGGCCTGGGAATTGACAACTGAGAAAGCAGGTCTCTTGAGTCCCTGAGCCCTTTTTCTGAGTGCCTTCAGCAGTCTGTCTCTCTCTCTCACACATACACACACACACACACACACACACACACACACACACACACACACACTCTCTCTCTCTGAGAGAGGGACAGAGGGAGAGGGAAAGAGAGATTTAGGAGTTAGGACTCCTGGGTTCTATGCTCCTTGTATCACCAGCCCGCCCGATGCTTGATGTGTGACCTCACACAGAGCCCTGCCCTTCTCAGGGTCTTCATTTCCCCATTTCTAAATGGGTCCTTTCTATAACAGAAGCAGGGGTTTCCTGGAGGAAGAACTGGATGAAAAAGCAACCTGAATCATTAGTCACTTCTAAGGACCACTACAAAGGAGCTGCAGCGGCTCCTGCCTTCTCACATAACTGCCCAGCACCACCCAGCTCTATAAATCAGTGACTGATTTATCCCCAGAATGATCTGCAGGATAGAGTCTCTTGTCATGCCCAGTTTGTGGATAAGGAAATTGTCCATGGTTTTGAACCCAGGCAGCTTTTAGCTATTAATTGACACTGTCTTTAACTGAGGGCCTACTGGGTGCAGGGCTAAAAATGCTGTACCTATATTGTCCTGTTTAGTCTTCACAAACTATATATATATTTTATTTATTTTTTTTCTTGTGGTGCCTTGCACATGCTAGGCAAGCACTATACCACTCAACCACATCCCCAGCCCACAAACCATTTTTTTTATAGTTTGAATATTCTCCCTAGCTAATAAGACAACTGAGGCTTTTTTTTTTTAGAATTTTTTTATTTTTAATATTTATTTTTTAGTTCTCGGCAGACACAACATCTTTGTTGGTATGTGGTGCTGAGGATCGAACCCGGGCCGCACGCACTCCAGGCGAGCGCGCTACCAGTTGAGCCACATCCCCAGCCCCAACAACTGAGGCTTTGAATGATGGAGGAATTTAGCTGAGTGGTGAAGGTAGAAACTTCAAATTCTGATGCCAGGAGCAGTGGCACAGGTCTATAATCCCAGCAGCTCAGGAGGCTGAGGCAGGAGGATCGCAAGTTCAAGGCCAGCCTCAGCAATTTAGCAAGGTCCTGAGCAACTTGGTGAGACCCTGTCTCAAAAGAAAATATAAAAAGGACTGGGGATGTGGTGCTGGGGAGGTGGCTCATTGGTTAAGTGTCCCTGGGTTCAATCCCTGGTTCAAAAAAAAAAAGAAAAATATACAGATTTTGATCTGTCAGACCCCAAAGTGCGCTGGAGGTGGAAGAAACCCCAAGAAATGTTGGTGGGATGAATGGAGGATGTACATGTGAAGGGAAATGGATTCAGGGCGGGGATTGGGAGGAGGAAAGAGGGGGGGGGAGTCTCAGGGAGCTCCTTAGTCTGAATCCCTTCACTCCACAAATTCTGTCAGGTGACTTGATTTAGGGCATAAAGCAAAGGGGACAGTCTCTGCTCCCAAGGGCTTAGGAGCTTGTGGGGGAATTAGAACAAGGAGAGGCACAAATAAGGGCATTTCTCAAGGTGGGGAGTGCAGCAATGAAAACAGAGCTGCAGCAGGAAGAGGGCAAGCTTCACAGGTCGGAGGGTGAGTGGAGAAGGGCCCAGGGGGACCGCCCCCTTCCTCTCTGGGGGGATCGCCTGCCACCCCCACAGACACCCATGCTTCACTGCCCACCAGGCCCGGGCCTGCCCCAGCATCCCCTGCGCGGGGAAGCTGGGTGCCCGGAGGAGCCAGGCCACCATGCCACCTCCTCTGCTCCTGTCCTTCCTCCTCTTTCTTACCCCTGTGGGAGTCAGGCCCCAGAAGCCACTGCTGGTGGAGGTGGAAGGTATGTCCGAAGGGCAGAGAGGGAAGGAGTGGGGTCTGGGCGGCTGGGTTCCTTGACGGGGTAACTTACCCTCTCTGGGCCTCCATTTTCTTATTTGTCAACTTGTGGGAGGGTGAGAAGGACTCTGAGGGTTCGTCCACTCCCAGTCCGTGGGGTCCTCTGGTTTTTTGGAGGGAAGGGGACTAGGGGCTCCTCTCTCCCTCTCTCTCTCTCTCTCTCCCTCTCTCTCTCTCTCTCTCTCTCTCTCTCTCTCTCTCTCCACAGAGGGAAAAGAGATCCTGCTGCCCTGCCTCCAGGATCATGCTCCCTCCCAGCAGCTGGCCTGGTCTCGGGGGAACCAGTCGGAACCCTTCTTAGAGCTGAGCCTGGGCTTACCAGACCTGGACGTCCTTGTGGGCCACCTGGGCATCCTGCTCGTCTTCAACGTCTCTCACCAGATGGGGGGCTTCTACTTGTGCAGGTCGGGGCCCCCTTCCAAGGACACCTGGCGGCCTGGCTGGACAGTGAGCGTGGAGGGCAGTGGTGAGGGCCAGGCCGGGCTGGGCAGTGGGGCTGGGCAGCGGGGCTGGCCAAGGAGAGGGAGGCCTCCAGGGACAGTGGGCCCACGGCCAAAGTGGAGTTGGAGGAGGTCCGCCTGCAGCTTCACGACTGGCACAGCTGCCCCTGGTGTCTCTCACGCTTCTCTTTGGTCGCTGTTTCTCTGCCACCTGCCCCACCCCGCCCGCCATTCTTCATCTCTGTCTCCATCTCTCTGAGTCTTTACTTCTGGGTCTGTATCTCTCTTCCTCTCCTAATGTCTCTGGGTCTGCTTCTGGGTCTCTTCCCAGGGGAGCTGTTCCGTTGGAATGCTTCAGACTTAGAGGCCCTAAAATGCAGCCGGGGGAACATGTCCTCCGGGGGCACTGGGCTCTCTTCTGCTCCCCCCAACACCTCCCAACTCTATGTGTGGGCTAAGGACCACCCTAAGATCTGGAATACAGAGCCGGTGTGTGCCCCACCAAGGGGGAGTCTGAAACAGAGCTTCAACCAAGGTAAGGGGTCTCTGCTGGGGAGATGCCAGGAGGTGGGGTTCCCTGGTGGGGGATGGTGACTGGAAACTGGAAGGTTTGGGGGGATCAGACCCCAAGCATGAGGCTTTCCGTGTCTCTCTCTGCTCCAGATCTCACTGTGGCCCCTAATTCCACACTCTGGCTGTCCTGTGGGGGGTTCCCTACCCCTGTGGTCAGTGGCCCCCTCTCCTGGATCTTCAGGCGCCCTGTTAAGTCTCACATCTCATTGCTGAACCTAAGCCTGAGCAAGGAGGCCCCATCCAGAGACATGTGGGTCCGGGGTTCTGTTCTGTCGCTGCCTCAGGCCACAGCTCAAGATGCTGGCACCTATTATTGTCTCCGTGACAACCTGACCATCGAGATACGCGTGAAGGTCACTGCCCGGACAGGTAGAGTTACCGCCCATTGTAGGTCATCGCATGGGGGTTGCTGGAAGAGTTGGAAGCCAGACAGTCTTAGACCCCTGACCTGAGAGTTGCGAAAAGCCTGGTCCCAAAACCCAATTTCTTTTTGGGGGTGGGAGTATCAGGGACTGAACTCAGGGGCACTCCACCACTAAGCCCGTCCCCAGCCCTATTTTGTAATTTATTTAGAGACAGGGTCTCACTGAGTTGCTTAGCGCCTCGCCATTGCTAAGGCTAGCTTTGAACTCGCGATCCTCCTGCCTCAGCCTCCCCTGCTGCTGGGATTACAGGCGTGCCCCATGGTGCCCAGCGACGGACAGCCTGCACCAGAAACCCAGATTCTCCACACAGCTCTTCCCTCCCTGTCTCTAAGGCTGATTTTCTGGGTCTTCCACTGACGCTGTCTGTTCCTGGCCATCTGCTTTGGGAGGAGCCTTATTCCCCCGCCCCTCACTGCTGGAGCCCTGGGCCTTATCCTCCTCCATGACTTCCCACTCGCATCCCTGACAACACAGTCTTCTCCTGGAACCTTTATTCCCATGGCTCCTGGTGTCACCAAGCCTTAGTAACTCTCCTCTGGGTTTCATACCCAGCTACCCCTGCAATTGCCATTTGATGGCCCATGGAAACCTTAGGCCCAACATATATAAAATAAAAATCAACATCTTTCCCACGTGTGCACTTCTGGGTGGCCCTGCGTAAATGAGAAATGCCAACACCTGTCGCCCGCCCCAGCCGGGAGAGTGGGCATCCTTTCCCCTTTACCCCACCCACTCGGTCATGTTATTCTGCTGGTTCTGTCTCCTGGATTCCCGCCCACCATGCTCTCCAACCAAACCCTCAAACACCATCTCAGCTTCCACCCCAGACTTGACCACAGCGACACGCTAGATCCCAACTCCCGACCTTGTGGACCTACCTTTTCCCTTCACTTTGACCTTGATTGTTTTAACGGCAGCAAGAAGCTGATTGCTAAACTCCACTTAATCCCCACATCCCCTTGGATCACACCCATGCTTTTTACTTGGTTTGCTCAATAAATACTGCCTCACGCTGGGTACCAGGTTGTGTGGCATGGTCCCTGTCCTCCTAGGATATGGCTCCTTAGAGGGAGGGAGAATAGTCCTCCTCATAGCTTGGGACTTAAGAGACTATGCCTTGCTTCAATCCCCAGGTGTATGGTCCTTTTGGATTTTTGTTTTCTGGGTTTTTTGTTTTGTTGGTACCAGACTTTGAACCCAGGGATGCTTAACCTCTGAGCCACATCCTCAGCCCTTTGTAATTTTTTTTAATGTTTATTTTTTAGTTATAGGTGGACACCATGTCTTTATTTTACTTTATGTGGTGCTGAGGATTGAACCCAGTGCCTCACGCATGCTAGGCAAATGCTCTACCACTGAGCTACAGCCCCAGCCCTGCCCTTTGTAATTTTTAAATTTTGAGACATGGCCTCTCTAAGTTGCTGAGGCTGGCCTTGAATTTACAATCCTCCTGTCTCAGCCTCCCAAGTCACTGGGATTTCAGACTTGTGCTACCACAGCCAGCTCCTTTGTGTTCTTGAGGCTGGGAAGGAAGACGCCAGCCTGGGGTCCTTCCTTGACTCACAGCACCCTTTCCTTAGCAGTTTGGCACTGGCTGCTGACGACTGGTGGCTGGAAGGTCCCCCTTGTAACTTTGGTTTATCTGATCTTCTGCCTGGGTTCCCTGGTGGCCTTTCTTCATCTTCGAAGAGGTGAGTTATGTCCCCCAGCCAGTTTGCTTGAACCCTACCCCCTCTACCTCAGGATAACACACACTGGCTAGTATGACACCTGTTTTTCTCTCTTCCCACCCCTCCCCCATCCTACAACCCTGTCCCCCCATTTCTCCATTTCAAACTTCCCATTCTCCTTGGAATTCGAACTCATCTCCTCTGTTGACCCAGGGGACCTCCTTAGTACCCCCTAAATCCTCACTCTGCCAAGCACTCCTCCTCTGATCCCTCTTCTTAACTCCCACCAGCCCTGATCCAGAGGAGGTTAAGGAAGCGGATGATTGACCCCACCAGGAGGTAATCCAGCAAGGGCACCCTCAGCCCCCTTTTATCTTATGTGATGCATTTACTGTTTCCTCCGCCCCGGGGTCTTTGCCCCATCTCCACCGGGAGTATTACTGCCCAGGCTCCAAGTGCAGCTCCAAAGCTGTGTCAAGTCCTCCTGGAGTGATCCCGACTCCTCTGTAGCTTGTCCCACAGAGGAGCCAGCTAATCACGAGTGACCACGTTCAACCTCTGAGGCCCCAAACTGAATCTGAAGTGTGTCCCAGGGTCCTTGCCAGGTCTAGCCTCAGTGCACGTCCCCTGCTTCCACCAGGTTCTTCAAAGTGACGCCTCCTCAGGGAAACGGGACCCAGAACCAGTATGGAAACGTGCTATCCCTTCCCACGCCCACCTCTGGCCCGGGTAAGAGACCAGCAGCCCTTCAGGCCAGGCCCAGCCCTTCCAGCCTGTAGCTCCGCCCCAGCGCGAGAGCTCCACCCATTGCCTCATCCCTCCAATCCCCTGAGCGCCAGGCCTTCCCGAGAGGCAGGTGGGCGGAGGCTGCGGAGCCCCACCCAGGTGTGGCTCCGCCCCCAGAGTCAAGCCCCGCCTCCAGGACACAAAGCCCCACCCCCACGACGCCTCCTCATGTCCAGTTCCACCCCCAAACCGTGCCCCAGAACTTGAGGCCACCACCCCGGATATAGATCTGGCCTCCGTGGTTCAAGGCCAGGTAACTAAACCCAGAGGCCATCCCTGGAACCTACAGCACCCTCTCCCCCTGCCCCCTCACGTTGTCGTCTCCAGGACGTACCAAGCGCTGGGCGGCAGGCATGGGAAGCGCCTCCCTGTCCTACGGAAACCCGCCCCGCGATGCCCAGGAGGCTGGCACCCCAGAAGCAGGTGAATGAGGGGGTCCTTGGTCCCGCAGAGGTGTTGAAGCTGTCTGTGGCACATTCTGGCCTGGGCTGGAGGACGACAACAGGGATTCAGTTCCCCACCCCTGTCCCCAAACCCGCAGGACTAGAAGAAGAAGGGGAGGGCTATGAGGAGCCGGACAGCGAGGAGGGGTCCGAGTTCTACGAGAACGACTCCAACCTCGGGCGGGACCAGCTTTCCCAGGGTAAGGCTGCCCACCCTCCGTCTCCCCACTTCCGTGGGCTGTGGACCCCTGCTGGATGTCCCTCCTTCTCCTCCAGATGGCAGTGGCTATGAGAACCCTGAGGATGGGTCCCTGGGTCCTGAGGACGCAGACTCCTTCTCCAACGGTAATTTAGGGTCCTTGTGGGGCTCCAGGTATGGGGGAGGGGCCAGCACAGTGGAGCGCCTCAGGGTGGGAGTGGTCTCTGGAGCTTTCCTTGTGCCTCAGCTGAGTCTTACGAGAACGAGGATGAAGAGCTGGCCCCACCGGTCACCAAGACAATGGGTGAGTATGAAGAAGGTCGCACTCCTGGGAAGGGGAAAGGTCTGGAAGCTGGGAGGAATAGTGAGGTCCCTTTTCATTTTTCAGACTTCCTGAGCCCCCATGGGTCTGCCAGGGACCCCAGCCGGGAAGCAACCTCCCTTGGTGAGAGACACTTGGGACTAGCCTGCCTTGCCCAGTCTGGGTGACCTGCCCTCAGCCCTGGTACCAGGCCCAACCTTGACCTGATTCTGACCCCAAATTCAAGCTTAGCTCTGACCTTAGATTTGACTCCTAAGTGTAACCTCAACAATGATCCCATCCCCAATTTGGACCCTCGGTATTTACACTGTCACTAATCTTAAACATCAACATCAAGCCCAATGCACTGCCAACCTTGACCCAATGCACTGCCAACCTTGACCCTAGCTCAATTTCCTCTTCATTCTCACTTTTCCCAAATCTGCTCCCTGCCCCACCCCCAAACCCCAGGATTGAACCTGGAGTCTTGTACCAGAGCTACGTCCCCAGCTCTACTTTATTTTATTTGGAGACAGGGTCTCACTAAGTTGCTGAGGCTGGTCTCAAACTTGGGATTCTCCTCCTTAGCCTTCGAGAGGCAGGGTGAGCATGTGCTTCTGTCCTGGCTCCAGTTTTTCTGACCATGACCATAATCTAACCCATACCTAACCCTGAGCCTACAACTAAGCAGGACCCCAAACCTGGTGGTGACCTAATCAATCATTCCAACATGGGTGGGGCCTCCACCTTCCCGGCCCCTCAGGTTCCTTCCCAGTGGTAGGCCAACTTCCTTCCAAGTCCTGGGCATGGATCTGGCCTCCAATTCTCCATCCCCCGCCCAATCAGGGTCCCAGTCCTATGAAGATATGAGAGGGATCCTGTATGTGGCCCCCCAGCTCCGCCCCCTTCGGACTGGTCCCAATCATGAGGAAGGTACGGGCTTCTGCACTGTCCCTGGGTGTCCTCTGGCGGACTTCCCTTCCTAGCCTACTTCCACCCCCACCTGCGTTTTGCTTTTTTCTGGTCCTTCGCAGACGCAGACTCTTATGAGAACATGGATAATCCCGACGAGCCAGAACCAGCATGGGGAGGGGGAGGGCGCATGGGAGCCTGGAGTAACAGGTGACCCCCAGGTGACCAGGTGAGCTGGGAAAGGCCGCTAGGAAATGAGGAGGAGGAGGAGGAGGAGGGAGATACGCAGGGATGGCAGAGGACATTGACTCTGAGAAGGAGAGGGAAAGCGGTGCCCAGAGCCTGGCGGGCAGCGGAGGGCCCCTGGACCCATTTCCCCCCCCATTTCTTCTACACAGCTTCGTGTCCTGAGGCCCCAACACCTGCCTACTCCTGACTTGGAAATCTGGGGACTCCCAGCAGACAATGTCAAACCCTGGAGTGAAGTTGCTTGGGATATTGGTGTGTGTGTGTGTGTGTGTGTGTGTGTGTGTGCGCGCGCTGCGCGTGCACGTGTGTACATGCATGTAGGCTTATGTGTGTGTTTTTGAGAATGTACAACTGAATCTTCCAACCCCTTTTGCTTTCCCCAAATAAACTCAATGAACTCTTCCAGTCCTCTGAAGTGTAGTGCTTTTTTGTGGGAGGGAAGGAAAGGTGAGGATAGACACACTCCTGTCCCCTCTTGAGTTCCCCAGAGGCAGGAGGGCTGCATTCCATGTACTGCGTGGCTTGGCATGTACCATTCATTGCCCTCATCTACCTGTTCCTCACCTTCAGCTTCATTCCCACAACCCAGTTATCCAACTATTGTTCACTCGGCAGTTGTATGCACAAGGAAGAAACCCTGCAGGGACTGGCAGACTACCTAGACGCATCTTCCATCATCATACAGTCTTTATTTATTGAGCATCTACTATATGTATCCAGGCTGGTCAACTCCTGGGCTCAAGTGGTCGTCCTGTCTTAGCCTCTTGAGTAGCTGGACTACAGGCACTCACCACTATGCCGTTTTTTTGGTGCTGAGGATTGACCCTGTGGCCTGATGGGTGCTGAGCATGTGTTCTATCACCAATCTACCCCCTCAGCTCCATGAAATAAATATTTGGTCTTCATCCCTGTTTCCTGGTATACAGATAACTCCTGAAATCCTCGGAATCTCCAGAACTCTATCTAGCGAGTTGACTTGACGGATGGTTGTCAACTCCCAGGGAACTTTAGGACGGGGGTCATAAGAAAGAACAAAGCAGGATTAGAGGGTTAGGACTTTCAGCCCACCCCTCAACCCCCAGGGAGGAGAGAGGAGCTAAAGGTCAGTTGATCACCAGTGGCCAGTGGTGTAATCAATCATGTGCACGTACAGAGCTTCCTTGAATCCCCAAAGGCCAGGGCTTGGAGAGCGTTAGGGTAGCTGAACAGGGGGAGGTTCCTGGAGGAGGGTGCCTTGAAGAGGCCGTGGAAGCCTCGTGCCCTGTCCCACGGGCCTTGCCCTGTGCCTCTCTTCATCTGTCTTCTGTAACAAACTAGTAAATCCGTTTCCCTGTGTTCTGTGAGCCACTCTGGCAAGCTGATGGAATCCAAGGAGAGGGTCGTGGGAACCCTGGTTTGTAGCCAGTGGGTCAGAAGCACAGGTAAAGCAAGCTGGGGGCTGCCATCGGCATCAGAAGGAGGAGGGGAGCAGTCTTGGGGGGCTGTGTCCTAACCTGTGGGATCTGATGCTCTCTCCAGGTAGTGCAGAACAGAGCTGGATTAGGGGACACCCAATTGGTATCTGCTGCAGAATTAATTGCTCGCTTGCCAATGGGGAGAAGTCCTTTCAGAAGTCCTTTTAGTCTCCTGAGTTCAATCCCCAGGATCAATAAGATTATATTAACACATTTCATCTTCACAAACTTAAGAGGCAAGTATACTTCATTATGGCCATTTCATAGATGAGGAGACTGAGGCAGAGAAGTTAGATAACAAGCCCAAGGCTTGCCAAGGTATTAAGTGCTGAGTCCATCCAATCCAATTCTGAGCCCCTACTCAATATTTTTTTTGGGGGGTGGTAGTGGGGATTGAACCCAGGGGCACTTTACCACTGAGCCACATACCCAGCCCTTCTTATTTTGGGACAGGGTGTCACTAAGTTGCTGAGGTCCTTGCTGAATGGCTGAAACTGGCCTTGAACTCCCTTTCCTCCTGCCCTGCCTCAGCCTGAGCTGCTGGGATGACAGGCATGTGCCACTGTCCCCAGCCTATTTTCAATCTTGACACTCTCCCTTCTAGGTGTAAAATTATCAATAGGAAACTGAGCACCAGAGAGGCTAACTGATGCCAGGCCTGGTGGTGCTCGCCTGTAATACCAGCAACTCGGGAGATAGAGGCAGGAAGATCGCAAGTTCAAGGTCAGCCTGGGCAATTCAGTGAGATTCTATCTCAAAATAAAAAGTAAAAAAGGATGGAGATGTGGCTCGGTAGTAAAATGGCCCTGAGTTCAATCCCCAGGATTAATAATAATAATAATAAATTAAAATAAATTTTTAAAAAGCCAAATAAATCAGAGACTAAAAGTCTTCAGCCCCAAAAATAATTTTGTAGAAAGCTCCAAATTCTTTTTTTCTTTTTCTTTTTTTGGTATCCATGTGGATACCACATCCCCAACCCTTTTTAAAATATCTTACTAGAGACAGGGTCTCACTGAGTTGCTTAGGGCCTCACTAAGTTGCTGAGGATGGCTTTGAACTCGAGATCCTCCTGCCTCAGCCTCCTGAGCCTCTAGGATTATAGGCACGCACCACCACACCTGGCTACATCCAAATTCTTATCTGGGGAAAAGTTGTCATCAGTCACGGTATTTCTGATGTCTTCTGCCTGGCCTGCTTCTCCTGCCACCACCAGTGTCCCCAAGTCCAGTGGCCTTCTGAAACCCAGAACTAGCTTCTGAAAACCCAAGTCCTCTTGCTCCAGAAATTTCAAACCTCTCTACAAATAAACAAAATAAACAAATAAACTAAAGGCCTTCTGTGGGGAGCTACCCCAAATGCACCACGGGGGGATCTGAAAGATCACTGTAGTCTGGCTCGGTAGTGCTGCCTGACCCCTGACTCCACTTTTCCCTCGATGGAATAACAAGGTGTGGCCCTAGGATTGGTGGCACCCAGAGGGGTTGAGCTACACTCACCTGTTCCTGTGTAATCCTACCCCGTGCCTCATATGAATGGCTTCTCCCCATAAAAAGGGTTCAGCACGTGCTCCTTGCTCTCTTCCCACGGACCCCTCAGGTCAGAGGAGACCACACAGGACCCACACTCTGTCTCTGTGTGGTTATTTCATGCAGCCCAGTTCACTTGGGGTGACCCTGAGGGTTTACTGGTGGGACAGCATTCAGTACCTCTACAACTACAATAAAATAAAATAAAATAAAATAAACCTTGGGGTTTTTTTTTTAATTTTTATTTTTTTCCTTTTGAGTTCTTCTTTATCTCTGAACCTTTTAAACCTACTTTTCCTGTGTTAAGATTACTGTTATGTGCCAGGCATCTTTCTAAGTGTTTTAGAGGTACCATCTCAATGTACGTTCACAACAGTCCTAGCAGGAAGAAGGAATAAAATTCTCATCGTACACCTGAGAAAACTGAGGCACAGAGGAGTTACACACCTGTTTTGATTGCTAACTGGCTTGTGGCAAAGGAACCTGTCTGAGCCTCAGTTTCTCTAACTATGAAATGGCACCAGGGAAGAGGCCTTGTATGGTTACTATTATCCTTATATTTTTAATTAATTAGTTAATTAATTAATTAAGAGTCCCAGGGATGGAACTCAGGGGCACTCGACCACGGAGCCACACCCCCAGCCCTATTTTGTATTTTATTTGGAGACAGGGTCTCACTGAGTTGCTCAGTGCCCTGCTTTCGCTGAGGCTGGCTTTGAACTCGTGATCCTCCCTCCTCAGCCTCCTGAGCCGCTGGGATCACTTCGCCCAGCACTATTATCTTTATAATGGTGTGAATTCTCCCGTGGTTTCCTGGTGTCACCATGGAGGGTTTCTTGACTTCTTTGTGTTTCTCCTGCCTGTGGGAATCCCTTGAGTTCCCTGGGCCCCACTGCCTGCCCCTGGGGCCAGCCTAC
Organism: Ictidomys tridecemlineatus; assembly: GCF_052094955.1. Lineage (NCBI taxonomy): Eukaryota > Metazoa > Chordata > Mammalia > Rodentia > Sciuridae > Ictidomys > Ictidomys tridecemlineatus. The sequence continues at coordinate 125,316,292 of NC_135486.1, forward strand.
TTTGGCTTCTGCCGCTGTCTTACCAGCCACACAGGTTTCTGACCATTTTATTCATGAGTTTGTCTAAGTAGATTTTTGTTCCAGAGATTTGGGCTGTGTCAGGACCCGACTTCCACCAGCCTTGAGATCCTGATTACCCACGATGGTTTACGTCCATGTCCCATGCCAGACCCTGGGGAAGGATTGATTTTTTTCTCCTTTGTCTGGGCCCGGAGGAGATATTCCCTCCTCAATTTCCAGCCTTGGTCAGGAAGCAGTTGCAGTTTGCTGCTGTTCCTGGGGCCTCAGCCTTGACCTCTGTCCCCATGTGAGTATGAAAATGACAATCCGACATACAGGTGCAGGGGCACACACCTGTAATCCCAGCAACTCTGGAGGCTGAGGCAGGAGACTCACAAGTTCTAGGCCAGCCTCAGCAACTTAGTGAGACTCCCGTCTCAAAATAAAAAGGAATACGGGATGGGGACCTAGCTCCATGGTAGAGCATCCCTGGTTCAATCCTCAGTACCACAAAGCCATTCCCAGGGCTGCTTGACCTCACATTCCTCCTCCAGAACCATCATGACTTGGATTTCCTTCTTTATTTCTGGCACCAAGAAAACAAGAAGATTCTGTATTTTTTATTTTGGAGATTGCACCCCAAGGCAGATTACCACTGAGCCACATCCCAGCCCTTTTTATTTTTAATTTTGAAACAGGGTCTCCCTAAGTTTCTTCAGGCCTCACTAAATCGTTGAGGTTGGCCTTGAACTTCGGATTCTCCTGCGTCAGTCTCCCAAGTTGCTGGTCTTACGGGCCTAACACAAATCTGCTTTCTTCAGTTCACTTGAGTTTCCCATCTGTGCTTGAAGCCTTTCTAGTGTGACTTCTGGTCAAAATGTCCTGCCTTCCTGAAGTTAGCTCCTTGTCCCAGTCTCCTTGCCCCATGTACCCAGCTAGGGGATGGTAGTGATCTTCAGAGGCTCAGGAAATGGGAAGGAGGAGGAGCAAACATAGGATTATGGAAAGTTCTGCTGTGGGAGCCTCATGCATTGGAGGTTGGGGGGTGGGAGGAGCTGTGGGCTCCGCCACTCAGGCAAGTGTGGGGGGTGGCGGGGAAGCTGAGGTTGGAAGAGAAGGGGTGCTGCCTCCAGAATGAGGCCACATGGGTCTGAATCCCACCTCTGTCCCTTCCACGCTGGGCCACTTTTAGCTCCTGAAGCTTGGGGAGAAGGAGACTTGAGGGACATTTCAGGCCCTCGGTGTCACTTCTTGCATCTTGGCTTCGAGTCACCTCCCAGGTGGGGCCCATGGCTAAAAGAGGGCTGTAGGCTGTTTTAGACTTTCGACGGTCAGCCAGGTACAGTGGCACTTTAATGTAGTTCCAGCTACCAGGGAGGCTGAGACAGGAGGATCGCATGAGCCCAGGAATTCAAGGCCAGCCAGGACCACATAGTAAGAGCCCATCTTCAAAAAACAACCTTTCCTTCTGAAGATTGGATAATTTGAGACTCTGGAATAACCTGATAGCAGACAATTTACAAGAGAAAAAAAATCTTTCTTTCTTTTTTTTTTTTTTTTTTTAGTTTTTATTTTGAGATTGGGTCTCACTCATTTTCTCAGGCTGGCCTTCAACTCCTGCTTCTCCTGCCTCAGTCTCCTGAGTGGCTGGGGTTACAGGCCACCGCACCAGCTAGAAAAATCATTTTAAGTACATCCACATGCATGGGAATCACACAAAATTATGAGACTAAAAAAGAAAAATAAATCAGATAGTTGAAGTTTACATATTATTCTCTAAAGAGAGAAATAATTGGCTTCAGGGATGTCCACGCCAGGGAGTCTCAGAGAAGCTGGTGTCAGGTGCCACTCCATAGAAACTCTACTTTTCTCAGCCCTGCAAGGTAGAAGGGACACGTGATGGGGGATAATATGTGTGATATTATATGTAATACATAACATATATAAACTATAGATATAGAAATAAACAGGGACCTGGGTCTTCTGTGGGGAGGGGGTGACAAACTAAGATATCACAGGTGAAGAGGTGTCTGTCTCCCGAAAAGGTCCAAGGAGTTTCTGGAGAGAAGGTGGAACTCCATTCAGGACCAGTGGGGTTCTTGGGGCCTACGTGATAGAGAGAATTTCAGTGCACACCAGACAGAAGTTTATTTAGGAAAGTAGATCAACGCATTCAAGGGACAATATGGGTCATCTCAAGAATGAGACACTTGATTTGGGGGGTTCCCTGCTCTTCTTTTAAGGGGTGTTAATAGGAAGGTATGTAGGAGTGATGTCATGGTAATCTCAACATGGTTTCCAGTGATCTGGTCAATCTCAGGTGATCTGATCAATAGAGAGCCCTGGAAAGTCCACCTAAATAGTAGATTTCTTAACATGTCATATCTCTCTTTGCTCAATCTATTTATTGGGGGGATAATTAATCATACTCAAGACAAATTTACTTATTTTCTAGAAATTTGGGATTGACAGGCCTGAGAGACTGTCTTAGGCCTAGAAGAGTATATAAAACTTCTGAATTTAAATTTTAATTTCCTTGCCCTTCCTTTATATCTCCTTTCTTCCTCTTTCTTATTTTCCTCTACTCTACCTCAGAGGGGACCGGAGAGAAAGCCACCACTAGCAAATACCGTTTACTTTTCATAATATCAATTTCCTTTATAAATGTGTCTTTTACAGACTTCAGCATTTCTCTGAATAGCCATCATGAAATACGCCAAATAAGTATATTTTGGGGAGGTGTATTTTGGTCTCCCATCGGGGCCTTTGGTGCAATCGATGCTTCCAGCCTGCCTACAAAAGTCTCCTGGGGTTGGGAAGTCCTTGGAGTCCCCTCTGTCAGAGCCCAGTAGCCTTTGTGAACTGAGAAACAGCTCCACCTGCTGGCGTGAGTCTTCAGTCCTGACCCGGGTGAGTCAGTGTGGAGGATCTGAGGGTGTGTTGTGTTGGGGTGAATGTGTGGGGGGATGTCATTGAGATGGTGCTGGTGGTGTCCAGAATGGGATGTGGGTGGCACTTGAGATGCTGTTCTGGATGGATGTGTGCAGTACAACTTACATGAACATTTGTGTGTGTGTCTTGTGGAGTTGGGTGCCTGTTGTGTGGGTGTCACTGGAAGCCTGCTGTGGACGTATGGTGTGAGGTTCAGGGATTTCTACAGTTGGAGGCAAAGTGGGAGGTGTGAAGTGTTGAAGAGGTGTGTTTGTGTTGCATTGCTCAGGACTTGTGTGGAAGATACAGATGTTGGAGGTGTATGATACCATTTGTGTGGGGTGTGGGTGGGTGTGTTGGGGGGAATAGAATTAAAAACAAAAATCTCTCCACCCAATAACCCTCTCCACAAAGGTAGTAGGGGACAGGAAGGTTTTATTACAGAGTATGCATTAAGCTAGAATGTGATTGGCATCACAAGCAATCCATGAAGATTGCAAAGGCAGAAAGAAATCTTACCCTTGAACCCAGGGCTTCCAGCAAGCCAAGCACTTGCTCTACCGCTGAGTTACCCCCAGCCCCACTGCTATTTAAGGTCAAATTTCAAAACTGATATCAGGCTTTCAAGATGAACAACTCCTCAAAAGGAGTTGATTAAACCTTTAGTGAAACGTGGTTCATCTTAACTTTATCATGCATGATAAGCAAGGAGGCAACTTGTGCTAAGACGTTTGCTGGAGAGGGAACAAACTTTTTTGGTAGTTTCGCATATTGGAGCAAGATGACCAGAGAAGTTAGGCTCTTATTTTCCCCTAGGAACTGGGAGGGGTGTGTGTGTGTGTGTGTGTGTGTGTGAAATCCCCTTAACATTTGCATTTCGAAAACACATATCCCCTGGGCTGGGGATGAGTGCTTGACTGGCAGGTCCTAAATTCAGTTCCCAGCAACCCCCGCCCCCCAAAACAACAACAACAAAAACCCACAAAACACATCTCTGAGTTGTGAACCCCTGAGTTGTGAAAGGCATTATAAAGATCAGCATATGCGGCACTTTGAATGTTGGATTTTGGTCTGTTCCCGGGCTAGCACGATCTTCTCACATGATGCTGGGCAGGGAGGGGGGCTGCAGCTCCCAGTCAACCCTGCCGTCACCCGGGGGAACAGCAGCCAGTGCTGCAAGGTGCACTGCGGTGCCGCGCCGCGACCTTCTGTGGGTTGCGCATGTTAATTGCAATGGTAAATCATAAATCGAGGAGCACCTGTATTTGAAAGGGCAGATTTTGAAAGAGAAGGACGAGAAGTCTTTTCCTTTGTGTTCAGCAGGGAGAATTAAGCCTCTTATTTTAATCTGCCTCTGCCCTGGAAGGAGCCGCGCTGGGCCAAGTGTGTGCTCTTGGGTGTGGGTTTGAAGGCGTCCGACATGAGGGTCGGTGTACCTGTGTGCGAATGTGGCACCGAGTGGCATTCCTCAGGCCTGCAGCAGTCGGCTGTAGGCTGGGGGGGCCGTGGCCGGACACCCGCGAAACCTCAGGCCTAACTCGGCAGCTCGTGAGGCGTTTCCCGCTCCTTCTTCCGCCTCTCTGAGCACTACAATTCCCAGGATGCCCCGCGCCTCCGCCACCGAGACGACGGGTCTCTTCCGTGGCGGCTCCGGGGAAAGGCTCGTCTAAAGGGAAGAAGCCCGGCCAATGGGGGAGCCGGACGCAATCGAAACCTTCGCTGATTGCACCGAGGGGATTGGAATCTTTGGCGCCTTTGTTTCAGTGGTGGGTGCGTGATGGACGGGTGAGTTGACCAATGAAGTGGCAGGGGGCGGGCCCAGAGCGTGCGTGCGGAGAGGGATGCTGGCCAGCGGGCTGTTCGCCCAGTAAAAGGCGTAAGTTGCTGGAGGGGGCAGCCCAGAGGGAAGGCCGGCGTGTGCCATGGCGGAACCGGCGAGGAGACGGGGTCGAAGGCCCCGAGGCGGCGGTGTTGGCCGAGGGGCTCGGGGAGCCCGGGGCGGTCGGGGCCGGCGTCCTCGCGCCCAGCGGTCTCCAGCTCGGCGCACCCCGGACACAGTGCTGGTGGACTTGGTCAGCGACAGCGACGAGGATTTCGTGGAGGTCGCGACTGCGCGCGGTGCTGCCGAGCCAGCTGAGGTCTCGTCCCCGATTGTGGTCCCGTCTCCGGAGCCCCCAGAGCCGGCCGCACCCCGGGCCGACAGCGACAGTGACAGTGAAGGCGCCGACGCGCGGCCTGCGGGAGCCCAGCGGACTCTGATCCGGCGGCGGCGACGGCTGCTGCTGGATCCGGGGGAGGCGCCGGTGGTTCCGGTGTACTCCGGGAAGGTGCAGCCAGGTTCTCGGGAGGGCTAGCGCCGGGGGCTGAAGGGCGGGGGGCTGCAGGAGGGCTGTGTTTCGGGTGTGCGGGGGCTGGGGGCTGGGGGTGGCCTTGCCGGGCTAAACAGAAACCGGGGCTCGGGTGAGACGCGAGGCTCCTGGGGCACCTGCAGATTGGGGAAGTGAAGGGACTTGGGTATGTTGCAAATGTGGGGCTCTGTTGTCTTGGGCATAGGGAGGCAGAGGGACTGGGAGAAGCTGGGATTTGGGGCATGTTGAACTTTGAGACTGGAGTCCATTGCTAAGGAAGCCAGGGAGCTGGGGTTCATAGGGAGGGATTCAGAAGGACTGGGGGGCTCGCTTCAGGAGGCCAGGGTCCCCAGGTGGTAGGTTGAGCGAGAGGGCTGGGGTTCACTAGTGGTCTAGGGTAGAGGAATAGCTAAACACCTGGTTAAAAGAACTATCGCTCCATCTTCAGAGTGCCTTGGGGAAAGGGGCTTGGTACTACACTTTTGGATCCTGGGGGAGCTGGGGATATGGCTCAGTGGTAGAATGCTTGCCTAGCATGCATGTGGCCCTAGATTGAAACCCCAGCACTGGAAAACAAGAAAGATGGGATTCTGGAGAAGCTGGACTCCTCTGAGTTGCCTAGAGTGGGCCATAGTATCCTCATCCTTAGGGAGGACATAGGAATTGGGTGCCAGAAGAATCATCCTTCATGTTCCCTTTTGGGAGGTGGAGAACTTGGGACTGATCCTCCCCTTTTTGTCTTTACAGGTGCAAAGCAGCCTCCACCTCATCCCAGATCATGTGTCCCTCCTGAAACTCTGCCCTGAAGGGGCTGAGGAAGGTAAGGGAGCATGGGCTTCCCCAAGGAGACTTTCTGGGGATTACATCCAGTTATCTCTCTCTACTGTGGTTTTGGAATCCAGCCTAGGGACTGTGCTTGTACTCCATCTGGGAGCCACATTCCCAGCCCTAATTGTCTTTTGAGACTCAAGGAAAGGACATGGGAGAGGGGACTCTCCTACATTCTACCTATTAAAAGACTCCAGTCCTGGAAGGAGCTGGATTGTTAACTAGAAAGCACTGGAGCCAACTTAGAAGTGCTGTCCAACCACCCTCTTCCTGACTCTTTTTTAAAAATATATTTATTTTGTTTATTTATTTTTATGTGGTGCTGAGGATGGAACCCAGGACCTTACTTATGCTAGGCGAGCGCTCTACCGCTAAGCCCCAGCCCCAGCCCCTTCCTGACTCTTAACAGACAGAAGAGTGTATTAGTATAGATTTTTGGGTGGCACCCCCAGACATTCTGATTCTGTGATCCTAGTCGGGGCAGGGGAAGGGGAGTGTTTAGAATTTGTGATATCTTGTTACAACTGCACCAAGTCCATGGGAACACCCTGGAGCCAGAAGGATGTTCTTTGACTCTTATCAGGGTTGCACAGCCTTTATCCTCCCCCAGTCATGTGTGATTTTTGCAAACCACCCAAGGACAGTGAATAGGAATCAAGTCTAATGAGGAAGTGATCCCATCTGTAAATGCAGACCTTGACCAAGACTTTGGTACCATGAAGGGGTACCAGATACTGATTTGGCTTGGCTTCAAATCCCAGCCCTAACTCTCAATAACTGTGTGACCATGGGCAAGTTATTTAACCTCTTAATGCTTTAATTTTCTCATTAGGAAAAGGGGGATAATATTGGATCTATGTTAACATGATTTTGGTGAGAATTATTTTAAGGGAATATATAGAGAGCTGTTTCTTGGCAATGTATATAGTTTAGAACAGTACCTGGAAAGTAGAAGTACTATCAGAAGGTACCTCCATCCTTGCTATTCAAAATGTGGGCCCAACAGTTGGGCATCCCCTGGGAGTTTGTTAGAAATACAAGATTTTCATGCTTGTGACAGCTGCCTTGTTTAGATAGGACAGAATTTTTCAACCTCAGCGTTACTGATATTTTGGACTGCAAAGTTCTTTTTGTAGGAAGGCTGTCCAGTGTACTATAGGAACTGACTTCTGTTCACTACCACATCACAACCCCCTTCCTGTCCACATTGTGACGGCAGAATTTCTCCAGACATTGTCACATGTCCCCTGGGAGGCAAAATTGCCCCTTGTTGAGAACTCCTGATCTAGAGTTCATTATTGTTTCATTTGTGCAGTACTTATGTTGTGGTACTGGGAAAAGAACCCAGGGCCTTGTGTACGCTAGGCAAGCACTCTATTGCTGAGCTACACCCCAGCCCAACAGCATTTATTTTGATGTTTTATGTTCAAATTTATTGGCATTGAGCAAATGGGAAAAAATTTCTGTATTTTAGAATAATATTTGTTTTCTTTTTAATAGAAATATAAGTTAAAAATGGTGACTTAACGGGGTTCCAGTCTCCTTTCTTTTTAGTTTGTTACGGTGTTAGGGCCTGGAACATGCCAGGCAGGTGCTCTCCCCGTGAGCCACACCCCAGCCCTTGGGCCTCTCTCAAAGTCTTTGACTTGTTTCTTCTTGGTAGCCCCCCCCCCCCCTTGGCCAACCCTCTCCACTTTCTCCTCTGCTCCCAGAGGCAGATGTGGCAGATGCTAGCAGTCCCCACCCTGAGGATCTCCCACATCCAGACTCTCCCTGGAAGAAGAAGCTGAGGAGTAAGGATGAGAAAGAAGAGAAGAAAAAGAAGGTGTTTGAGTGAGTGGGGCTGGGCTCTTGGGCCCCGGGGACAGGAAGGGAGTTAGGTTAGTGAGGCAGGCAGGACCTTTGGTGGCTCCTGAAAGGGAAAGGAGAAGGGATGGAAGGGGTGTTGAGAGCCAGGTGGGGAATCAAGCTCCTGGTTGAAGAGGAGACGCCCCCAGGGCCTTTCAGCCATGGAAGTGGAGTCTGAGGTGGGGTAATGCAGGGGGAGCGTGTGGTCACATTCTACCCGGTGCCTGTCTGCCGTCTTCTCTGCTTCTCTGTCCTCGTGGTACCTGTGTGAGAGTTGTCGAGTAGAGGAAGAGTAGTCAATGCCTATATCTGTTATAGATTATTGGACATTAACCTGGGAAGTGACTTATCTTCAAGTGAGACATTTTCTTCCCTTCATATTTGGGTCTTGTAAATAAAAAATTGATGTCTTGTTCCCTGTCCCTTACCTACCCCTGTCTTCCAGTAAAATAGAAGTTACTAGAAAGTGCTTTCTTCTGATTCTCCAGCTCCCCTCAGGTTCTTGGGGATCCACAGCCCAGGAAGAGAAGTGGGGGCTGGAGTCTCTCCTTTGCCTCATCCTGTCCCTCTCTTCTTTCTACAGGGCTCGGGACACCTCTCCTCTGCCCCCACCTCCACCAAGGACAAAAAGCAGAAAGCATACGCGGGCACTCCAGAAACTGAGGTGTCATGGGGCTCTGGATGGGGTGAAGGAGGACAGTTTGGGAGGGTGGCTGACCTCAGCTGACCCAGAGTCCTATTGCACCCAGGGAAGTGAACAAGCGCCTCCAAGATCTCCGATCTTCCCTGAGCCCCAAGCAGCACCAGGGCCAAGGCCGCCAGAGCCAAGACGACGAGGTGGTCATAGTGGAGGGGCCCACGCTCCCAGAGAATCCCCGGCTCTTCCCACTCAAAATCCGGTGCCGGGCTGACCTGATCAGATTGCCCATCAGAATGGTAAGTGCCTGAGGGCCACAGGAGGAGGACGGAGAGCTGCTTTGAGGAGGTGCTGCCTGCAGGGGGGTTCTGCAGCAGGGACTACGCCTTCCTCTTCCCATCCTGCTCTGCAGAGGTGCCTTCTACTCTCCCCTGCGTGTCTGGGATCCTCTCTCTGTAGCTTTTCCTTGCTCTCCCTCTGGCGAACTTCCTGCCCATTTCTCAAGGCTCCACGGAAGCCTCATATCTTCTTTTTTTATTTTTTTAATTTGTTTTAATTAGTTACACATGACAGTACAATGATCTTGCCGGGTCATCTGTCCTACAAAGTGTTTTCTCCTCATCCATCTTGCTTTTTCCTCCCCAGGGCTCTGTGCTCCTCTATGCTTGTTCTCACTGCACTGGGCACAGCAGATGTCACTCAGTCATCCTGAGCCCCTCCAACTTCCTGGAAAAGGCAGAGAGTTGGGTGGGGATGGCCCCAGTTCAACACTAAGAATGATGGCAGAACCGAGCACTCACTGAGTGCCCCCTGTGCGTGGCTCAGAGCAGCCAGGCCAGGCTGCAGCAGGCAGCCCAGGACCCTGTCAGAACGCAGCCTCTGCTCTCTTTGCTCTGTGGGGTTTAAAGATCTGTGAGGGGTGGGAGTGTCAGTGTAGGGTGCTTGCCTTGCACCTGCAGTCCCTGGGTTTGGTCCCCAGTACCACAAAAGAAAAAAAAAAGTTTGTTGCCAACCTTTGGTTTACTACGGGTAATTTCAGGCAAAAGTCCAGATTTCTTGCTTCTTTTAAAAATAGGTATGTTGGGCTTGGTGGCAAACATCTGTGATGCCATAATCCCAGAATTAGGAAGGCTGAGGCAGGAGGATTGTGAGTTCAAAGCCAGCCTCAGCAATTTAGCAAGGCACTAAGTAACTCAGTGAGACCCTGTCTCTAAATTAAACATAAAAAGGGTCTGGGGATGTGGCTCAGTGGTTACGCACCCCTGGGTTCAATCACCAGTACTAAAAAAAAAAGGAAGGTGTAATCAACTGTCCCTCTTCTACCCGGTGACAGTCAGCTGAAATGGCCATTTTGAGGGGACATGCCCTTCCCTGTTGTAATCCCCGCTGTTCCCTTTTTTCTCCTATACCATGGCTGCTTCATTTCTTTGGCTGCTCACGTGAACCTCTTTCTGACATGACCTTGTTCTGTACTTGCCAGGTAAATATGGTGAGACTCACGGCTGAGGAGTTCAGCAAGTAGCTCAGGCCAGAAACTTGTGGTGGGGGCGGTGGGCGTAGGGTGGGGGCGGGGAGGGGAACTGGAAGGTGGGAGGGCTCCTTTGCTTCTTTTTCCCCTTCTTAGTCGGAGCCCCTTCAGAGTGTGGTGGACCACATGGCCACCCGTCTCAGGGTGTCCCCAAGCAGGATTCTTTTGCTCTTTGGAGAGACAGAACTGTCCCCTACGGCCACCCCCAGGACTCTGAAGCTTGGAGTGGCTGACATCATTGGTGAGTGAAAGGAGGTGGGCCTTAGGGAGGCTTTTTATTTTATGCAGTGCTAGGGGTTAAGCCCTGGGCACTCTGCCACTGAGCCGCGTCCTCAGAAAGCTGCATGAGACCAGAGCCTTGTGTTTGGGGCGTGAGGATAGGGTGGGGGTAGAGCGGGGAATGTGAACACAGAAAGGACTCTTTGGCTTCTTGTCCCCCTTCTTAGTTTTATTTTTTAAATTTTGAGACAGGGTCTCCCTGAGTTGCTAAGGCTGGCCTCCTACTTGCAATCCTCTTGCCCTAGCCTCCTGGGCGCTGGGATCTAATGCACATACCGCCACACCTGGCTTGAGGAAATTTTGCCATGGGAAGGGAGAATGGGGACAGGTCCAGAGTGGGCTGCACTTCCAACCCCCCACTTAGGCCCGGCTTCCTGATTCTGCCTCCCACAGACTGTGTGGTGCTAGCAAGTTCTTCAGAGGCCACAGAGACATCCCAGCAGCTCCGTCTCAGGGTGCAGGGGAAAGAGAAACACCAGATGCTGGAGATCTCGTTGTCTCAGGTGAGTGGGAAAGAAATGGCTGTCCACTCCCTCCCCTTCCTTTGCTGTGTCTCTGTCAGTTGGCAGGAATGCACTCCTCCTAACCCTGACTCACTGAGGACACTACCCTCCATATTGGGCACACGCCTGGCCTAGGAGGTGGGGAAAGCCCAGGTTCAGCTTCCCTCCCTCTTCTGCTGGGAACCTCTGTTCTAATCTGTATGTCCCCTCAGTCTCCTGACTCCTTCCACTCAAAACAGAAATGATCTTTGGACAGTGACTGATAAAAAACAACACAACAGAAAAATAATTAAAGCCACTTTTTTTTTGGTGGTACCGAGGGATGGAACCCAGGCCCTGAGGGCATTAAGCAGATACTCTACCACTTGTAAGTGCCAGTGTCTGTGCTGGGGATAATTGCTGTCTGCTTGGGGACTATATCACTACAGTGTGACCTGGAAAGCCTTACCTGGGAAAGTCCTGTGGTGGACTTCACTTAACAAATAAGAAACTCAGAACTGGGGCTGGAGGAACTTGCTGTATCAGTTCTTTTTTTTTTTTTTTTTTTTTTTTGCTGTATCAGTTCTTATGGCAGCTGTTACAAGATACAGGTAGTCCCCGCTGATCTGGGGTTTACGTTCTTAGGTTTCAGTTACCCATGGAACTGTGCTCTGAAAATATTAAGTGGAAATGTCCAGAAATAAACAATTCATAGGCTTTAGATTGTGTACAGTTCTGAATAGTGAAATAAAATCATGCACCGTCCTTTGTCATCCCACTCTATCCTGCTGGATGGACCTTCTCCACTGAACCCTACTGTGTACACTAGCTGCTGCTTAGTAGCTACCTGGGCTATCAGATTTTCTGCTGTGATATTACAAGGCTTGTGTTCAAATTATCCTTATTTTACTTAATAATGGCCCCCAAATAAGAGTTGTGATGCTGGCAATTTGGATATGCCAAAGAAAATCTGCAAGGGGCATCCTTTATAAAGTGAAAAGATATAAGTAAATAAAATAAAGGCATTGTGTCCATCTACAACTAAATACACACACACACATACACACATATATAAATATATAATTGGGCACAATGGTACACGCCTGGTTTATCAGACTCAAAAAGAAACTATGCACAGGTGTCTGAGCAAATGAACAGAAGATATATATGTATATCCCCAGCCCTATTTTGTATTTTATTTATAGACTGGGTCTCAATGAGTTGATTTAATGCCTTGCTTTTGCTGAGGCTGGTTTGAACTCTTTATCCTCCTACCTCACCTCCTGAGCCACTGGTATTATAGGCGTGCGCCATTGCGCCCAACTATATATGTTTTATATATATATGTGTGTGTGTGTATATACATACATATATATATATATACGTACACACACATATATACATACATACACACACATACAGATGTGTATGTATGTATGTGTATGGGGTGCATATATATATGTATATATTTATATATATATGTTTAGTTGTAGATGGACACATACCTTTATTTTATTTATTTATTTTTGTGTGGTGCTGAGGATCGAATCCAGTGCCTCACATGTGCTAGGCAAGCGCTCCACCCCTGAGCCAGAACCTCGGCCCTACAGAAGGTATCTTGAGACAGACCACAGTCGTATAACTTGTATTACAATGAACAGTAAATTGTTAAAATTGTTCTAATTTTATTATTGTTGATTTCTTCCTATGCCTAATTTATAAGGAAACCTTATGAGAGTGTATGCATAGGGTCTGGTACCCTCCATGGTTTTAAGCATCCATGAGGGGTCTTGGCTCATCTTCCCCCTGAAGATTGGAGCACTCCAGTACCAGAACCAGTAGCTTAACTCAATAGAAACCTTCTTTTACACTTGGGAAGATTGGAAGTCTGAAATCAGAGGTCAGCTGGATGCGGTGAGCCCTTCCTTGCCTCCTTCTGGCTCTGGTGGTGGCCAGAGTTCCCGGCTGCAGCTGCCTCTGTGCTCACATGTGGTCTCCTGATGTGTCTATGTCCCTGTTTTCCTTGTAAGGACATATTTAAAAAAAAAAAAAAAGTTTATTTTGAAACAGGGTCTTGCTAGGTTGCTGAGGCTGGTCTCAAACTTGTGATCCTCCCAAGTTGCTGGGATCATGGTTTGAGGATATAAGTCATATGGGTGCCCTAGCCCATAACACTTGTCTAACATCGCACATCCAGTAAGTGGGAGAGCCAGGCCCCAGCCAGGCCCTTCTCACCTCAGAGTCCGGGCTTCCTTGTGGTCTTGCCTCCTTATTGTAAGGGAGGTGACTGGGGCTGGAGGACGTGCCGAACCCAGAGCTTACACCCTATCCCTTGGGTTCTGTGGCTCCCACTCTCTTCTTGAGGAATCTGAGGCCAGAGGGAGCAGAGGACTCGTGCCAGTGCCCAGAGGGGAACCAGGCGGTGCTGACTGCTGGTCCCCTCGCCTTCCCCTCCAGGGCTCTGCCCTCACTGGTTTGGCTGCTTGTCCTCCTGTGCCAGGTTCGCTGACCGTCACGCAGTCTCCCGGCCCCTCCTTTACATCTGTGTTTTCCTCTCCATCCAGGATTCTCCTCTCAAGACCCTCATGTCACACTATGAGGAGGCCATGGGACTCTCTGGACACAAGCTGTCTTTCTTCTTCGATGGGACAAAGCTTTCAGGCAAGGAGCTGCCGGCTGATCTGGGCATGGAATCCGGGGACCTCATTGAGGTCTGGGGCTGAAACCCTGTTTGGAGGCCCTCCAGGACTTGGGGACAAAGCTTTTTTGCCCTCTCAGGGTTAGCAGAAGCTGAGTTAGAACCTATCTTTAAGCTGAGGCAAAATCAAGGAATGAACTTTGACTCCATCTCCTGTTGCCCCTGGTCTCCAGCCTAGCTGCTTGGTTAGTGTGTAGTGGTCGTGGCTGCCCTGGGGCCTGTGGCTGCATGACAGGTCCTGCTGAATCGTGCAGCCCCCAGGACATGGAGAAGATGTCTCCCCCTCATCTCTCACCTTCATCTCCTGTCTCTTCCTCCAAATGTCTGTTCTATGAACTGTTGCTCTTATTCAAAGAGTGACTTGAAGTAAACGAGGGTTGGGTCTTGGGCTTCCAGGCCTGGGACACAGGGCCTTAGATCACATCAAGGACCAACAGCGGCCTTATCCTCATTTGGGGGCTGGGAATGCAGTTTGCTGGGGGCACGTTCTCCAGAGTGGTGTCTGGGCTGCAGCTTAAGCCCTGGAACACTCTCGAAGAACGAAGGAACTAGGGTCTCAGCCACGGCTTCTCCTCTCCCCAGGACCCTTTAGAGCCCCCTTTCTGGTGCACACTTCCTGGTGCACACACTTGAGGCAGAACTGAGCACAGCCATTTGGTTTTGGACTTTGGGATCACAGTCCCGTGCAAGGATCCTGGTTTTGTGGCGTTTCTGCCTTTCTTCCCACCATCCTGTCCCATCGGCACCCTGTTTGTTTATTCTATATCTTTGAGTATCACTGTGTCCTTATAGGATACGGTGTTCAGGAGTGAATATGCTTTTACTGTTGTGTGAGAATGTGGTGCAATAGGTTTCACTCAGTATGTGTGGAGCTGTAGCCTCTGCTCATTCTAGATCTGTCACGTGGTACCCCATAGGGGCATCGACGCATTTCATTCACACTTTGCCTTACGTAGCGGACACCGGGGTGCCACCACCTCCTGGCACCACATTCCAGGCCACGATCAACATCCTTTTCGGTGTCCCTTCTGTGCTCGTGTGAAACTTCTCTGGCATACACACCCAGGATGGGGTTACGGGTCACACAGGCTGATCTCTCTGGCCTTCCACTGGAGGCTTCCTTCCTCCTCATCCTCCCTAGCACTTGGTACTGCCCAACTGTCTGGTTTTCGCCAGCCTGGTGGGCCCAAGGGGCACAGCGTTTAATGTATTCCCATTGGATCACCAGTAATTTGGGGGATCTTGTCGCCTGCCCCTCGGCCCCGCTGGCTGCTCTAGGAATGAATGGCTCCTTTTCCCACAGGACTTCCTTTTTGTGTGTTGTGTGTGTTTACTCTGAGGAGTTCCTTATATATTTCTGGGTAATTGCAAATAACTCAGAATGGCACTTTGAATCTAGGGATCCTTCACCGAATAGACATTCTTAATTTTAAGGTAGACACATTGTTTTGTTTTGAAGTTTGTTGCTTTTTGATTTATTTGAAGTTAGTTAAGATATTTTCGTTTTCTTATGTTAGCTCATTTCTTTTCCTTTCACGTTGAGTCCACAGAGTTCGGCTTGCTCCAGCTAGGACACCCTGGGCAGTGCCTTGGCTGGCCACTGTTCTGAGCGGTCCAGCACTGGTTCTCACTAGTTAATGCCAGGCTCTGCTGGTTGGAAAAGATTAAACATCACCTTTAAACTATTTGATATGTACCTTTGTGTGTGAGACCAAGTTTTATTTTTTATCATAGAATGAGCCATTTTTCTCAGTTTTGTCTACTAAAAAAAAGCCATTAATCTTTCACTGATATGTGGTATTTTTTCAAAAGTATGTCAACTCCTTAAAAATGTTTTTGTTGGACTGCGGCATTCCTTTGAATTTTATAGCATGTAAATAATCCATGTATAGTCTAGCTCTCCATCTTTTTTTGCAGAATTTTTGTATCCATTAGTAAGTTTGAGCACATAAAGATTATGTATTCAATCTCAACAGAATAAATGGGAGTAAACTTGTATATACTTAAGGATTTCCATCTTTCTGGTCCTCATGTGACCTCTCCACTAAGATACTTGTGACAGAATCCATTATTATTCCCTCACATCCATTCTTCTCCCTTCCAAAGTAACAGAACTCATGGCTTTTAGTGAAGTACAGAGAACCTCAATAAAGAGTCATCAGCTCTCTGGGTCTGTGAAAATGCATCTTGTAGATTCAACCAACAGTGGGTGCAAATATTAGGGGAAATAAATTCTCTCTGTGCTAAACAGGTACAGATTTTTTTGTCATTATTCCCTGAGCGATGCAGTATTCAGTACTGTATGTCGTCAAGCTAGATGTGACCAAGGGCCAATTCAGGCTTGCCGGGTGGAAGTGGAAGAGGAGTGCTGCTACTTCCAGGAAGTGGCTCTAGCAGGCAGCGCGTGTCCGTGCCCTTCCCCTTTGCTTACTTCCTGCCTGCTGCCTAGGAGTAGAGCAGTTCTATGGACAGGAGGGGACCTTCACAATGGGAGCCACATGGGAGGACAATGAGGAAGGGACCTGGGGCTCACCCTCCACGTAGGCACCTTCCAGCCCCACAGCATTGACCTGGGGTAGTTACCTTACAGTAGTCCCCCCTTATCTTCAGGGTATATGTTCCAAGACAATCCCCCATCAATGTGTACCTAATGCTGTACACACTGTTTTTCCCTATAAGTACATAGCTATGATTTATCAGTTAGATTTTAGTTTACAAGTTAGGCACAATAAGAGGTCAACAACTAATAACCAAATAGAGCAGTTACAACAGTATACCGCAATAAAGGTTATATGAATGTGGTCTCAAAAATTCTTACTGGCTAGGCGCAGTGGCACACATCTGTAATCCCAGCAACTCAGAAGGTTGAGGCAGGAGGATAGCAAGTTTGAGGCCAGCTGCAGCAACTTACTGAGACCCTGTCTCAAAATAAAAAGGGCTGGGGGGCTGGGGATTAGTTCAGTTGGTAGAGTGCTTGCCTTGAATGCGCAAGGCCCTGGGTTCAATCCCCAACACCACACACACACACAAAAAAAAAAACGGGATGGGGATGTGACTCAGTGGTACAGTACCCCTGGGTTCAATCCCCAGTACCCATAATAAAAATAATTCTTACTGAACTGAGCCGTGTTTTGGACTGCAGTTGAATACAAATTACTGAAACTACAGAATGTGAAACCAAGGATAAGGAAGAACTTGCACATTGTTCCTGCACATGTGAACCCAAGGCCTGCTTCAGAGAAGCCCTCAACCTCCCTGACCAGCTCCAGTACCCTTTACCAGGTTTATGACATCCACATGCTGGACTTCTCCATGAGACTCCAGAATTTGTCTTGGATTTCTGGGGTCTTGAAGTTGCATCTTCAAATAACTATAATAATTTTACTTTTCAATAGAGTTTACTAAATGTAGTTTGGAGCCGGTTATCTCAGCGGCTCAGGAGACTGAGGCAGGAGGATCTCTAGTTCAAAGCCAGCCTCAGCAAAAGTGAGGCGCTAACCAACTCCGTGAGACCCTGTCTCTAAATAAAATACAGAATAGTGCTGGGGGGGGATGGGGCTCAGGGGTGGAGTGCCCCTGAGTTCAATCCCTGGTGCCCCCACGGCCCCCCCTTTCAAAAAAATAATGTAGCTTGGAGGTCATGCCGGGCCACTGAAGAACTACTCAAAGGCGTCCTGGGGCTGGGCTCCTGCCTCACCCGAGTCCTGCAGGTGGCAGTGTCCTTACGCTCAGAGCGCCTGCCTGCACTGCACGAGGCCACCAGAGGGCGCAAGAGCTCCGGACCCCACTGCGGCCTGGGCGGCGGAGGACGCTTCTCTCAATGGACATGTCAGTGTCCGCAGTGGAAGCTCAGGACCGGGGAACCCGAACGAGACAGAAGGCGGCTCAACTTCACTCAGCATTCACTGAGACGTACGACGCCGCCGGCCACGCGCCGGGAGGAGGAAGCTGACTGCTGGGAGCGCCCGGCGTGGCTGCAGAGATTTACTATCTCCGAATCCCTCGCGATCCCATTCTCTCTCCTGATTAGCAAGAAGCCTGCCAAGTGGGCGTTCCAGATAAAGCCACTGAGATCGGCCCAGTCACGGGGACAACCTTCAGGTGGGCGGTCCCGGCAGGCCCAGGCGCGGGGTTGCCATGGCGCCGGTCCGCGGAGCCTCGGGGGTTGCAGGCTAGGACCCGGTTCCCGATTACCGAGGAGACCCAGGCCGCCAGTCACGTGATGCGGGAGGCTGGCGGCTCCTTGAGGCTTCCGTAGTCCGGGCGGGTCACGTGCCGAGGGCTTGCACCCTGGGGCTCCGCCGCCGGCCCCCGCATCACATGACAGGCTCCCGGGCAACATGGCCGCCGCCGTGGGGCAGCGCTGGGGTTGAGCTACAGCGACCGTGCTGCGCCCCTGCCCGGGGTGAGGGGGGCCTCAACCTGGGAGTGGGGCCAGGCCAGCCTTAACCCTATCCTGTCCCCAGCGTCACCTGAATTCCTTGTGTCCCCTCTGCGCGGTGGTCTTCGGGGAGAGCATGACAGGGCCCGGGGTCCTCCCCAGACATGCTTATGCTCCGGGGCGAGCTCCTTACCCGAGTCCGGGCGCGCTAGGATCCCCAGGGTTCTCCCCGACCTCCTTTCTCCAGCCTCCTCCTCTCGCAGGTGGATCGTCGGTGGGACCGGAGCGCGGGCGGGCGCGCGCCCCCCGGGACCATGGCCGGCTCCGACACCACGCCCTTCCTCAGCCAGGCGGATGACCCAGAGGACGGGCCGGTGCCTGGCACCCCGGGGTTGCCGGGGTCTATGGGGAGCGCCAAGTCCGGGGAGCCCGAGATCCCGGATCGCGAGGGGTTGCAGCGCATCACCGGCTTGTCCCCGGCGCGCTCGGCCCTCATAGTGGCCGTGCTGTGCTACATCAACCTCCTGAACTACATGGACCGCTTCACCGTGGCCGGTAGGTTCACTTCTGCCGGGGAGGGAGCGGGGTGCCCAGGATGGGGCCGCCTCCCCGGCTCATCCCGAGCGCTCTCCTTCCAGGAGTCCTCCCAGACATCGAGCAGTTCTTCGACATCGGAGACAGTAGCTCTGGCCTCATCCAGACCGGTGAGTGGAGGCCACTCTTGGCCACACACAGCAGCAGTTATTTCTCTAGGGGCCTCATTGATAAGGGAGGTAATGACTTTGATTTTGCTCGGGACTGACCGGTTAAGCTAGGGCATCACATTTAAAGGGGGAGTCCATTTGGAGTAAATCTCTGCTCTTTTGCTTACTGTGTGATGATAGGTAAGGTGCCCGCCGTCTCTAAGGCTCCTTCTCTTTGTCTATAAGATAGAACTAGTAAGAACAGATCGTCTCATAGGACCAACTTGAGAATTAAATGAATTTATGCCTGAGAAGTGCCTGGTGCAGTGTCTGGAACGTGGTAGGCACCCTTTATAGATAATGGCAGGAGAAGGTGTCTGGAATGGGAAAAGGTGAATTTTCCTTGTTCAGATCTTTGGGGTGCAGGGAAGGTAAAGCCAGGGCCAAAGTCTTCTTTTCCTTCCTTCCCTCCTTCATTCCTCAAATGTTTCTGAGTACCTACTATGTGCCAACTGCTGGAGGAAGTGATGATACATCTCTAGGACTTTACCAAGACATCAGTCAGTATCTTCAAATCTTTCTACTGGGGGAGGAATTGGCTATTCCTGTTATTATCCCTGTTTTGCATAGGAAGTAGGTAATGTCACCGGCATCTTTTATAAGAAACTGAGGCTTGGAGATGAGTTTTGCCCAGGGTCAAGTTCCAGACAGAGTAGGGATTTTAATTCTCGCAGTGTTCTTTTTTCTACTCCAGACCAATGAGGAACTTAAGGTATGAAAGTCTGGAGAAACAAGCATGTGATCATAGGTCAGTGTTGTAAACCCCTGGAGAGTTACGTTAGATGGAACTGGCAATCTGTGCAGGGCGGAAGGCGATTTTCAGTAAAACTTTCAATTAAAATGAGATCATTCTCCATAAGGATGAAGTATTATGTGAAATAAAATAAGTGTGGTAGGCAGGGACTGGCTATGTGGTGATTTGGAAAGGTATCTAGTCTGGGATCTAAAGGAGCCAAGCTCTGTGAACTCGGGGGAGAGGAGACTATGTTCCAGATAGAAGGGGCCCAAACCCTTAAGATGATATTGACCTTGGCAATTGGGCTATTGGATGCAGAGGGGAAGGGAAAGTGGGTGGCTGTGAGGTTGACCAGGTGGACGGGCTAGCTTGGGGCATCGTGGGCCACTGAGTTGAGCTTGGGTTTTGGTTTAGGCTGGGTAGGAGGGACTGGTGTGGCGCCAGGACCATCCATTCTAAGTGGGAGTTTGGGAAAGATATTGAAGATGGGGACAGTCCGGCACTGATGGGTTACAGGACTGGGACGTAGGGATGGTGGCTAGTCCGTGAGGAGGAGGGGGAGGCTCTCTCTTGCTTAGTGTTTCCTGCATCTTGTATCCCTGAGCTGGGGTGGGAGTTGGGGGGCCCGGGAGCTGGGGCTGGGCCGTGACTCTCTCCTTCCTCCCAGTGTTCATCTCCAGTTACATGGTGTTGGCACCTGTGTTTGGCTACCTGGGTGACAGGTACAATCGGAAGTATCTCATGTGCGGGGGCATTGCCTTCTGGTCCCTGGTGACACTGGGGTCATCCTTCATCCCCAGAGAGGTGAGGCCCCGAGCTGGTTCCTGCTTCTGGCCACTCCCCACACCCCCATCAGTTTGCCGCTGCTCCTTGGAGTCATTTCAGCCCGGGCGCAGTGGTCCCTGCCACCTTCTGCCCTCTCCTTGCCTGAGTTCATCTCCACCCGTCCGCGTCCCCTTTCTTTCAGAACCTTCTTCTGTTTGTCACCGCGTTCCCCTGGTCATTTGCTCCTCCCCTCCACACCTAAATGCTCATGTTTCTCTGCCTTGGGAAAAACCCTTCCCCTTCCTGGTCCGATTTCCTGAGAGGGCCCTTGAGCTCAGGGCCAGCGTGGGCGAGGGGACAGCCAGGGAGCGGCTCTCACTCTTTGCCCAACTTCCTCAGTCCCCACTCACCCTCGAGTGCTGCCAGCTGACTTCTGCCCCCACCACTCCATTGAACTTGCTCTTGCCAAAGTCAACAGTGACCTCCCAGGTGCCAGATGGGGCTCCCACTTCCTAGATCTGCTCCTGTTTGATCTCCTGGGAGCCCCGGCACCCCCAGCCCACTTTGTCCTTCTGGAAGCTCCCTTCTGACTTCTCGAGGCATGTTCTGATTTCCCTCGCACCTCCCTGGCTGTGGCTTCTGGGCTCCCCTGGAATCTCCTCCACCTGCTGTCACTCTGCCCTGGCCTCTGTCCTCAGCCCCAGGCCCCAGGTGTACTCTCCTTGGTTGATTGTACCATGTCCTTAGCTTCAGGTGTTGGCAGACACCTAAGGTCCTTATTCACCTTTGTCTTGGTGGGAGGGGCGTGGTAGCCACTAAGGTTTGTTTGGCACCTACTGTGTGCGAGGGAAGGAGTAGACCTTTACTGTGCAGGCCTCGCAGTAGCTGTGTGAACAAGTTATTGTTATTCCCCTTTTGCAGATGAGGAAACTGAGGCTCAGAGAGGTTAAGTTACTTTCTCAAAGTCCCAGCTAGTAAGTAGTGGACCAGGATTCCAGCCAGGTCTGTCTGATTCTAAAGCCCAGGTTTCTCCAGCACTGGCTGGGGAGGTGGCCTGGGAGGCTGACTCCAGGGTGGGCTGCCACCTCCCCTGTTCTTCCCCAGCGTTTCTGGCTGCTCCTCCTGACCCGGGGCCTGGTGGGGGTCGGGGAGGCCAGTTACTCCACCATCGCGCCCACTCTCATCGCCGACCTGTTCGTGGCCGACCAGCGGAGTCGCATGCTCAGCGTGTTCTACTTTGCCATCCCAGTGGGCAGGTGAGCTGGCCTTGGGCCTGGTGAGGGGCAGAGGGCCTAGGTGTGGGGCCCGGCTGACTGTCCCTTTTTCCCTCCTTTCCCCTAGTGGTCTGGGCTATATCGCAGGCTCCAAAGTGAAGGATGTGGCTGGGGACTGGCACTGGGCCCTAAGGGTGAGTTCGGTCATGTCCTAGAGGGAGGTCAGGGACATTCTCGCTGGGCCCCCTTTCTGCCCTTCAGACACCTCCTTCTGTGGCGGTGCTCACTCTCTGAGCCTGCAGGAAACCTGGTGCCCCCACCATGAAGCCATGTGCTTGTGGGTATCAGAGCCCATGTAAAACTGTAGGCCCCGGAAAGTGGCTGCATTTGCTTTTATAGTGGAAAGCCCCAGGGTGAGCATCAGGTAGAGCTGGATCCAGGGCTCCCACGCTGTCAAAGGAAGGAGATCATTCTCTGTTTAGCTTCCTGTCCTTGATGCTAGCTTCATCTTCAGGTGTGTGAAACTCTAAATGATCCTGTTTCACCTGAGCAACTTGGGCACGTTGGATCCTCGGGCAATAATCCTGGTGGTGATGATATGCGGTTCCCAGGCCTCCCATGAAATCAGCCACCAGCATTGGGGGTTAGCGGTGCTAATTTTGGCCTAGTCTGAGATGCTGTTTGAACCACGTAGATTGACAGCAGTGTGTGAGGGGGGTGCTTTCTCAAAAGAAAACTAGGGTTCTGTTATCAAAGGAAGCAAAGTTAGCCTTGCAGAAATAGGGTGGCCTCCAGTGATATCCCCCACCCACTTCTCAAATGGGGGCTTGACTTCCTTGAGCCGACACCCGAGGGGTCTCCGCTGTCACTCTCCCCCAGCCTAGAGATTGAGTGTGTCCTGCCCTGTGCCCTTTCCTGAATCCCGCTGTTTCCCCAGGTGACACCGGGTCTAGGAGTGGTGGCTGTCCTGCTGCTGTTCCTGGTCGTACGGGAGCCGCCACGGGGCGCCGTGGAACGTCACTCAGATTCGCCACCCCTGAACCCCACCTCGTGGTGGGCAGATCTGAGGGCTCTGGCAAGAAAGTGAGTTCCACCCCTTCCCAGTCCAGCATCTGAGGCCCTGGCATCTATGGAGGCTGAAGCGGGCAGGGACTTGGTTGTCTGCCAGCTGCCCAGGAGTGACTAGGGCAGTCCCGTGGCTACTGCCCCCTTGTGCCAGCGTCCTGAACCGCAGTCTAGCCTCGACTCCCAGGGTCCCGACTTCAAAACTTAAGCCAGGAGGGAGAAGGGTGTCCTTCCTGCCTGGACCGCTCAGGACCTGACCCCTCCCTCCCCCCGTCTGCAGTCCCAGTTTCACCCTGTCCTCCCTGGGCTTCACTGCCGTGGCCTTTGTCACGGGCTCCCTGGCGCTCTGGGCGCCCGCGTTCCTGCTGCGTTCCCGTGTGGTCCTGGGGGAGACTCCCCCCTGCCTCCCTGGAGACTCCTGCTCTTCCTCTGACAGGTACCCAGATGGGGTGGGCAGGGGGCCTGTAGGTGGCAGGGGTGGGGAGCCTGGGATTCGGGATCGGGCAGGAGGCTGAAGCCCGGCTCTGTGCCAGAGTCTCAGTCTCTGGGTCCGGGACACGTGGCGGGATAGCATCTCCTCTCGGGGGTCCGTGGACCGTGGGTGCTTTTCCTGAATAGACCTGGGTGCGAGGGTGGCTGGGATGAACCATCTCCCCCCCAGGCCAGGGGGACCCGGCGGGGCCCTTGCAGGCTGAGGGTCTAGTCCCCACGCCCCACCCCCACCCCCTAGTCTCATCTTCGGGCTCATCACCTGCTTGACCGGGGTCCTGGGTGTGGGCCTGGGCGTGGAGATCAGCCGCCGCCTCCGCCGCTCCAATCCTCGGGCCGACCCGCTGGTCTGCGCCGCTGGCCTCCTGGGCTCTGCACCCTTCCTCTTCCTGTCCCTCGCCTGCGCCCGTGGTAGCATCGTGGCCACCTACGTAAGTAGCTAGCAGGGGTCAAGGGGACGTTCTGGGTTCAGGGTGGAGGGACTGGGGTCAGCCAGCAGAGTGGTTCAGAGCCTACTCAAAGCGGAATGCCTGGTTTCGAAGCCCATCTCTGGTCTTTCCCATCTGTGTGACATTGAGCAAGTAGCTTAACCTCTCTGTGCTCAGTTTTTTAAATCTGTAACATGGGACCTGCCTCACAGAGGTGTGGTGAGAAGGGGTTAGTGGAAGAGCCTCGTATGTAGTAGACCCTTCTTATAGTGAGACCCCCACCCCTCCCACCCCTCAGATTTTCATCTTTATTGGAGAGACCCTGCTGTCCATGAACTGGGCCATTGTGGCTGACATTCTGCTGGTGAGTAGCTGGCAGCTCCAGGGTGAGCCCAGAGGCTGATGGGAGCAGGGATTGGCATCAGGGGACATCGCTGGCTCTGAATCGTGGCCTTTCCTCCTTTAAAACCCAACCCCCCATTAACTTCTGGATGCAGCCCCGGGGTGCCTGTAGTCCTGGCCTGGTCTTGACCTTGGGCCTAGACTGAGCCTTGGCCCTGGCCTGGCCCCTGCCTCTTGCCCCGAGCCCCCCTGAGTCCCACTCCTCCCCCAGTACGTGGTGATTCCCACTCGCCGCTCCACTGCCGAGGCATTCCAGATTGTGCTGTCCCACCTGCTGGGCGACGCGGGGAGCCCCTACCTCATTGGCCTGGTGAGCCCCTGGGCTGGAACGGGTGGGGGACGGGCCCTCACTTGCAGCACTAGCTGGTGGCCTGGGGGGGGGGCACTCGTCCCTGTTAGGCACCTCTGCCTGGTGTCTCCTACCTCCCCTCCAATGCTGGAAGCTCTGGGCTCGCCCGGGGTCCAACCTCCTTCCCTTCCTCGGGCTCCATGTTCCTTTTCCCTGATGTCCAGGGGTCCCCGTCCCCGGCTCCTGCCTGGCTCCCTCCGACTCCCTCTCCTCCTTGCAGATCTCTGACCGCCTCCGTCGGAGCTGGCCGCCCTCCTTCCTGTCCGAGTTCCGGGCCCTGCAGCTGTCCCTCATGCTCTGTGCCTTTGTGGGGGCGCTGGGTGGCGCGGCTTTCCTGGGCACCGCCATCTTCATCGAGGGTGACCGCCGGCGGGCCCAGCTGCATGCGCAGGGTCAGTGCGGCCTGCTGTGGCCACCGTCACAGTACTGTGTGTCTGTCTGTCCAGGCCTGTGTGCCCAGAACCTCCCGGTCCTCCACTCTCCCTCCTTCAGGTCTGGGTCTGTCTGTCCCGCACGCTGATCCCTGTCTGTGTCTGGGGGTTCCTGCTGCTGCTCCTTCCGTGTCCCATGCCCGTCTGTCCCCCCACTGGCTCTGCCTGTCCATCCAGCCCTGGCTCTGACCCCTCCCCACAGGGCTCCTGCCCGAGGCGGGGTCCACGGACGACCGCATTGTGGTTCCCCAGCGAGGCCGCTCCACCCGGGTCCCGGTGTCCAGCGTGCTCATCTGAAGCTGCGTCACTTTGTCACTCGTCTGTCTGCAGATCTGCTGCAGCTGGCCCTGGGCCACCCCGCCGGGTTCCCTGGTCCCAGACCCTTGACCTGGCCCATTTCAGGAGGAGACCCCGGGCTGTGTCCCGCTCCCTGACACTACATGGGCATCGCAGAGGAGGATGGGGTCTGGGAGGGGACATCCCCTCTGCCTGGTGGCCCCGGGGCTTGGTGCTATTTGTAATGGGAATAAAATTTGTAGCCAGACCGCACGTGCCTGCCGGATCTCTCTCTGGGTGTAGTGGCCTCCGACCTCTGGCTGTGGGGGTGCCCTATCTCCAGCCTCAGGGCTCCTGGGAACTGTGCGGTCACTCCTGTGGGGAGTCCCTGTCTTCTGGGCTGGGTGACCCCGAGGGAGGACTGCTCTGAGCTGGTTCAGTGTGACTGTGAGTCAGGCCTGTGCTGCTCGGGAGCCCCCTCCTCCCGGCAGGCAGGCCTGGGGCGGTGGGGTGGACGCTGCCCTCTGCCCCTAGTCTCCCTGCTCTCAGAGCCTCCCTGGGGCTGCCTCCCCCTCAAATGGGAGGCCGCAGAGGGCCCTGGGGCTGGCCAGTGCGCCCCTTCCCACCAGAGCCTCGCCCCTACCTGCGGCCAGCAGCCCCTCCTGAGAGCCCCGTGGCTCAGGCCTCTTCCCCCTTCCCACAGCTGGGTGGGGGTGGGGGGGCGGGTGCAGCTGGCTGAGGAGCCTGATGACTTCCTGCCTTCACCCGGGGCTCACCACAGCTTCCTGCTGCGGGTGGCGGGCCAGCGGGTGTGGAGGAGAGGCAGGCGCCGAGCCGAGGGGCAGGGACGCCTGGGGCACAGGGACCACACAGGGCGACTGGTGCCCCAGACCCCAGCCCGGGCCCTGGTCCACCCAGGACCAGGGTCTCAGAGCCGGCACCCAGCCCCACTCAGTCCAGCAAGGGGAGGTGGTCCCGGAGCCCCCGGGAGGACACAGCTGCTCACCAGGACCCCCCGTGGGGGGCCCTCTTGGTCCCTACACACCGCTGCAGCTGAGCCGAGAGGGGCCTGTGGGGCAGCCGGCCCAGCGCAGGCGCCCTCCTGCAGATGGAGGTGGCCGGCCTGACCCCCTACCCGCTGGGCCTCCTGCTGCTGCCCCTCCTGGCCATGCTGCTGATAGCCCTGTGCGTGCGCTGCCACGAGCCGCCCGGTGAGTGGGGAGCTGGCGGGGACCCCAAGGGAGGCCCTGACCCAGGCCCCAGGCCCCAGCCCTCTTCACCGTCCCCACCTCAGCTGTTCCCCGGGACGCAGGGCCCCCGGGCCCCGGCACCTGTCCCTCTGCACCCCTGCCCCATCTCACCTGGCCTGTCTCCCCAGACTCCTACGACAGCGCTCCCGCAGACAGGTGAGTCGTGCGCCCGCCTTCCCCCTGCCCTGGGGCTGGGGCCGGCCTCTTGGCCACTCACCGGCTGTGTCTCTCCTCCCAGTTCAAACCCCACGAGCATCCTGATCAAACCTCCCTGTGAGTACAGAGGGTCCCCACCTTCTAGTGCCCGGGAGGGGGTCCCCTGGCCCGCGAGCCCACCTGGGGCTGCCCACATGGTTTTGTCCTGAGCTGTGATGGGAGGGGAGGGGACGGCCCCCAGGCGCAGGGGCTTCAGGAGCTGATTCAAGGCCTGGGGCCTGATGTCTGGAGTCCTTCCTTCCAACTCGGTTCCGTCCTCAGACACGCCAGTTCCCTGGCCACCTGCCGCCCACTACCCACCTGTTATCTCCTACCCACCTCCAAGCCAGCCAGACCTGCTCCCCATCCCGTGAGTACCCCTCGACGGCTCTCCCCTCTCCAGATCCCACCTCCTGCCCCCTCCCTTTCTCGCACTGGGGCCTCTTTTCCTGTTGCAAACCATCTTGCCTCCCGAGCCTCTCCCAGGCATGACCCCTGACCTTTGACTCCCAGGAGATCCCCGCAGCCCCCTGTGGGTTCCCACCGGATGCCACCCTCCCAACAGGATTCAGATGGTGGTAAGGGCAGAGAGGGGCTGAGGGGCGGGGGGCTCTGCAGCTGGGCAGAAGGCGGACCCAGCCTGAGCTGACCCCGTCTCCATCTTGTTCTCTCTGAAGCTAACAGTATGGCGAGCTACGAGAACCAGGGTGCGTCTGGGATCTCGCGTCCCCGGGCTAGGTGGGGCAGCTGGCATCTGTCCCAGGTCATGCTGACCCCTGTGTCATTGTCCCCAGAGCCAGCCTGTGAGGACGCAGATGAAGATGATGAGGAGGACGACTATCACAACTCGGGCTACCTGTGAGTGGCCAGGCGGGAGGTGGGGGCCGAGTGAGGCCAGGCGTCCTCGCTCACCTGCCTCGCTCTCTCCTTGCAGGGTGGTGCTTCCTGACAGCACCCCAGCCACTGGCACTGCTGTCCCCTCAGCTCCTGTGCCCAGTGACCCTGGCCTCCGTGACAGCACCTTCTCCAGTGAGTTCAGTATTTCTGTGTACCTCCTTTGCCCCGTGTGCCACCTGGCCTTCTTCTCTTCCCTCTCCCATTTCTTTAATGATGGCTCCCCTTCTGTTCTCTCATTCATATGTTGGACTTCCTGTTCCGATTTGACTTTCTTTTTTTTTTTTTTTTTTACCTTTTATCTCCCCTTTGTCTTTTTCCTAT
This sequence comes from Ictidomys tridecemlineatus, assembly GCF_052094955.1. Taxonomy (NCBI): domain Eukaryota; kingdom Metazoa; phylum Chordata; class Mammalia; order Rodentia; family Sciuridae; genus Ictidomys; species Ictidomys tridecemlineatus. Next base: position 125,343,813 of record NC_135486.1, read on the forward strand.
GCAATCATTGTCTGAGAGATTTCCTGACTCTCTTCTTCAATCCTTCTACTGCAACTTCCTTTCTCCCATCCGAAGGTCTTTCCTGGACTCTGAGTGTTCTTTTTGTATAGCTTCCTGTTCTTGTTTCTTTTTCTTTTTTCTTGTACTGGGGATTGAATCCTGGGCCTCACCCATATTAGCAAGTACTAATAGAGGCCATAGCATCTTGCAAATCTCTAAGAATATTAACTAGAGGTGGTCTTTTTTTTCTTTTTCTGGAGATTTTCTTCTGTTTCCTGCATCGTCTCGGTTTCTTTTGAGCCACCTTTCTCCTTTCCTGGTCTCATTGCAGGGCTTTCTGTTCCTATCCCCTCTCTGGACTAGTTGAGTATCCCTCATCAGAAACACTTGGGACCAGAATGTTTTGGGTTTGGGAATATTTGCATATACCTAAGGTGGTATCTTGGGGATGGGACCCAAGTCTAAGCATGAAATTCCTTTATGTTTTAACGTATACCTTGTTTCCATAGCCTGAAGGTAATTTGATACAATATTTAAAATAACTGTACAAAAAACTAAGTTTCATGGTGTGCAATTTTCCACTTGTGGTATTATGTTGGCACCCAAAAGATTTTGGATTTTGGAGCTTTTTTAGATATTGGGTTTTGGATTAGGGATGCTCAGTCTATATGTACTTGAACTGGGCTGTCGCTGCCATGCCTGGCTCCACTTGCCGTTCAGATTTCCAATGTGCCACCTCTCTTCTGGGCTCCAGACCGTCTGTCCGAATGCTCTCATTTATTCACTCACTCACTCCTTCGTTCATTCACTTATCGGGCATGTGTGCTGGGCTCACATCAGGATGGACGAGTTAATGAGGCAGGCTGGGACGATAGAAGGACTATCACTTACTGAAGGCCTACTATGTGTCCTACGAAGGGTCGTATGTGTATAATGGCCAGGTGCTCTAGTGTCCGTCCTTTCCCCTCCAGCCCCTCAGTACCAGGGCAGGGTTTATTTATTTGTTTTTACTTATTTTGAGAAAACCTCCCTATGGTGTCCAGGCTGGCCTTGAATCCCTGGGTTCAAGCCATCCTCTTGCCTCGGCCTCCTGGGTAACTGGACTCGGGGTGAACTGATTAGCAGCCATTAGGCAGGGCTTCCCGCATGACAGGCCCCGTCCTATTACCTCTGCTTCAATCCCTACAACTCTGCGAGGCAAATCCCTTCCTGATCCTGTTTCACAGTTGAGGAGACAGGCACAGAGAGGTGACATAACTTATCTGAGGTCACACAACAGTTCCTTAGTGCCGGATCAAGGTTTGAACCTGGGCGGGCTGTCTGCAAGGTCACCTTGTCCACGTCCTCATGGAGAAACATGAGAGAACCAGACAGCATGGGGGATGAGGGACAGTGCTCCAGAACATTCCCTGCGTCCCTGTGCAGCTGACTGGCGGTGGGGTGTCCTGGGAGCCTCAGGGTGTCCCTGAGGCCCTGGACATCTGAACTGGGGGGCTCCAGGAATCTGTGACTGAAGGTGTCTAATGGCAGCGGTGGGGGCGGGTGGCCCGTGGCTTCCCACAGTGGAAGATTACGTGAACGTTCCTGAGAGCGGCGAGAGCACAGAGGCGTCTCTGGGTGAGTGACCGGGCTCTAGTGGCCCACCCTGTCCCCCTCCATCCGTGGAGCCCACCCATGGCCGCCCACTGCCCCCTCCCTGTCTGTCTGGGGCTCCTTCTGCCCTGCCCCCACTCCCTCAGTGTGACCTGGCCCCCCCTGGCCTGACCATCCCTCCTTCTGTCCCCACAGATGGGAGCCGGGAGTACGTGAATGTGTCCCAGGAGCTGGAGTCCGAGGCTCCAGCCAAGCCTGGTGTGTATGGGGGTGGGGCGGGGGCAGGGGTGGCTTTCAGGCTGGACACCAACCTCCCGTCCGTCCCCTCCCAGCTCCCCTGAGCTCCCAGGAAGAGGGGGATGAAGAGGAAGAGGGGCTTCCGGACTATGAGAACCTGCAGGAGCTTCACTGACGGCCTGGTGAGTGGCCCTCGTCTTCAGCACTGTCCTGGGCCGGTGACCCTCCCTCCGGGACCCTCTTGACCACCCAGCACCTCAGGCCTGTCCTTTCTGCTGTTGACCCTGCTGATGGCCCCGACCCCTGACCCACGGCCCCTCCGCCTCCCCCGCCCTGTGTGTTTCAGCCGGGGTCACGTCCGTCCTGGATCCAGCCCTGCGGGGCCAGCTGAGCTGGGCAGCTAGAAGTGGCTCTGGGGGCTCCACTTGGTACCCTGCCCTGACTCCAGCTGGACAACAGCCTGAGAATCCCCCCTAACTTATTGTCACTTTGAGGGCCAGCCTGTGTCCCCCCCAATACCCTGCACCTTCTGACGTAGCCTGAGAATGAACCCCCCTGGTCCAGCCCCACCCTCTGTAACCGAATAAAGGCCGCATGGTCTGTGGCGCCCTTGACTTTGAGGCCCCAGGGGCTGGAGGCTGATGCGGTTGGGGTGCGCCAGGTCCTGCCTGTGTCTGCGCTGAGAACGTGGGAGGGCACACGTGCGTGTGCCTGCGTGTCGGGGAGCCGTGGAGACCTGTGTGTGCGTGCGGTGGTCTCCGTCACCCACGGGGTGGAGCGCCTGGCCTGGTCCTGGGAGTGACAGCAGACACTGCCCGGCACATGGCTGCCTTTGGAGTGAGGCACACACCCAGGACCCAGGTCGCATCCCCCACGAGGTGGTCCATGCAAGTGCAGCGCTGTTGGCAGAGCCGCTGATGGTGGGGTCCCCTGGGGGGCGGTGTGCATGTCAACCGTGAGACCCTCCCCCAGGCACTCAGCCTCTGTCCTTGTGACCAGGGACTGGCCCTAGTGACCTCCAGTGCTCTCCTGTGTGGTTCTCAGTAGATCAGAAACGGTGGCCGCGAGTCGGGGGGCGTGGTGTGGGCGCCAGAGTCGGCTGCTCTGGAGGGAGCCTGGCTGGGAGGGAGGCAGGGCCCCGACTGCCACCACAGCGAGACCTGGTCTCAAAAAAAAAAGTTCTAGGTGGCTGACAAAGCTGGTGGGGGGCGGCCCGTTTCAGGTGGCTCCCGCAGGTCTGGCTCAGTGCCACCCCGACTTGGTGGCCTGAGCGGGGCCCGGGACTCTGCATCTCGCTGCAGCACCCAGGGGAGCTCCCTGCACTGCATCGTGGACAGCAGGCTGTGACTCTGGTGCCCACCCGAGCGGCGTCCCCTGCCCCTTATTTTGGGAACATCCCCTTGGGCTCCCCTGGGCTCCCCTCCTTTCCTAGCCTCATTCCGGGTGGATCTGGAGCTGGTTGAGCCAGCCTGCACCCCGGGAGGGGACCCCAGACATCCCCCTTGCCTCTGGCCACTGTGAGGGCTCAGGCAGAGGCACGGGAGCAGCCCCGTGGGGAGGCACAGCCCTGGGGACGGGCTGGGAGGAGAAGCCTGTCCTTCGCAGTGCTCCTTCAACTGGAGGTCAGAGTCCTGGTAGGACAGAGCCACCGGGAAGGAAAGAGTGTCCCAGAGACGGCCGGCGTGGCTTCCTGATCTAACCACACAGGGGCAGGACGACCTGCTCAGGTTTCCTGGTCACCTGGGCCAATAAATTACCCTTTGTCTTCAATCCGCTGACTTGGAGTCTCTGTCACTACAATCAAAGTTGCCCTGAGCCATGCAAAGTTGCCAGTTCTCTGTGGACTCTGGAGGTAATAAGAACTTCTCCCCGTGGGGCACCTTCTCAATCACCGTGACTTCCCTGTTGTCAGTTATGGTTAGTGCCCCCACTTCACAGGTGGGAAAGCAGGTTCAGAGAGGTGAGGTGATTTGCCCAAAGGCACACAGCCAAAGAGGTAGATCTGAGATTAGGTCTGTGGCCTCCAGAGTCACAACTGCCTGCTGCCCTGGTTCTGGTTATTGTGCGAAATGCCAGCTGCCTGGGACATGGCAGAGCTCATGCCACCAAGCTCATGAGACCGAGCTGGAGACGTGGGGGCAGGAGACGGGGTTCAGTCAGACAGGAAGAGGGAGTTAAATCCTTTTATTGGGAGGAACCAGAAATGGGCAGAGGCATCTGTGTGTCTGGGCAGAACAGTTTACCAACCGGGGATGCTGGGCAACCAGCCTGGAGGACAATCGAGCAACGCCTGGGAATCTGGAGGTGTGCGCGTCCCCTTCCCAGCAGACTCGGGTGGAGACCCTGGCTGACTGGCACCTGGGCTGAGGCGGCGGGGCCAGCAGGCACAGGGCCACCCTGCAGATCACAGGCCTGTGCCCCGGCTTCCAGCCGCAGCTGGAAAGCAGCCGACACCCGTGGCCAGACAACAGTCTGATAAGCTGGGTGAAGTCACACGGCAAAGACTCACCAGCTGATAAAATGAGCCAGGCCTGTCAACGCAGATGGACATCACCAGCAGAATGTGGGGTGAGGCGGCCAAGCCAGCCACACACGTCCAGTTAAGAATGGGAAAATGACACTGGTAGACTAGCCCTGATCCAAAATGCTTGGGACCGAAAGTATTTCAGACTCTGCAATATCTGCACATATATAGGTATCTTGGAAATGAGACCCGAGCCTAAAACGAAATTCAGTTATGTTTCATGTACACCTTGTACACCTAGCCTGGGGACAGGGTCTTGCTAAATTGCTGAGGCTGGCCTCTAACTTGAGATCCTCCTGCCTCGGCCTCCCAAGTAACTGGGATTACAGGTGGGCACCACCATGCCCGGCTTATGCAATATTTTTAGTGTACTTACGTTTTGACAGCAATCTGTCACGTGAGGTCAGGTGTAGAGTTCTGCACTTGCGGCCCCACGTTGGTGGTCAAAATGTTTTGGATTTCAGGTTTCAGGTTTTTGAACGAGTGATGCTCAACCTGTACCTGGTTTGGGGGTCACACATTCATAAAGGTCTCCCGATGGGGTAGATAACTAAGATCAAGGCCCAGGATGGAACGGGTCAGGGTAGGGGGATGTGGCCCAGGTGGCTCTAGAACACAGTGGACAGCAGGCCAAGCCTCCCTGGTGGTTTATGCCAAGCGAACAAGCTGGCTGTGGGGCCACGCGGTGTAGTGGAGGCACTAAGAGAAATTCCATGTGGTGAGGCTGGAGAAGACTCTAAGAGTCGAGTGGACGGGGGTGGGGCCGAGACCTGTGGAGACTCGATCCTGAGAGACCCAGGGTGGCCCCTGGAGGCTTTGGAGCTGAGGAGGACATGATCAGGTCTGTGTTTTAGCAGAGATCTTTGGCTTGGTTGATGGGCAGAATCGATGGTGAGGCCAGTTAAGCAAGAAGCAGGGAGGCCATGAGGAGGCTGTTGGAGTCATCCCCGTGAGCAGTGGTGGCGGGCTGGCCACAGACGTGCAGCAGAGAGAAGTGGTAGAATAAGAAGGTGTTGAGAGGCACAATCCAGGGACCAGAAGAATGGGTTGGCTATGGGCTGGGGGACACGGGGAGAGCCAGGGCCACTGTGGGTTGCCTTGGGGACTGGGGGGTGTGGGTGTTCCCTGAAGCACTGAGCAGGTTCCATTTGTGTTTCTTGGAGTGAGCAAGGGGAGGTGGCTTTGCTTCCGCAGCCGGTGACCCGGGTGGGAAAGAGCAGACCATGCAGTTGAGGTCTCCTGGGCTGGGGCCGGGATTTCTTAGCCCATTGGAGTGGTCAGTGGGGAAGCCCCTACAGGAGCTGGGAGCAGAAACAGGTTTTTCTTGAATTCTAGCATTGGAGAAAAGGTAGATTTAGTAAGAGAGAGAATTTTCTGGAATTTCTAGAGAAGAAATCTGGATCCTCGTGATCCTCCTGCCTCAGCCTCCCAAGGGCTGGGATTACAGGCCTGTGCCACCGCCCCAGACAGCTTACTTTTTACCAGGGACTGAACTCGGGGCACAAGGCCACCGAGCCACATCCCAGCCCTATTTTGTATTTTATTTAGAGACAGGGTCTCACTGAGTTGCTCAGGGCCTCGCTTTTGCTGAGGCTGGTTTTGAACTCACGATCCTCCTGCCTCAGCCTCCCCAGCTGCTGGGATGACAGGCGGGCACCGCTGGCCCCTGCCCAGACCTCTTAACCTTTGACTTACATAATTGGTTTGGTTAGTGGCAGAGATAACAAGCACTAATTCCAAGCCTAGAGCTGTACTTGATAACAAGAGCTTTGAAATATAAGTCAGGAGACTGAACTTTTTGCCTTGACTCTGCCACTTGACCTTTGGGGGACTTTGAGGATATTGGATTTAAGTCTGTTCTGTATCTCGGTGGGGGCAGGGGGCGTTGGGGCGGGAACCCAGGGCCTCGTGCCTGCCAGGCAAGCGCTCTCTCCCTGAGCCTCATCCCCTGTCCTGGACTGAAGTTTCAGACCTTTCCATTCTGAGGTGCCCTAGCCCCAGGAGCAGCTGCGGTCAGAGGGCGAACTGGCACCTCCCATGGTCGGGCGGCTCAGATCTCTGCTCTCCTTTCTCTACGGAGTCCATTTCCGGTCTCTTCACGTGTGTCCAGGGTCCCCATCCCTCCAGGTTTCCATGCAGTGGGAGGGGCGAGATATTCAAGTTCCCGGCAGAGCCCTAAACTTATTCTGATTGGATGAGCTTGGGGCACTTGACTCTCCTGAACCAATCACCGGCCAGGGGAACACCACACGAGGTGGGCTTGGGCCCGCCCATGACCTAGAATCCATTCCCAACGCGGCCTGGACACAGGGATGCTGCTCAGAGAAAAATTCAGCACTAGGCTGGTAGAAGGAGGGATGTCTGTATGAGATGCATTTATTGCACGCTTACTGTATGCCATGCTCATTATTATATGGAGTCTCAGGATACCCGAGTGGGAGGTGGGAGGAGTCCATTCTATAGACAAGAGAAAGAGCTCAGAGAGGTTGAGTGACTTACTTAAGGTCTCACAACAAATTCCGAAGCCAACGCTGAGGGGGAGAGGGGGAGGTTGTGCATTAGCCAGAAGTTGGTGGAATAGGAGAAAACGAAGGTAAGCCAAGGAGCCAGCCGTGGAGGGTCAGTTCTGCTTCGCACAGGGGACTTGGGCTGGAGCTCTTGGGAGTGAGACTTTCTTATTAAGCTGGGACCACTCAACAAGGGCCTGGAGCTGCCAGGGACCACAGTGAGCAGGGCAGAGAGAAGGCAGCAGAAGAGGAGCAGCGTTGAGAGGTGAGGGCGACAGGTTCCTGAGAGCACTGAGGTGCTGGATCCGCTGGTTCCTGAAGTCGGCTCCACCGGGGACTGTGCAGTTACGTGGGAGAACAACGATTGCCCCTCTCTGCCTTGGCTCGGCTTCAGCTGGGTTTCTCTCATTTGCAAATGAAAGAGTTGACTCAGAGACAGGATGCTGTGGGAGCCTCGCCCTCACCAACAAGGGCCCCATCTTCAGACACCTGCCACATGCCATGCGGTGGCACTCTGCCTACATTCAGTCCATCCCGGACCCTTGAAGCAGTTCTTCTCTTGCTACCCTTTTACAAAGGAGGAGTCTGGGCTTCAGAGAGAACGGGTTGCCAGACCAAGCGGGGACTGTCGCTGTCCCTCCCGGGGCAGCCCAGGGCCGCCCTGTTCTGACGAGTGGCCCCAGGCCCTGCTCTTCCTCGGTCCCTGAGAGTGGTGGGCCACACTCCTCCCGGGGGCTGCAGGCTCCCCAGCTGTCCTCAAGGACACCAGAGCGATGTGAGCCCGGTGGCATACATGCTTGGAGCATCTGGTCTACCCCCAGGTCCCCACTGCAGCCCCCTTCCCTTCCTGTCTGCCTCTTCCTGGTATTGGGGTGGGGGGGGTCTGCTCATTCCTCGCCTCTTGCACCGGGCTGGGAAGCTTCCAGCTTTCTTTCTGTTTCAGGTCCCCTTTGCAATCCCTGCACCCCCAACGCCCCCCCAAGCAACTGCAGCCTTCACTGGGCCTCATCCTTGGTCTCCCCCCTCTGCCTCCCGTCCTGTCTGTGTGTATCTCAGGGTCGCTCTGCCCCTTTCTGCCTCTCCCTCCGTCTCTCTGTCTTGTCCTTGGTCTGTCTCTCTGTCTGCTTCCCACTCTGCCCAGCACGCTGTGTCTGCTTGTCCGTCCGTCTGTCCCTGTCCCTGTGTCCTGGATGCCCATCTCTCTCTCTGTCACCCTCTGATCTTTCTCTTGCTCAGTCTCCCTCCTCCTCTCCCTGCCCCTCCCTCCCCACATCCTGAGTTGTCTTTGGGGAACCGGAAATTTGGGGGATCAGAGAGATACCGGGAGGCTCAGCTGCTGCCGCTCAGAGATAATGTGTTGGGGGGTTGCTGGGTGGGGGAGGGGTGGGGCCCAGAATCCCCTGCGTCTTCCTTCCAGCCGGGGTCTGAAGGACAGGCACTGGCCTCCTCTGCCGGCTCCTTCTCCCCTGAGTGGGGCTTGATCCCTGTGGGGTCCCTGTGGGAACCGCATCACGCATCCTGACCAGAGCGGGGACCTGCACAGATGGGGACGGGGAGGTCTGGGGTCCGGCCAGCGGGGGCAGGCGGAGAGTTGAGAGGAAGAAGGCTCCGCCTGGTGTCTGAAGACCTGTAGGTGCTCTCAAGCCGCCCTTCCTCGCCATTCAGGGTCCCCTCCTTACTGTGATGGGCTTATTGACCCTTGGTGGCACCTTGTCACACTTGATCTTAGCCAGACAAGCAATCGGCGGCACTTTCTCTGTGACAGAGAAAAGTGACAGACCCTGTGACAGGTCTCCCCTGTTTACAGCTTTAATCCCCACAACAACCCCTCGAGGTGGCTACTGTTATCAACTCTATCTTACAGGGGCACAGAGAAGTTGAGTGATTTGCTGAAGGTCACACAGCTAAGAACCCTTGATATGACACATCTCTGACCACATGGGACTGATGGTTGCCAAAGCCTGGACTGGCCATTGGCTTGTCCATTTTGGATGGCGGCTGAGTGAGTTCACTTTGAACCCTGGGAAGAGACAGACATTTGCTTCTCACTTCCGATCATGGCTGCTGGCACTTCACCCCGCTCTGGGCTTGCTGATCTCCCTTCTTAAAGGGGAGGCAGGAAGTCTGAAGCTCTGGGCCCCAGCAGGCAGCTTTCTGGAACTCAATCCTTTGTTTCGTTTTCTCAGGGTTCCTTTTTATTTAGGGCAGGCAGTGCCAGTTTTTTTGGTTTAGGGATGTGACACGTGGTTACCTCTTAAGTGAATTTAAGTAAAAAAGAAAACTAATAAGAGAATTGAGCCCGGGCACTTGTAGGTGTGGCCAAAGTCGTGAATACGGGTTCAGAGAACTGAATTTTATTTCTCTGTTTAGTTGGTGCTGAGGATGAGATCCTGGGCTTCCACCTGAACTCCCCCTCGCTCTCCCTCTCAAGACTGAATTCTAGGCAATTTGGAGCCAGTTGGTGACTGAGAGTCCCCTTCTGGCTTTGCCATGTCCCAATCCCAGCCTGGCCGAGCCTGGCCGAGCCCCCAGTCACCTTGTCAAGGCCACATGGCCAGTCAGTGATCCCGTGGGGGCCCTCGCAGCCATTGCAGGATGCTGGGACGGCCTTGCTGAGCAGGACCCAGCCCAGACACCCCCAGCTCTGCCACCAGCCACAGGCTTCACCCCTAAATGTCCCTCCCTCTTTGGTCACCTGCACCTGCCCTTGGTCCAGCCCACACTGGGCCCCACTCCTGGGCTGCCTGGGTGCAGGCATAAGGGAAGTCAGGTCCCTCCCGCCCCCCACAGAGGGGGCTTCTCCCACAGGCTGAGGCCCACGGGCTGTGGAGGCCCAGCCTCTTCCCCAGGCCTCGCCAGCTGCCCAGCCTCCAGGACTGACTCCTTTGCACATGCCCAGCTTGGAGCCCCTTCCCTCGGGCCTCCCCTGCTCGGGGTGACGGGAGCACAGCTGGTCCCCGGGGAGGGGTGCAGCCTGTTGTGTGGTCCTGAGAACCGAACCCGGAGCCGTGCAGGCTTGACAAATGCTCTCCCCCTGAGCTATGGCCCCGGCACTTTTAAAGTTTTCATTCAGAGCCAGACCCTCGCTCCAACTTTCAATCCTCCTGCCTCAGTCCCCTGAGTTTATAGGCGTGTGTCACCACACCCAGCCAGATCCGCGGTTTTGAATTCAGAGATTCAGCAGATGTTGGATGGGTTGAGACAAAAACATGGGGTTTGGAGAGGCTTCTGGTGACCCAGGCTTCTCGGACCAGTTTGCTGTTTGCAGTTGATTTTTTTTTTTTTAATTATAAAAGTTAATGATACATTTGAACTCCCCAAACCACTCTATAAAGATTGGCTTTCCTCTGATTCATATACACAGGGCTCTTGGCAATGTTTCCACCATCCACCTCCCACCGGCTCCCTGAGTCAGACGCGCTGGCCTTTGGCTCCCTGCTAGCTTGGAGGGGGTCAAGTTTGTTTCTACCCCTGGGTCTTTGCACTTGCTTTTCCCTCTGCCTGGATCTTTGCCGAGAATCCTCACATGGCTGCTAGTTGAATCGCAGTTGAAATTTCTGCTCCTTGGAGGAGTCGTCACAGTCGATCCTGCCTCCTGTTACAAATGGGCTTCAGGATGCTGCCATTTATTTATTTATTTATTTAGCGCTGGGGATTGAACCTGGGCCTTGTGCCTGCTAAGGACATGCTCTATCACCGACCACACCCAGGGTCCCCATTGCTGATTTTTTTCATGCATTTGGTGTTTCATATCTGTCCCCCTCTAGACTGAGCTCCTTGTCCATCATTGTCCCTCCAGGGGCAGGTATAGAGCTTGGCACCGAGTAGTTGCTCAGCAAATCGTTGGATGATTGAATTTTAAAAAGTGCTTCAAAAGACAGGCAAGTGAGATCCTCAATAAGTTCCCGCTGATTCTAACACGTGGAACAGGCCCAGCCTGGCAGAAGGCGCTGTCTCAAGGAGGGATCGCAAGCTGGTGGCCCACTGAAGTATTTGATTAAAAAAAAAAGAAAAAATGTGGTAAAAAAACCACATAACATAAAATCACCATCTTAAGTTTACTCACACCTCAATTCAGTGGTGTTAGGTATAGCTTCACGTTAGGCAGCAGATCTCTAGAACGTTCTCATCTTGCAAAACAGAAATTCTGCAGGCACCAGGAAACTCCCACTCCTCCTCCCTCGCCCACTGGCCCTGGCAACCATCATTGTGCTTCTCTGCTTCTTGTCCTTTTGTGATTGTTATTTCATTTAGCAGAATGTTCTCAAGGTCCGTCCAGGTGGTAGCCTGTAAAAGAATTTCCTTCCCTCTTTAAAAAAAAAAATTATCATTATTATTTTGAGGCAGGTTTCTGTGTGTTGCCCAGGCTGGTCTGGGACTTGTGGGATCCAGCGATCCTCCTGCCTCAGCCTCCCAAGGGGCTGGAACCCCAGGCTCAGAGGCCCCACATCCTGCTTTTCCTTCCTTCTGAACCATGTTCCAGGGAAGGGGTGGCCCACATTTGGGTTTTCTGTTCAGTTGTCAGGGGACACTGTATTTCCACCCCATTGCTGTGAACACACCAGAGCAGGCGTTTCTTGGAGATACTACGTTTGACTCTTTTGGATACACACCCAGGAGCTGAGAGCTGAATCCTGTGGTAGCTACATTTTAAATATTCTGAGGAGCTTCTGTGCCTTTCCACAGTGGCCACTTCATCTTAAATTTCCGCCCACAGTTCCCCAGGATCCCCAGCTTCTCTGCATCCTCCCCAGCACTTGTTATTGTATTTTTTATTTTTTGGTACCAGGGATTGAACTCAGGGGCCCTAACCACGGAGCCCCATCCCCAGCCCTATTTTGTATTTTATTTAGAGACAGAGTCTCACTGAGTTGCTTAGCGCCTCGCTGCTGCTGAGGCTGGCTTGGAACTCACGATCCTCCTGCCTCAGCCTCCTGAGCTGCTGGGATGACAGGCGTGCACCACTGTGCCTGGGACTGGGAACTTTTATAATTTTAGACATGACACCTCGGTCTCTAATCCACTTTGAGTTAGTTGTATATGTGATGTGAGGTGAGGGTCCAAGTGCATTTCCGTCTTCCCGGTACTGCTTGTTGAAAAAATTGTCTTCTCCCCATTAATGATTTGAGCATCTTTGTCAAAGATTGGTGGACAGCATATGTGAAGGTTCATTTGGGGGCTTTATTTTGATATTCTCCATGAATTTTAAGAGGAATCTTTAATTTTTAGAATCAGTGTATTCTTACTGATAAAATTAATCATTATAAATTTGAACTGAATTTTTAAAAATTATTAGCCCTCCTAATCGACAAATCATAATTGTGTACATCTATGGCAAACTTTGTTGTGTAGGTGTGGTGCTGGTGGTTGAACCCAGGGGTGCTCTATATCCCTGCATCCCCAGCCCTTTCTCACTTTGATCTTAAGACAGGATCTCACTAAGTCACCCGGATGGTCCAGAACTTGTGATCCTCCTGCCTCAGCCTCCGCAGCAGCTGGGATTACAGGCTCCAGGTTCCAAGGTGACATTTTATTTTTTTTTTTTTTTTTTTTTAGAGAGAGTGAGAGAGACAGAGAGAGAGAGAGAGAGAGAGAGAATTTTAACATTTATTTATTTTTTCTTAGTTCTTGGCGGACACAACATCTTTGTTGGTATGTGGTGCTGCTGAGGATCGAACCCGGGCCGCACGCATGCTAGGCGAGCGCGCTACCGCTTGAGCCACATCCCCAGCCCCCCAAGGTGACATTTTAATACAGTTAACTTGTACTGAGAAAACAGAGATCTGACTACAGCACCTCAGGCAAAACAATGGACTCACCTTCTTGGATGTTAAAAGATACTAGAGGGAGGCAAATTAGAAAAGGTGTGCTGGGGGCTGGGTCTGGGTCTGGGGCTGGGGCTGGGGCTGGGGATGTGGATGTGGCTCAGCGGTAGAGCGCTCGCCTGGCATGCGTGCGGCCTGGGTTCGATCCTCAGCACCACATACCAACGAAGATGTTGTGTCCACCGAGAACTAAAAAATAAATATTAAAATTCTCTCTCTCTCTTAAAAAAAAAATAGGAAAGGTGTGCTGGGGGCTGGGGCTCAGCAGTAGAGCACTCACCTAGCATGTGCAGGGCCCTGGGTTCGATCCTCAGCACCACATAAAAATAAATAAATGTGTTGTGTTCCAACTACAATTAAAACAACTTTTTTTTAAAAGTGTGCTATTCTCTATATTTCCACCTGTTAGAAAACTTGATTTATAATAAAATGTTCCACTAGTATACTCTAGAACACTGTGGCCATACACATGCACTGTGTGAACGGTGGGCATGTACCAGCCCCACAGCCTCCTGGGACCCAGGCTCCTTTTCTATTTCTCCTCCATCATCCGTGGCTCTTCGCCCCATCCTCAGAAAGGCAAGATGGCTGCTGGTGCTCCTGCTGTGTTCTGGAGAAGGGAAAGACGGGAGGCCAGACCCACCAACTTAAGCCCCCTGTTGGGGAAATGTTAAGAACCTCCGCTCTGGGAGGCCCAGCTGAGGTCCGCTGGCCTCTCCTAACCACACTGGTAGTTCCCCCTGGATATCCAGGTCTGGGTGAGCGCCTTCCCCTGCTCAGCCTGGAGGCCATGTGCCAGCGCGCTGGGTGGCCAGAGCTCAGTTGTGCGGGCCCTATTTCATTTTCTTTTTTTTAAAAATTAAAATTGATTATCTGTCTACCCAGGGGCACTCAGCAACTGAGCTACATCCCCAGCCCTTTTTTTTTTTGTATTTTTAAATTTAGAGACAAGTTCCCACCAAGTTGTTTAGGGCCTAAGTTGCTGAGGCTGGCCTAGATCCTCCCGCCTCAGCCTCCCAAGCCACTGGGATTAAGGTGTGTGCCACCACACCCAGTTTGAATGTTTTTGTTTTGTTTTGTTTTAAATAGGTAGTAAGTACTTTGCCATGGTTCAAAAGTCCTAAAACACTAAAGAGTATACAGGCCCTTCCTATTTATGGATTGAACAACCATGGATTCAAGCAACCTCAGATTTAAAAAAATATATATTTTTAAATTGCTTCAGCACCGAATATGTACAGTCCTCCCCCCGCCTTTCATGATCTCCTGAACAATACAGTATAACAATTTCCCTGGCATTTACACCCTGTGTGGTACTAATAGGCATTCTGGAGATGATTTAAAGGGGTGGGAAGATGTGCATAGGTTATATGCAACATGACCCCATTTTATACGAAGGACTATGGGATCCAAGGGGTTCTGGAAAAAAAAAAATCCCCAATGACACACAGGAACAAAGAGTATGTGGAAAAATCTCCCTCCTACCCTTTCCCTAGCCACCAAGAAGGAAATATATACATGAGCATGTTCTCTACCCCCCTTTTTTATGGAACAGTCTAATTCTTTTTTTTTAGGGGGGGGTACTAAGGATTGAACTCAGGGGCACTCAATCCCTGAGTCCCATCCCCAGCCCTATTTTGTATTTTATTTAGAGACAGGGTCTCAGTTGCTTAGTACTTGCTTTTGCTGAGGCTGGCTTTGAACTCCTGATCCTCCTGCCTCAGCCTCCCGAGCTGCTGGGATCACAGGCGCGCACCACTGCGCCCGGCAATAACGGCCTATTTCTTTGTGCTGTTTGCAGCTTCTTTCTTCATGTCACCTGTAATTGTACAGTCCACGGCCAAGCTGGGTCCAAAACTATTCAATGCAAAGTTCCTGAAATAAACGATTCCTAAGTTTTAAATTGCACGCCATTTTAAGTAGCTCAGTGAAGCCCCTTACCATCCCGCTCTGGTCTGCCCGGGTCACCAATCACGCCTGCATTCAGCCTAGGGACGCAGGTGGGTGCCCTGCAGTCACTTAGTATTATCTCACTTATCGGGTGGACTGTGCTAGCATCACTCTTCTTACAGGTTCGGCACTATCCGCGGTCGCAGGCATCCACGGGGGTCTTAGAGAAGGGGGTGTCCTGGGTGTCGGGGGTCGTTGAGCATCATCACCCCCAAACCTTGCTGTTGAGCGGGCGGATGCTGCCCCTGCTCCAGTGCTGGGCCTCGAGATGGTTTCCCAGAGTTTATCAAGAAGAAAAGACGAGGCTGGGCGGGTGGACGAACATGCAAGTCATTTAACACCCGTGGGAGTATCTCTGTATAACGAATCCCTAGAAGTGGAGTCACTGGGTCAGAGTGAGTGCGCATGCGCCTTTGACAGCGCTCGCCAAATCCCCCCTCCCCTCCCCTCCCGGGGGAAGAGACCTGGACTCCCACGGCCAAGGGCCAAGGGCGCAGCGACGGTTTCCCCACCTCCTCGCCAGCTCCGGGTGGGTGTTATCAGTCTGATCTTTTACCAAAATGGGAGTCAAACTGCAGTTTAAATTTGCATTTCTCTTCTGAAAATAAATATCTTTTCATTTAGAGTCACATATTTTCTTGTTTTTGATCTCTCTGTTCAGGTCTATTGCTAGATGTCTCCTCCTCCTCCTCCTCCTCCTCCTCCTCCTCCTCCTCCTCCTCCTCCTCCTCCTCCTCCTCCTCCTCCTCCTCCTCCTCCTCCTCCTCCTCCTCCTCCTCCTCCTCCTCCTCCTCCTCCTCCTCCTCCTCCTCCTCCTCCTCCTCCTCATTTATTTATTTATTATGGTACCAGGGATTGAGCCCAGGTGACCCACACCTCCATCTCTTTTCTCTTTCCTCCTCCTTTTTTTTTTTTTTTTTGGTCCTGGGGATTGAACTCAGGGGCCCTCGCCCACTGAGCCCCGTCCCCAGCCCTACTGAGTATTTTATTTAGAGACAGGGTCTCCCTGAGATGCTTAGGGCCTTGCTTTTGCTTTGAAACTCAGGATCCTCCTGCCTCAGCCTCCAGAGCTGCTGGGATTACTGGCTTGTCACTTAACTTTTTATTTTATTTATTTATTTATTTATTTTTTATATAAACCAAATTTTTTTTTAAAAGAGAGAGAGAGACAGAATTTTTAATATTTATTTTTTAGTTCTCGGCAGACACAACATCTTTGTTGGTATGTGGTGCTGAGGATCGAACCCGTGCCGCACGCATGCCAGGCGAGCGCGCTACCGCTTGAGCCACATCCCCAGCCCCGTCACTTAACTTTTTAAAAAGTAACAGTTTTGATCAAGCGGTAGCGCACTCGCCTGGCATGCGTGCGGCCCGGGTTCGATCCTCAGCACCACATACAAACAAAGATGTTGTGTCCGCTGACAACTAAAAAACAAATTAAAATTCTCTCTCTCTCTCTCTAAAAAAAAAGTAACAGTTTTGAAAGGGTCACAAACACACAAACATACTGTAAAGCAAAATCAGAAGCTTGAGGATCTTCTTCAAGTGGATCTTATTTAATGTTTGAAGATTTTTTTTTAAACATTATTTCTAGTGCCAGGAGCTCTTTTCATTTTTACATGGTTGAGTGGACCGATCATTTATCTGTAATACCTCCTAGAATGTATTAGGCCTTTCCCATTCCAAGATTTTAAAACTATCAGATGTGGTTCTTTTGAGCATTGCTGTGGTTTTCTTGCTTACACCTAAATCTTTAATGTAATTTATCCTGGTCTAAGGTGTGAGGTATAGAACAGTCTTATTTTTAATTTTTTTTTCCAGCTGCCTAAACCCTTTTAATACCATGTGCTGAATAATCTAATTTGTATTTTCCTGACTAACTTGGAACGGTGCTGTGTATTAGACCAAACTCCCCTGGTCTGTTTCTGGATTTTCTGGTCCATTCCACCAGTGACTGCTAAATTGCCGAGACTGGCCTTGAACTCAAAGTCCTCCTGCCTCTGCCTCCTGAGTGGCTGGGATTGTAGGCGCGCACCTCCACGCTCAGTGATCTGTTGAGCACTTCTGTGCTGGTGCCTTCTACAGAAGCTGTGATCGCTAACACAGTTGGAACGCTGACTCCAGTAGCTTCGTGACCTTGAAGCAAGTGGCTTCATCTCTCAGCTCAGTTTCTTCATTTATAAAGTAGATATAATAATAGTCCCTATCTCATAGGGTGGTTGAGAGAATTAGCAATGTAAATTACTTAGAGCAGTATCTGGCTTATAATACACAGTAAATAGGTGCTGGCCGGTTATTTTTATTATGTAAGACTCTTGTGACTCCTTTATTTAATCATGGGAAGGCGCCCAAGGATCAAAGCCAGGGCCTTGCGCATGCTCAGCACCTGTTCTACCACTAAGCCACACCCCCCCCAAGACCACTTTGTTGTTTTGGGTACTGGAGGTTGAACCTGGAGGTGCTTAACCACTGAGCCACATCCCAGCCTTCCCGCCTTTATTTTTGTGGCGCTGGGGATTGAACCCGGGGCCTTGTGCGTGCGAGGCAAGCACTCGAGCAACTGAGCTATATCCCCAGCCCCCTCCCCAGTCCTTTTTACATTTTATTTAGAGACAGGGTCTTGCTGACTTGATTAGGATCTCACTAAATTGCTGAGGCTGGCTTTGACCTCGCCATCCTCCTGCCTCGGCCTCCTGAGCTGCTGGGACTTACAGGCGTGCCCGACTTCCTAAAACCACTTTGAATCCTTCCTTCAGCCCCGGGATGTGGAAAGCATTCTGGACCCCACTTTTTGGATGAGTCAACTGAGGCTCTGAGCCCTGAAATGACTTGCCAGGCCCTGGGTGAGCCAGGGCACACATTCCTGAGTCCCCGGTGCTTGGGCCTGGCCTCCATTTATAGTCATGGTGACCTCTCGTCCTCCCTTCTGCCAGTCTGGCTTAGCAGTGGCTGATCCCTGAAAAGGAACCGGCACAAGAGGCCCCACCAGCTGTGGGGGGCGGGGTGAGGCTTCTTTACACCCCGTGGCTGCAGCTCAGGCTCCTGTGTGAGGAGACCTCAGGGGCTGAGGGACCTGGAGCCTCCTGCCAGGCTGGCTAAGCCCCTGCAGGGACCCTAGGTCTCCATGAGGGTGGTGGCCTGCCCTGGGCAGCCCAGGGGTCCTGGAGGGAGGCGCCCCTCTTGGCCCTGCACTCACCAGCCATGTGACCCAGGGCGAGGCCTGCACTCTGCTGAGCCTCCGTGTCCTCATCTGAAATGGGGGTTGTCAGAGGCTCAGAGGCTCAGAGCACGGGCCACAGCCCTGCAGGCTGCAGAGTGTGCGTTTGTGGCGTTTGTGGCGGGCTGGTAATTTGAGATGTCAAACTCTGCTGTTTCTTACCACCTTCCACAAATGCAGCTGAGAAAGAAGCTGGAGGCCCCAAACTGCCAGCTCCAAGGACTGTGTCAGGTGTGAACAGGGCCTGGGAGGAGGGGCCGGTGGGGGACAGGGCTGCTCCTGCCGGGGCCAGAGAGGAAGGAGCCACTGGAAGGGACCCGGTGAGGTTCTGGAGAGCGGGAGCTCCTCTTCTCTGCCTCTCCTTGTCCAGGGGACAGACAGCCTGGGGTGCAGAGGGAAGGGAAGGAAATACAGAGACGGTCCCCCAAGGGACCCAAGGAGGTGAGGTTTGAGGGAAAGAAAGACCAACAATCCTCTTCCCAGAAGGGGTTTGCTGGGTCAGATCTTATTTTACTTTTTGGTACTTGGGATTGAACCCAGGGCTGCTTCATCACTGAGCCACATCCCCAGCCCTTTTTATTTATTTATTTTTTTGAGACAGGGACTTGCTAAGTTACGGAGGCTGGCCTCAAAACTGCGATCCTCCTGCCTCAGCCTCCTGAGCGACTTGAATTACAGGCGTGCACCCCTGTAACCCAGCTTGGATCACATCTTTATGGACAAATCCAACCCCAATGGGTGGACTGCCAGGTTTGGCAAATAAAAATATTTGGAACAACATACTTACTAGAAAGCCTTACTGGTTGGTTATCTGACGGGCAAATTTCATGCAGTCTCCTAAGTTCTATCTGACAGGGCCAAGAGTTGGTGGGAGGGCATTTCTGGTTGGGGATGGGATAGCTCATGGCCTGTGCCTGGAGGGGAGGCCTTCTAGAAGTTTCTGCAGGCTCCAATGGGGATGCAGAAAGTAACTAGGAGGACTTGACCTTGAAGCTGAGGGCTGGCACCTAATCCAGCATCATGCAGGAGACCTGAGGAGCCTTAGCAACAGAAAAAAAAAAAAAAAAACAGACGAGAAAATCATCAAGCTGCAAGAGAAACCACAGCTCCCGCCTGCCCTCCACCTCGGCTGGTGCAGAGGCAGGTGGGAGGGGAGGGAGCAGCCTCAGCCAGGCCTGCTCCCTCCCTCCCCCACCCTAGGCTGGCTCCAGCCTGCAGCTTGGGTCCCAGGGCCGCCCCAGGACAAGCCACGGGGACCGAGGAACACAGGTGGCCGCTGCAAAGAGACCGGGTCTCAGAATCTTGAGTGTGCCTGAAAATCACCAGTTTGGACTGAATTTACCAGAACACGTCTTGATTATGTTCAGATGGGGGGGGGGTCAATTTAAAAATCAATTTGTTTGGTTGAAAAAATAGGTTCTACAGTCCCTCCCCCCCCCCCCCGGATCCCGTGGAGTATCACCTTGCTCTATGTCTAGCGCTGGGCACGGCTCAGGGACAGGGGACTGGCTGCCAGCAGGTCCTCAAGGACCTGGCATGAGCAGGAGGGGCCCTGAGAAGAGCCCCTTGTGACCAGCCCAGATGTGGGCTGACCTACTGGGCGGCGGGGACAACCCTCTGATCTTATTTAACCAACGTGGACAGGCCCAGCCAAGTGCTCAGACACATGAACCCAGATAATCCCCTGAGGGCCCTTGGCGGCCCTTGGAGGCCCTTGTGTTGCTTTCCTGGTTTGACCCACAAGAGCACCAAGTCGTGGAGGTTGCGTGGCGTCCCCAAGGTCACACTTGGGGAGGCTCCATGGCCTGACCGTTCAGAGAGGGAGGGGTCTGGTTGCCACGGTGACCGCCCTTGGCCTTGTCCTCAACGTCCTCTCTGTTGGTCCCAGTTATCTCCTGGCCCAGCTGTTAGGCCCCAGGTCTGCGGATCCCGGGACTTTCATTCAGGAAAACCAGAAGCATGTTCTGAGACGTCCCCTGGGCAGGCCCTGTGCTGGGCCCCAGGAACAAACCTGGGAACATGGACGTTTCCTCCTCCCCCAGAGGGGAGAGAGACAGGAGCTCTCCAGCCCCCGTGCACTGGCGCTGGGGGCCAGGCATCCTCAGGGTCCCCCGGGGGTCCTGGGGGAAGCAGTGCCACACAAGCACGTGGCCGCTGGTTGCTCCTTCTCCCCAGGACCCTGAGATGTCACGGTCCCGTCTGGGGGTGAGAAGCCAAGCTCAGACGGGTCCAGGACTTGCCCGTGTTACAGGAAGCAGCAACCTTGGGATTCAAATCCGGGACGGCCACTTGGGCTCTAGGCCCCATCCCAGGGGGTCCCCAGAGGAGGTGACACCCCTCTGAGTTGTCCAGCAGGGACGGGTCTGGAGGAGGAGGAGGAGGAGGAGGAGGGTGTGGCGGCCTATGAAGGTCTGGAGGCCCCAGGCTGGCATGTGGCTGGTGGCTGCAGGCAGCTGCGCCGTGGCCTGGAGCTCATGTGGGGGCAGAGCTGGTGTCCCCACCTCGTCCCCAGAGGCGGCCCTGCTCACCATTCTCAGGGGCTGTGTCTGGCTTGGGCTCAAGAAGCAGGACAAGACCCGGCACAGGGCCTGGCCCCGCCCAGCTGCGTTGTGCTAGAGCACTAGTCCCAGCAGGGCCAGGGAGGGACAGGATCCTGGTGGACGGGGCGCCCCGGGGCAGGATCCTGTCCGTCCAGCCACTGTCCACTCAAGCGCAGCACTCGTCTTCCCCTCGGCTGGCTGTGTGACCTTGGGAGAATGACTTGCCTCTCTGAGCCTCAGTCCCCACATCTACAAAATCGGGACCAGGGTGCCTCTGGGGCTTGGATCAGGATTGGCTGTCTTCCTAGACACAGAGGCCCGGGACACCGCCCTAAACCCTGATCCACCTGCCCTGGTCCAAGCAAGGTCACCTTTCAAGCAATGTCACTGCAAAGGACCTGGGTCATGCCATGCGTCATTCCTACTTGGCAATGGCTCTCAGCAGGTGGCCATAGGGGCTAGTGTCCGCCTGGCCACCTGCTGTCACTTCAGATCAGCGGTATGACCCTCCCTCACCAGCCCACTGTCAATGTCACCATGTCACCGCTCTTCAGCTCCAGCCCACCGCAGGTGTCACAGGCGGCTCCCAGCAGCTGGGGGAGGGGTGGGAACTAAGAGCAGCCGTGACTAAGACGGGGACCTAAAGCGCACTTTCCTGGAGGCCTCCCCCAGAGAGGTGGGTTCTTTCACTCTGGCTCTGGTGGGTGACTCATGCGGGGGCAGGTACGGAAGGTGCCGGGACCCGGGGGTGATGCACACCCCTCCCTCTCAGGAAGCTGCTGGTACTGTGGGCCATGGGGGGCCAGTCGGGTCCTCCGGATTCTGAAGGTTGGGGACCAGGAATTCCAGCAGGGTTGCTTCCTAGCTGTGTGACCCTGGGCAAGTCACTGCCTATCTCTGTGCTTCATTTTCTCTGTCTGTATCAGGCTAATCCCACATCCGTATCCCAGCACTAAACCTGTCCTCTTGTGCTGTGTTTGGAGGACTCCCCACCTTGGAGACCTAAGGTGATGGGCGCAGTGGTACGGCCTGTGATTCTAGCAACTCAGGAGGCTGAGGCAGGAAGATCTCCATTTTGTGGCCCGCCTGGACAACCTAGTGAAACCCTCAGCAACTTAGCAAGACTCTATCTGTCGGGTAGGGAGAGAGCCAGGAGGAGACGTTTGTGGAATATCTGTTCTGAGGCCTGTTGCTTATTTCAACCTCACACAAACCTATTTTGCGACTGAGAAATCCAGTTCCCTGCAGGTACCAAGTCCCTGAGGGCCATGCCCAGGGCAAAGCTGGTCTCCAAACACCGACTTGTGCTTCTGCTCCCAGAGCCTGTGTGTGAGTCCACACAGCTTTACCCGGTCAATAGAACGGCAGGCATTGAATGAAATGGGTCTTGTTTTTCTTGCAAAGAGAAAAAAGAAGAGCGAAGGAGAGAAAAGTCATGAATCGGCTCCAGGGTCTCCTCTCCTTGCAGGTTCCAGTGACAGTCTGACCTGCTCTTGTGCCAGGAGTCAGTCTTGAGGAGAAGGCCCCTGTCCCTTGCCCTTCAGCCTTGGTGACTTGGACGAGTAAGTTAGAGACGTATCTTGACTCGGCTCCTGGGTTCCTTCTGTGTCTCTTCACCTGGTTTTACGTTGCAGGCTATTTTGGTACGTTTAACAGTTCCTGATGATTCATTTCAAAGAGGAACTTAAGTACCATTGGATAAAGTGGTAAAAATAATGGTGATTCCACTACTGTCCCGTATAACTAATTAGACCAATGAAAAAAAAGAGAGAGAAGAAATTAAAAAAAATAAATAAAGGTGATTCCAATGTTACTTAAACTCTTCTGGGCCACCAGAAGAAAAAAAAAATGGTAACTCTCTGATTTATTTTACGAAGGCCACGTGAACTTATGTGACAATCTGATACACAGCAAACCAAAGAACAAATTACAAGGGGGAAAAACCCCAAAGGACAGGGCTGGGGCTGGGGCTCAGTGGTTAAGCGCCCCTGGGTTCAATCCCCAGGACACACACAAAAAAGTACGATTGTAAATCCAAAGAATAACATATCTGGAGCAAACAGGGTTTATTTCAAGAATGATCAAGTAATTGATCAACATAATTGTGTATTTCACACTAAAGGAGAATAACTGTATGATATCAGTAGATGTTGAGAAGTCAGTAGAGAACTAAAAGTTCTTTAAAAAAAACTTTAAAAAGGAAATAAAAGTAAACAACTTAAATATGAGAAGTCTTCTTCCCCAATATCTAACGGCAAACATCCTTCTAAACACTAACGCCACTTCCTGTAAAATCAAAACAAAACAGTGTCTTGAAGCTTCCATCCAATACATCAGAATGGAAAAAATGAAATATTCACTATTGAAAAAAAAGAGATAATCTGATATTGTTAGAAACCATTGGCTAGAGGTGGAAAAACACAAATAGATCAGGTGTGGTGGCCTATGTCCTGTAGTGGCAGGTATTTGGGAGCCGAGGCAGGAGAATCGCAAGTTTGAGACTAGCCTCGGCAATTTAGGGAGATTCTGTCTCAAAATAGACAGAAAATGCTGGGACATAGCTCAGAGGTTCAGTGCTTGCCTACCACGTGTGAGGCCCATAACAGGGGCCCTTTAAACCTTAACTAATCCTCCTGCCTCGGCCTCCCAAGTCACTTGGTTTACAGGTGAGGCTGGCTTTGAACTCCCGATCTTGAACATATTTAGTTACATGCCAATACTCATATTTATTAATTCATTAATTAACTTTATGTAAAATTTCACATAGAAAATGTCAAAAACCGACAAGCCACGGAATGGAAGAGAAAGCTCAGAAATGGATCTTGAAAGCAATAGGAATTTAATCATAACCGAAGCAGAACTTCCATGCAGTCAGAAGAGGGCAGTGTGCCTAATATCAGGTTCTAGCAGAACTGGCTCTCTGGAAAAACAGTAAAGAAATAAAACGGGATTCCGGATGGTGAGGTAGCCCAACAGCAGAGCATTTGCCCCTCATGTACGAGGCCTTGGGTTCGATCCGAAGTGCCACAGCCGGAAATATACAACAAAGAAATAAAATTGGATCAATATCTCACACAGAGGCAAAGGTAAATCACAGACCAACTAAAGGCTTAATAAAAGTTTTAGAAGAACAATCTAGGCATTATGTCACATGCCTGTCATCCAAGTGACTTGGGAGGCCGAGGCAGGAGGATTGCAGTTTTGAGGTCAGCCTCAGCAACTTATCGAGGACCTAAACAGCTTAGTGAGACCCTGTCTCAAATTTAAAAAAATAATAATAAAAATAAAGAGGTCTGGGAATGTGGGTCACTGGTAAAGCATCTCTGGGTTCAGTCCTTATAGCAGTAAGTCAAATAGCCCAAAAGAAAAATGGTTAAGGGTATATAAAGACAGTCCACGCAGAAGCGGATCCGAATTACAAGTAAATAAAACACGCTGGCTTTCGCTGGTCACCAAGAAACACAAATTAAGGTACCAATGGGTAGTACTTGACACCTCTCAGGTAAGAGAAACTGCACCCTGGCGGCTCCCTCAGGAAGCACACAATCATGGATTGCTGGTGGGTATGCAGACTGTGGCCAACTAGAAAAAAGATGGATACAGGCGGAGGGAGTCAAGAGCAACAGCAAACTAAGGCATTTCGGAAATCAATTTGGTAATAGCCAGTAAAATATTTTTGCAAAGTCCCAAGAAATGTATTTCTTTTTTTAAAAAAAAATTATTTTTTTTTAGTTGTAGTTGGACACAATACCTTTATTTTATTTATTCATTTTTATGGGGTGCAAAACCCAGGGCTTCGCACATGCTAAGCGAGTGCTCTATGCTGAGCCACAGCCTCAGGCCTGTATTTCTTATTCATTTTTTTTTTGGGGGGGTGGTATTGAGATTGAACTCAGGAGCACTCGACCACTGAGCCCCATCCCCAGCCCTGTTTTGTATTTTATTTAGAGACAGGGTCTCACTGAGTTGCTTAGTGCCTCACCATTGCTGAGGCTGGTTTTGAACTCACGATCCTCCTACCTCAGCCTTTGAACTCGCCTCCCCAGCTGCTGAGATTACAGGCGGGTTCCACCAGAGATTCAACACAGGGAAGGGGGCCAGGGACTACTTGGAGGAAAGATCAGAGGAGAGAGACCCCAAAATAACACTGGTCAACCATCCTGGGAGCAGTCTCGGCTCATCTTGGAGCAGAGAATTAGTCTTTAGCAGAGTTGTAGCGATTTCTTCCAAGAAGATAAAAATCTGCAGACCACTTAATTCAGCTGAACATATTTATTTAAATGCTGATACTCATATTTATTTATTTACTACATTCCCCAGCCCTTTTTACCTTTTATTTTTATTTTTTAGTTTTGCAATTCGGAGGTGAGAACCCAGGGCCTCAGGCATGCCGGGCACATGAGTGCTCTACCACTGAGCCACACCCCCAGCCATTTTAGTTTTGAGTCATGGGCTGGCCTCAAACTTGTGATCCTCTTGCCTCAGCCTCCCGAGCTGCTGGGATTACGGCCTGCACCGCTGTTCCTGGCTGGATTTTAATGCTTTACAATGTGAGACAGAGTAATCACTTGAGTGCAAAAGGAAAGAAAAGTAAAAGATTCTGAAATTCCAAGGTAGCAAGTTTCTCTGGCCTGGGTCCTCCAGAACGAGTGTCTGTCTGTCTGTGGGTGTGGCTCAGGCATGGCCTTGCAGCCGAGTGCTTTGGGGTTCAGGAGAGCAGCCCCGGGCTCTGGGGCTCCAGATCTGCTGGCTCTCATCACCCCAGGACTGCAGACTGCAGGGAAAGATCACCTGGGGGTCTACGGTCAGGTCCTGGTGCCCAGGAAGAGCGTTTAATGGTTCTGGGTGGTGCCTTGGAATCTCTATTATGATGATTATTTATAAATGATTCTAAGTTTTTTATTTTCACAAAGCTTTTGGGAACCCGTGCATCTCGGCTTATTCAGACAGTCAGCTATTCACACCAGAAGCCGCTTCTGGTTTATAATTGGATAATTATCCTTTTCTGGTGCAGCCGTTAGCGGCTCTTTAGGGGTTGGCCAAGGGACCGTTTTCTATGTCATCCATTTTTGCCAAGCTTCAAGAGGAGAACCTTTATCCAAAAGCTACACTTAAAAAAAAAAAAAAGTCAGATGATGTCACGCTCTGCCACCTCCAAGGGCTTCCTCATAGTCTCAGGATGGAATCCAAAGTCCTCAGGGGGACCCAACGGGGCTGACGTGGTGGGGTCCAGCCTGGGCTCCCAGCAGCCCCCCACACACTCAGTTAAGCTGAAGCCACACAGTCCTTCTCCCAGTCCCCTCCTGGCTTCTCATCTTCAAAATATTCAAACACAGGAGCTGGGGCTGGGGTGGTGCTCCGTGGTAGAGCACTTGCCTAGCAGATGTGAGAGGCACTGGGTCCGATCCTCAGCATCACATAAAAAACAAATAAATAAAATAAAGGTAGTGTCCACCTGCAACTTTAAAAAGAAATTAAAAAGACATTTAAACACGGAAGAGTTGAAAGGATGGTGTAATGCTCACTTGCACATCCACAGCTGAGATCCAGCCACGTGTGTTTCGTTGGTGTGTATTTTGCTAAAACATTGAAAATGTAATCGTCGATACCATGACGCTTAATCCCGAAATACTTCAGCATCTATCTTCTAAAAAATAAAAATGCTTTCCCCTCTAGACACATGTGATCATATACCCAAGAAAATTAAGAGGAATCCGCTCACATTGAATCAATATTCAAATGAAACCAATTATTCCCAAATTGCATTTTATAGATTTTTTTTTTTTTTTTTTTTTTTTTTTGTCGTGGGGATTGAGTCCAGGGATGCTTAACCACGGAACCACATCCAAAGCCCTTTTAAAAGATATTTTATTTAGAGAGAGAGTCTCTCGCTAAGTTGCTTAGGGACTCCCTAAATTGCTGAGGCTGGCCTCGAATTTGTGATCCTCCTGCCTTGGCCTGCCGAGCTTCTGGGATTACGAGTGAGGGCTGTGAGGTGCAGGCCGGGCTGAGTCAGCTGTCTGCAGGGCTCGCCAAACAAAGTCAGCTGCAGGGTGACCTGGCCACTCAACCCTCGGTCTGGTTCTTTATCAACTATTTGCTTCAAGCCCAAACGCCCAAGCCCCCCACTCAAGACTGAACACTCAAGCCCCTGCTCAAAGCCGAGCACTTAACCCCCTTGTGTGCCAACAAGGCAGCTTGCAGACCCAGAGACCCCATTAGATTTGCTATAAAAACTTCTTCCTGCCAGGCCCCTCTCTCTTTTCTTTCTTGCTCTCTCTGTCTCTGTCTCTGTCTCTGTCTCTCTCTCTCTCTCTCTCTTTCTCTCTTCTCCTCTGTTGCACTGCTGCAATAAAGCTCTCTCTTGGTCGCTCTGAGTGTTGTGGTCACTTTTCCTTCAAGGGCCACCGGCTAGATGTCTGGTTTCTGAACCAGGACCCAAGAAGGTTTACCCATGGCAGTTAAGACACTCAGTTAAGCTGAAGCCACACAGTCTTGCGTCTGCTTAGACTCTTCTGGTCTGGTACAGGTACCTGCAGTGGGTCTGGGGACTTGTTAGAAATGTAACTTCACAGGCCTCACCCCAGAGGACTCTGGGGGAGGTGCCCAGATACCTGTTCCAACCAGCCAGGCCTTCTTCTTCCTGCCCAGGCTTCAGGAACACAGGCGGAACAGCCCCTCATCTTTTCTTGCCTCTGCGACATTTACTTTGGAAAGAGACCAGCCTCGCTGTCTGCAGCGCACCCCGTGTTCTGCTCTGGCCAGCCGCATGTTCCTCGGTCCTCAGCTACGTGGTGGGTGACGCTCATCAGCAGCCAGGTTAAGGACTGCTGTGACAGCTTGGGGCTGAGCCAGCAGAGCTCTGAGACCCTTTGGGTCCTCGGGGCCTCAGGCATCCAGGGAGCTCCGTGGGCGGATCCCATTGCTGTCCCAGCGAAGTCACCTGGGTCTCTCCCTGTCAGCACGGACTAGGAATTTAGGGAACTACAGCAAGGGCTGGGCTCACAGGGGACGCAGATGGAGGACACAGGAAGCCGAGCATCTTCTGAGACTGGGTGACACGAGGTCCCTGGGAACCCCAGAGGGAGCATGGCTGCAGGGTGTCAGTCTGCAGGTGGCAAAGAGGCCGTGTCCCCTTCCTTCCCGGGCAGCAGAATCCAGGGACAGACTTGTGACCCCATCACATCCCAAGAGCCTAGACCTCCTCCCAGTTTTCTGGTGTCCCTTATTACCCAGAGATTTCATGTCACTCTTTTTTCTTTTTTCTTTTCTTTTTTTTTTTGGGGGGGCCGGCGGTAATGAGGCTTGAACTCAGGGGCACTCGACCACCGAGCCCCATCCCCAGCCCTGTTTTTGTATTTTATTTAGAGACAGGGCCTCACTGAGTTGCTTAGTGCCTCGCTTTGGCTGAGGCTGGCTTTGAACTCACGATCCTCCTGCCTCAGCCTCCCCTGCCGCTGGGATGACAGGCGTGGACCATTAGCGCCCAGCTCGTGTGATTCATTCATTTTTCATGCATTTAAAATGCTAAATCGACAAAATTAGTGGATATCCACTACATCTTTTTTTATTATTATCATTAGGTGCTGGGAATTGAACTCAGGGTCTTGAACGTGGTAAACAAGTGCTCCACCACCAAGTCACACACCTAGCCGCATCTTACAGTATTCGTGGCATCTCATGGTCCACACCGTAATTGTAATGAACTATAATCCCAAATCCGCCACTTCCAGAAGTGCCCCTCCCCCCCCTTTCCTTTAAGGTCGGAATAAAATGTCTGGAGTCCGCCCTTACTACATACCAAGGAAAATCAAGTCCTTCATGATCTCGAGGATCCCCGAGGTGGGGTCCCCTCTCCTGGCTCAGGCAGTGCCTAGTCTTTTTCTTGACTGTCACTAATGTGCTTGGCTTCGGAAGTCACTCTCCTCTTTTTGCCCTTTTTTGGCTCCAAATGGAAACCCCCGGATTCCTGATTGCTCCAAAGCTCCGCTAACTCAAGGTTGGGTGATGAACAATCTCCTTCCCTCAGCTGCCAGTAAATACCTCTAAATTACTTTTCTTCCGCCCACGTTTCCATCCTAAACCAGGCACTAGAGGGTATATAGTCTTGGCATTTCTGAGAGAGGGAGGTGCCGTTTGGGGACTCCCCCTCACTGATGTAAATCTAAGTTGAGGAGGCTTCTATTGTGCGGGCAAAAGGCTGAACGGGACCTTCCAGGTTGCTTCTTCCAATATCCCTTGTCTTGGATTACTTATGGGGAAAATTTGCATAGAGCTCAAGGAGCATCTTGGGAAAAAAGGAATCCAGACCACAATTCTTTTTCCTTCTGAAGTTCAACGGTACTGGGAGTTTTGATGGACTGACTTAGTCCAGACTGGAGACCACAGACAGAAAAGGACACTGAACTCATGCAAGAGGGAACTGGCCATGATCTAGAGGAGGGGACCCAGCCTAAATGAAAGGTCCCAGGAGCACACAGGAAATTTGTCTCCTGTCCTTACAGTGTGTGGATGGAGCTGCAAACCCCACCTGTCAAGCCATTAACATAGGGTGGGAGGGCAAAGGCTATGTGTGGAAGGCTATGTGTGGGGATGATACCAGAGTGGCAGACACAGAAGCTGTTCAACAGGAAACCCAGGCCCTCTAGTGGTTAATTCTCGCGTTTTTGGACACATTGGGAGTCCTAAAGAGGTGATGATTTGTACACCAAGCTGGGGAACCTGCTATATATACTGTTTGCATTTGTAGATTTCCTCTCCACCCTCCAATCTGTTGTAAAGGGACAATTGTCCACAGGTGTCTGTCCTTACTACTGCAGGCAGACATTTTGGAATGAAGGAGTTTTTCTTTAACAACATATCGTAGGTCCAATTCTTGGGTAGCAGTCCTCTAGCTTCTTCTTCTTCTTCTTTTTTTTTTTTTTAAGAGAGAGTGAGAGAGGAGAGAGAGAATTTTTAATATTTATTTTTTAGTTCTCGACGGACACAACATCTTTGTTTGTATGTGGTGCTGAGGATCGAACCTGGGCCGCACGCATGCCAGGCGAGCGCGCTACCGCTTGAGCCACATCCCCAGCCCCAGTCCTCTAGCTTCTGATCTGGTCTGAGTGGTATTTTTTCTTTTTTTCCTTTTCCTTCTCTTTTTCTTTTTCTCTCTCCTCCCCCATTCCACAGATCATTATGTAACTGATTTAATGTCTGTTTTCTTCTTTAAAAGGAAACTTCATTTTATTTTTTATTTTTTTTGGTACAGAGGTTTGAACCCAGGGGCACTTCACCAGTGAGCCACATCCCCAGCCCTTTTATTTTAGATATTTTATTAGAGACAGGGTCTTGCTGGGTTGCTTAGGGTCTTGCTAAGCTGCTGAGGCTGGCTTTGAACTCACCATCCTCCTGCCTCAGCCTCCGGAGCTGCTGGGATGACCGGCGTGGATTGCCTCTCTGTCTGTTGCTCTCTGAAAACAGTGTTGGGTATTCGTTCATTGATTTGATTACTTGTGGCAAAGTGCCCATCATGCGCCAGGCCCTGTACCAGACATGGATGGGGCGGTGGGGAGCAGCCGTTTGCCAAGTCTGTCTCTGCTCTTACGTAGCTTGCGTCCTAGCGAGGAGATAGGGATGACAATGTGTGGCTTGGCGATGGTGTTGGCTGCACGGTGTGTGACGAAGTCAATAAGGACCCGCAGCCCCAGATCCTTTGAACCTTTGGGTAGGGGCCTGGAGGGAGGGTGGGAGAGTCCAAGGTGAAGGTCAAGGCCCTCAGGTGAGACCATGCTTGGCTGTCCTGGGAACAGCGAAAGGCCAACATAGAGGCAGGTGGTACTGGGAAAGGAGCCCGGATGAGGCTGGAAGGCAGCAGGGCCTGACCTGCTACCCTGTGGGATCCTGGGGATCCCTGAGAAGACCTGGGCTTTGATGTGGAGAGCTAGCGGAGGGTTCTGACGGAGCGACGGGTCTTTTAATAAGTAAGAACCACTCTGGCTGCTGTCCCGTGAAGAGCTTGTGGGGGACTCCAGAGAGAGAACTGTGAGCCAAAGAGGCCACCGCGACAGGCTCTGGTGGTGGGGCCGCATCCAGAGCTGTTCTGTTGACACAGTAGATAATTAGCCCGTGCTCCCTTGAGTGGACGCTGACTCACGTAACTCCCTTAGCCACCCACTTCCCCGGCTTCAGAACCTCCTTAGACCTTTGGCCACGTCTGCTGCCCATTGAGCTTCCCACCCCCCGTGTGACCTAAGGTCCAGAGAACTAACTGTCTTTAGCCAGTATTCCTGACGGTTCCAAACCGGATGAGCTTCAGGGCCTGGCCTTGTGATTGGGTAACGTCCATCTCCATCTTTAGATGGCTGCTTTCCAAGCCCGGGGGCGCTGCTCACTGCTCTGTCTGGAGCCAGTTTACCAAAGGTGATCAATAAATGATGGCTGAGTGGTGGCCAGATGAACAGGCCGGCTCTGTTCTTGAGGACTTTGGCCTGTTTCCTGCCCCGTCTGAAGGTTCCAGGTTGAAGCTGGACACCAGGCTAGGGACGATTCCCTGCCCCTCCCCAGAGTCAGGTCCTCAGTGCCCCCACCCTTGAGCCCTGGCCTGGGGTAGCAGCCCCCAGTCTGGAAATGCCACCTCAAGAGGCCCTGTGTGTCCCTTGCCACCCTGCAGTCGAGACAACGCAGCCATCCAGGGATAATTTTTCTAAACTTTTGTTTATTTTATAGCAATTGTCATGATAAGAGAAGTAGATAACACATTTAAAAACTTTCTCAGGGCCAAAGGGTGCCAGAGTATTTACAAACACATATTGGGGGGTCGCGGGGGCAAGACATGAGTCTGGGGCTCTGGGGCTGGGGTTCCACCCAGGACCCTGCCCCAGGTCCCAAGCCAGGCTTGAATGCTACCAGCCTGGGGGCTCTGTTCAGTGGACCTGGTGGGGGACCCTCCAGCTGGCCCGTGGCCCCACCTCCCATCCATGGGGCTCCCCACACCCCACAGGCCAGCTCAGAGGGGCCTCTGGGAAGCACCGAAGGACGGGGGCAGTGTGGGAGACACAGGGGCTTGGACAGAGGCCCGGGACGCCCTGGCCTGCCCCGGGGTGGGTCAGAGACCCCCACAGGTGCGCGCACACACACGTACACATTGTACCTTCACAGAGGAACCGCAAGGGGGAGGGTTTTTTGTGATTTTTTTTTTTTTGTCTTCTAAGTCTCCATGTCTACGGTGTTATTAATTTTTTGCTATTTTTTGTTTGTTTCTTCAACAATGACATAAACTGAGGTAAACATCTGTGACCAACACCTCTCCTAAGGGGCAAAGGGTCCCAACCCGACCAACAGAGACAGTAGCAGCAGCAGCGGCGGCGGCAACAGGAACAGAGTCCTGGCCCAGTTCCAGTCCTGCTCAGGGTCAGGCGGGTTGCTGCCGCTGAAAACAGAGGGGACGGGGCTACATAGCTATGGTCCCCCCCCAGCTCTAACATCCTAGGTACTAGTACGACAAGGGAGGACACTCCCAACAGGATCTCAACAGAGAGGGAGAGGGCGTCTGGCGGGGACGAGGACTGGAGTCTCGCATCCTTGTTATTGCAGGAGATCAGGCTGTCGAGAGGCCTAAGGCAAAAGGAGAAGTGGCTGCTGGGACAGAGGGCCTGGATGGCCCAGGTGGCCGGGCAGTGACGGGGCCTTCTCTGAGATGTGGCGGGGGGGTTTGCTACTTACCTGGCGTAGGTGGGCCCCATGCCCTCTGGGAGAGGGGTCTCGAGGATCGGGCGCATTGGGGAGGGGCCGGGCCCTGGACGACACACGCTGATTGTAAACTGGGCAGGGCAGGGGACCGATAGCCCTTTTGCGTGGTGGGACTGAGGGGGTGGATGGAGATGTGGGGGCTCCAGGCCAGAGGGTGGTTGGTGTCCCCTGTCGCAGGCCTGGCCTATCAAGGAGTCCCCTCAAATGCTCCAGAACCCCAGGAGGAACCCTGGTAGAGGCAGCCGGGGCTGGTGGGCAGGGCACTGCCAGGCAGCGGGAGCAGCCTCACCCACATTGAGGTGATTGTGGGCCCAGCCTCCACAGAGGGTGGGTCTCGGGGAGCTGGCTGAGGCTGGCTCCTTTCCTCTTGGTTTTTGCCGCCCAGGGGCCGGACCAGCCTGCAGGTGCCTCCTGGCTGGAATCCCTGAGGGGTGTGGTCAAAATGCAGGCCTGGCCACCCTCTTGACAGCTGCCTGGTGAGGAGGCCGGGGCAGGGGTGCGGAGGCGTCTGGCTGCACAGTCACCGGGAAGCACAGGGCATCCCACACATGTGCTCTACACACCCGCACACACCAGTCACTTACCCTCGCGGGCTTCCACGCCCTCCCGCATGCCCGCAGGTGCCCTCCTACCCCTGCCTTCTCCAGGGACTACGGAGGTGGGGGTGGGGTCAGCCTGACGGGGCATCGTGGAAATGGAATGTCTGACCCCAGCAGCAGCCCAGGAGAAATGACTGTTCCAAACTAACTCGCTGCCCCTGGGGTCCCGGCTGAGTGTCCGGGTGGAGCCCGAGGACTGGGAGGATCTGGGAGGACCTGGGACAGGGTTCTGGGGCAGGCAGCAGGTGCCCCTGCAGAGGGAGCTGGACCTGCCCTGGGCTCCCCTGCCCTAGAGGATGCGGCAGCCCCTGAGACCCCTGCCCTGGAGCCCTTCTGTCCCCCAGAGGTGTAAGGACAGTAGTTTTGGGGATAGGGAGAGGGGAAGGACTACCAGAGCACCACCTCAGTGGCTCTGTGGCCAGGGCAACGTCTCCCCTCCTGGGCTCAGGGTTCTTATCAGCAGAATGGGGGCGTAGGGCCACCACTAGATTCTTGGGGCCTGTGCCCGCACATATGTGACATCCAGACTTGTGCTACATTTTCCAGGGGCTTGGCCTCTCCCTCCAGCCTCCCAGGAAAGGGGCAGGATATGCCTGCCCTCTGCTGGATGCCCTCCTCCTTGGCACCAGGACTCGCGCCCCATCTCAGCCCTAAGCTTCAGTCCCTTTCTGTGCCCAGGGTGCAATGGGGACAGAGTGGAGTGGCCAGAAGGGCAGGGACTGTGGGATAATCTACCAGGGTGTGCAAAGGGCCAGGAGCAACTTGTAGGGTTCCCAGGGCTCAGGGAGGTGTGGGGGAGTCTGGCCCGCAAGCTCCCTGGCTCTGGTGTCGGGGCCTCTGAATCCTCGAGTCTGTGGGGTTTGGCTCCCTGGGCCGAGGCCCACCCGCAGGGCCGCGCGGTCTCCTGGTGGCTCTATCACCCGCCCACCGGACTGGCCGGGTGCCTGGGCCGCCTACTCTACTGCTACTCCCTCCCGCCGCCGCAGCGGCTGCTCCATATCCCGCCGCCTGGCAGAACCGGCTCAGCGCGGACCGAGGGCTGCTCCCCAGCCGCCCGGCTGCGTGCTCGGCGCCCTGGCCCGAGGGCGGCGGGGCCGGCTCAGACGCAGATCTCGATGGCCGTGGCCAGCACCACCTGCCCTTTGCTCTTGTCCGGGCGGCCATCGGTCCTGCCGGGGGGCCCCGGGGGCGCCAGGCCAGCCTCAGGCACCGGAACGGGCACGGGCACGGGCACCGGCACCGGCACCGGCACTGGACCGACAGCGGAGGGCGCGGGCCGCGAGCCGCTGCCGCTCTCGGTCAGCACCGTGCGCTTGAGCGGCCCAGGCGCCTCGAGGCGCAGCGGCCCCGCGTTGGGCAGGCGGTCCCCGGGGCCCGGCGGCTTGCGCGCTCGGTGCGAGGGCCGCCGCCGCAGCTCGGACGTGAGCTCGTGCTTGAGGAAGCGGAAGACCTCCTTGGCCGGCCCGCGGCGCTCGGGCTCCAGGGCCAGCAGGCGCTGGAACATGCGCAGCGCCGGCTCCGTGAAGCGGCGCCACTGTGACGGCAGCCCGGGCAGGCGGCCGCGCTGCCAGCGCACGAACTCCTCGAAGAAGGCATCGGCGCCCGACGCCGCCTCCCACGGGAAGTTGCCGGTGAGCACGCAGAAGATGAGCACGCCGAAGGCCCACACGTCCACGCCCGTGTCCACCGCGAAGCCGTCGGCGCGGCCCGCCTGGCACACCTCGGGCGCCGTGTAGGGGATCGTGCCGCTCACGCGCTTCACGCGGCAGCCCACGCGGCGCGTCATCCCGAAGTCGGCCAGCTTCACCCGGCGACACTCGCGATCGAACAGCAGCACGTTCTCAGGCTTGATGTCGCGGTGCACCAGCTGCCGCCCGTGCATGAAGTCCAGCGCCAGGCCCAGCTGCTGCACGCAGCGCTTCACCGTGTCCTCGGGGAGCCCAACCTGCCAGCCAGGCAGGAGAGCCAAGCTAAGTGGTGACCAGGCACGCCTGTCCCCACCCCACCTTCTCCTCCTCCCTCAGGCCTTGCCCTGGGGCTGCTGCCCTCTGGCTGCCTCTAACTGGACATTGCCCCTCTCCTGTGACTGCCCCAGGTCCTGGTGCCAGCCACCCTCCCCCATGGTAGCTGGCACTTTTCCATCTCATGTCTGGAGGGGGTGGCTGTCATCCCCCACCCTACTCAATAAACGGTGGCAATCCCAGACGGAGCCCCAGGTGCAGACCAGGTGCTGCCCTAAGCCCCTTTTCAGATGGGGTCTGTTAAATCCTTGGTGGCTCCTATGTCCACTTCCCCTAAAGGACACCGAGGCTCCGGGAGGCCTCCTCCACCAGCACTTGGCACAGCAGAGTGTATCCTGGGGTCTTCCTCACTCTCTCTGCCCCAGGGTCACCTCTTTTCCAGGTGGACCTGACACCTCCCACTTTGAGCAGCTCCTGAGCAAGGTGCCCCTGGACTTGAGCCCATGGCCCGGCTGTCTCCTCCCGGGTGTTGGCCTCTGTCGTCATCTGGCCTACCAGGGGCAGGTTTCACTAGGACAGCGGCAGGACCTTTCTCTCCCGCAGCTCTCCAAATAGAGACTGACATACAGTAGGCACTCAATAAATGCTTGTTGATTCAACCATCTGACTCCTAGTCTCACACTCTAGGGACCATGAAGACCATTTCCCCTCTCTATGCCACCACCCCAGGTACCTGGGGAGGGATGATGTCAAACAGGTCCCCAGCAGGCGCGTACTCCTGGGCGAAGACGTAGCAGTCCTCGGTCTCGAAGACCACGTCGAAGGCCTTGATGATGAAGGGGCTGGACGAGAGGCTGTTGGTGATGCTCACCTCCCGCAGGAAGTTCTTTAGCTTCGTTTTGCTCTTGTTCACAAACTTCAGTGCCATTTTTGTACCTGGTGGGAGCCATGGTGACAATGGTGAGGCCTCTCCCTATACCTTGCACCTGCCACATTCCCATACCTGTCTGCACAGCCTGTCCGGCAACAAGGCCCACCAGGGCTCTAGCAGGCATGACGGGGCCCTGTCCTGTAGATGGGAAACAGGCCCAGAGAGGGGAATGGACTTGCCTGTGGCCACACAGCAGGCCTTGCTCAGGTGCTCAGGAGGCTGCAGCCTCCCGCCCCTGCTCTCCTGTTTTGCGGCCATGCTGTACACTTATTTGTGGCCTCTCTTTTCCCAGCCAGAGCATGGCTCCTCGAGCACAGGAAATTGCCTTGTCAGCTGCTGCGTCCCTGAGTCTAGCACAGAGTAGTTGCTCAGCAAAGATTTGTTAAATGGGTGAACAAAGACGATACGACACTGAAAGACAAAGGCCCCTGACACTGTGCCTGGACAGACACGTGTGCCCTCCCGGGTGCACACACGTGTGTCCACAGAGCACTTCCTGTGACAGGACCGCCTCCAGCACCTCACATTCACGACTCATGCTTCATACTGACCCTAGGAGGGGAGCGCTAGCCCTGTTTTCTAAATGAGGGAATGGAGGCACAGGAAGGCGGTCACTTGTCACATAGCAAGCAAGCAGTGATCAGGGACCCATGTCCAGTTCTACTCCTGCTGCCCTCAGTGGGCACAGAGACCCGGCCCTGGCTGTGTGCCCTCTGAGCGGGCACTGCTGTGACGTGGGGGCTAAGCGAGATGGCTCTGGGGCTGGCAACTGGGTGCCATCCAGGTTTGAGACCTCTAACTGCACGACCTTGGCTAGGTGTGGGTCTCAGTGTCCCCCTGGAGAAATGGCGATGGCCACACTGACCTCACCTTCTGACCATGGTACCCTACTCCCAAGGACCCCTCGCTCTCCGTCCACCTCCCTAGGGCTAGCCATCACCACGTCACCAACTCCCCAAGCGCGACTGTGCCCCCGTCCTCTCCCCCCAACTCCTGAGGTCCCTGGGTGCATCCCCTTGGCTGTACCAAATGGCCCCCAGATGGCCCCCAAATGGCCTGCCCTCCAGCCTGGAACTCTGTCCCGAGTCCTCCTTGTCCCATCTGCTCCGTCTCCTCTCTGGGCCGCTTCAGTTCCTGTCCCCTCCACCAGGACCACGGTCTCTGCCTCCTAGCTCCCCACCAACCTTACTAACGGCCACCCTGCGGACACTCACCTGTGCCCTTGTAGGCCACCAGGTCGACTTTCCCATAGGTGCCTTTGCCCAGCTCCCGGACAAGTTCGTAGTGCTTGGTGACGTCGCTGGCAGCCAGTGTGCGGAGGGTCAGTGCCTGCATGTCTTCGGTCAGGAGAGGCACACCTGTGCCTGGGCCTGGGGTGGTCCCTGGCCCACAGCAGGGCAGGGAGTGCGGCGGGTCGGGCTCTGGGCAGCCCACGCTCATCTTCTCCCTGTTGTGTGGGGGAGTTCAGTGTGAAGAGTGACATCAGACCAGGTCCCCCTTCTCCATCTACCTGCCACCTCCCCTGCGCCCAGGAAACACTCCTGGGCCCCATGCTATGCCCAAGATGACCACAAGGGGGCATCAAGGATCTCTGTCACATCACCTTCCAGAAGCTTCCTGGTCAGGCTGGAGCCAATCCCTATGGCTCCTTAACACTTGTGCACCCCTGGCCCATTGGTCTGCTGCTGTCATCCACCCAGTGCCAGGCAAGACACACATTTATGTCACACAGACACAGCCATGTCAACCTCAGGTGCGTGTGCTCATTCATAAATTTGCCTTGTGCTTTGCTTTCTCAGGAGACGGGATCAAACCAGGGCTGTGTGCAAGCTCAGCTCTCACTGAGCCTCATCCCGGCCCCAGCCCCAAATACGAAGCAAGTGCTGTCAGGCGGGCTTCAAAACCCTGGGACGCAGCACCCACCCGACACACAAATCCCTGCTCTTCGGTGCTTATGTCCCAGGGAGAAGGGACAAAAAACAGAGAAAACATAAATTATCTATGATGATCAAAGGGGACGTGGGCTGTGGGAGGACAAGGCTGGGATGGGTAAAGGGCAGGCCTGAGGGGGGACTGCGGCATCCAGTGCCTTCGCCACATGGCCTTGCCCCGGCTCTGGCAGGACACGGCCACACACAGCACTGCCTAGACCTCCCCCAGCAGATGACAACACAACCCTGCTCGGGCACAACACAGTTGTGGTCCCAAGGCTGCACCCTACCCCGTCCCTGGATGCTGGGACAAAGACCCCGTCCTTCCTTCCAGTCACCGCCTGAGACTCCTTTGTTGTCCACACAACCTGGGGCAGTCCTCCTGGACCCACCCCTCACGGCCACTGCGTTTGTCCCCAAGTAGACCAGTGTCCTTGAATCTAACTGTGAGTATTGGGGTGGGGGGGAGCAGGGTGTCACAGGGGGTGAGTACAGGTCTGGGGACAGGAGACCTGACTGAAAGGCTCCAAGTGGGTGACAGCAAACTCAAGAGGGGGACAGGGAGCTCATGCCCAATCCTGGCCTTTATCTTCCCCTGTTATTTACTTAGTTTTCCTGCAGTCTGTCGAGGCGTGTCGGAGGCACCTCACTACACCTATCCAAACCCCAGGATCTGACGAGTCGTGACAGATCCATATTCACGAAACCGCCACTGTGATCAAGATAACGAACATGCCCATCGCCCCAAGAGTTTGCTTTTGCCCCTTTATAAGCTCCTGCCCCGCCCCATCCTTGTCTTCTAGGTGTCCACTCTGGGACCTTCATTTCTTGCGTGCAAAGTAGAGAGGGCTGGGCCTTTTCCCGGCGCTTGCGTGAAGGTGTGCACGCATGCGCGCATCACCCTTGGGGGCCAGTACCCGCCCTCTATCAGCTGCCTTCCTGGCGCACCTCCCTCTGCCCTGGCCTGGTTCCCTGTTACTTCTAATCCCAGAGGCCTCACCCAGCACTCCCAGCCCCCCAGGCCTCTGCTCCCTGAAGGACAGGCACCATCGCTCCATCTGAGAGAAAGCGCAGATTTGGAGTCAGACAGCCTGGGTTTGAGTCCTAAATCTGTCGCTTGCTCGCTGGATGTGATGGGCAGGTTAGTTCACGATTTCCTCCTCTACAAAAAGGATGTGACCACGGCACTTATTAGCTAAGCTGTTAGGATCAAGTAAAATGGTAGACATGAAGCACCTGGTACCTAGTGTACAGTAAGCGCTCCCTAAGTGCCTGGCCTGATGCCCATATGATCATGAGCAGCATTTGCAGGGAGGGGCCACTCTTCAGGAGCCCAGCACCCCCCCACCCCACCCCCACCCCGGCCCAGCGGCTCCCTCCCAGGCCCAAAGCCTCTTCCTCTTCCCTCTCACGACCCAGCCTCCCACTTCGCAAGGAGGAGGAACATCAGGACGGAGCTTCCTGGCCTCCCACCAGCCCCAAGCGGAGCTCCATCTGCACCATCCTCCCGGTTGGCTGGGGCGCAGGGAGCCCTCCCCCAGCTTGACTTCCACCTTCAGGATTCGCTCCCTCCATTCATGAGCCAGCTCTGCTCGGGGACGGGGCTCCAACAGCCCCTTCCCTCCCCAGCTGGGGCCGTTTCTCTCCTAGTTTACTTTGATCAGAATGTGTGCTGGGGACTTCATCTGAAATGCCACATGGTCGCCCTCAGGTCTAGTCCGCAGTCCGGTGAGCTCCTTTTAGAGACCCCTGGAGGGAGGAATGGCACAGACCTCCGGAAACCAAGTCCTGCCTCCCCTCCTCTGCCCTCAGGTCTTGATGGAACCAGGCGTCCAGGTGGTCCCAGCTCTAGGCTGCACGGCTCTGGGTCTCTTTGCAGTAGCCACAGCTGGGCCGTAGGGGGTGCTGTTTCCCCATGCTGCTCCCTCTGGTGTCTGGGCAGCCAGAGATCACTTTTTCCAACCCCAGCAAACGTCCACTACCCGGTGACGAGGACCGAGTTGAGAAACTGCCTGGGCTGGCTTGGTGCCAGCAGGGAATGCTGTGGTGATTTTTGTGTGGGTGTCCTCAGGCCAGTGTGTCCCAAGCCCCCGGCCTCTGTGTGTGTGTGGTACTGGGGATGGAACCCAGTGGCTCCTGCATGCTAGGCAAGGGCTCTGCACGGAGCTACATCCCCAGTCTAGGGATCTCCCTAGTTGCTGAGGCTGGCCTCAAATTTGTCATCCTCCTGTCTCAGCCTCCCAAGTTGCTAGGATTGTAGGTGTGTGCCACTATGCCCTGCTCTCTTGGCCCTTTCTGTGGATGGTGTCGGGGAGATGCTGGGCTGCTCTCCTGACCTGGTCCCGACATGCGTAGACTCCCCAGGGCTGAGGTGGACAGTCCCTGTGAGTGCAGGCACATGTGTACACAAGTGTGCAGTGCCCCCTCCCCCCAGGTTTCAACCCAGTGGCTTTGGACTGCTTCTGCGTCCCCTGGGAGCTTGACTGGCAGCTGCAAGTGGCCACACGCCTTCCCTGCTCACACCAGGGACTGCTGGCTACTTGGCTTGCCCCTGCCCCTTTGTCCTCCAAGCTGACCTGGGTTCAGCCCTTGCTCTTCGCCTATAGCCTCTGTGGCCCCAGCCAGTCTCCGCCAGCGCTGCAAAGCCACCTCTGTCACTTCCCTGGCCACTCAGGCCTCGTTCCTCTGGGAAGCTTCCCTGATGCCCAGCAGGTGCCAGTTCCCACTTCTGTGAGCACCAGGATCCTGTACCGTGTCCCTTTCTCATGGACTCTGCTGACCCTGTGGGGAGGGGGTGTGTCTGGACAACGCCCCTGTCCATCAGGCCAGGAACTCCCCAGAGGGCCCAGTGTGGGGGGTCCCCACACTGCCCCCTCCTGCCTGTCCCTCAGGCTGTTTTCCACAAGGAATCGATCCACACGCCTGTCCCGGCCACCACGGCCACCAGGTCATTGCCCAGGTATTCGCTGCCTCTGACCCAGTTACCACACATGTGACTTAGGAGGCACAGTGGCAGTGACAGAAACATCACGGGCCTCAAGGCTCCGCAGCCTTGATCCCAACATGTGCCACACTCTGGCTGGGTGACCTTCAGTGGTCCCACTACTCCTCTGGTCCTGTTCACATATCCATACGGTGAAGGAAACGAGTGCCATCAGCACTAACTGTCCCTCTTGCTACAGGGCCAGGGGCTACCTGGCCTGATTCCCAATATCCTCCAGGGTAGGTTTTTTTTTTTTAATTTTAATTTAATTAATTAATTTATCTTTGTGGTACTGGGGATTGAACCTAGGGGTGCTCTACCACTGAGCCACATCCCCAGCCCTTTTATTTATGTTGAATTTTGAGACAGGGTCTTGCTAAGTTGCTGAGGCATCCTCCTGCCTCAGCCTTCAGAGTCACTGGGATTACAGGCCTGGGCCTCTGCGCCTGGGTAGGGTAAGTATCATTGATAACACCGTCACTTTAGATACACAGATGAGGTGCAGAGAGACGAAGTCCCGCACCCAAGGTCACACAGCCAGTCCTGAGCCTGGCTCCAGGCTGGCACTTTACCCACCGTATCTTCCAGAATGCTGGGCTCATCTGCCCCAGATCCCTTGGGAGCAGGGAGGGGGCGGGGTCTCAGCCAGGAAAGCCCCGCCCTCTGGGACGCCCTGCTGAACCTGCCTGGCACTGGGCACAGGGCTCAGGCTGCACAGGCGCCAGCTGCTCTGCTCCTTTTCCAGATGAGAACCCCAGGCCCCGAGTGAAGCAGGGACATCTGAGTGGCAGCAGGCGGGAAGGCCGCGAGGCGTGCGCCAGCGCTGGGGGGACTGGATCCTCAAGTGCTTATGTCACTGCAGCAACTAGAAGGGCAGCTATGGCCTCTGCTGACCTCAGTCCCCTCCAGGTAGTGGCTGCCACATCCGCCCACACTCAGGCTCACTCTGCAGCCCCTGGGGACCTCCTTGGGCCATGCACCTCAAGGGTGTGTCCTCCTTGGCCCCAAGGGAGGCCCTCCATCTCCCTTCTGAGTGGCTGAGAGCAGGTGGGGCCCCTCTTTAACGCAGCAAGGGTGGCTCTGCCATATGCTGGGAGGGCCACCGTGGTGGGGGAGGGTTTCCCAGGAGAGAAGCGAGACTGAACCGCCCACCACTTCCTGTTGGCAGGCAGCTGGGGCTGGTGTCACCCTGCGAAGCTACACTCGACTCAGGCCTGCCTTGAAGCCCTGCCCCCACCACGCGTGGACACACACGGACACACAGGCATGTCCCCAGGCACACACGGACACACAGGCATGTCCCCAGGCACACACAGACACACAGGCATGTCCCCAGGCACACACGGACACACACAGCCGCACGCAAATACACATGCGCGCAGACTCTGGAACACGCGTGCGCCCGCAGGGAGCGCTGCCAGCTCGGCAGAACTCCCCTCTTTGAGTCCTCACAAGAACCGTGGGAAGGGGACAGGAAGCGTCCTATGTTTTCTGAGAAAAGCTTCATGGAGGGGTAAACTCTACATGACAAAGCCGTCCATCAAGAGCGTGCGGTTCAGTGATTTCAGCCACTGTACAGCTGGGGACCCTGCCACATGGAGCGTGGCTCTGTTTTACAGATGAAGATTGAGGATTTGCCATGGAGGACAGCCACCGGGCGCCAAACTTGTTTCCCCTCCTGCTGTACAAAGTCACTGTTGGAAAGTGGCTGTCCCACAGGAAGCCACATCCTCAGCCTCCTTTGCATCCAGGTGTGGCCGTGAGTTCTGTCTCCCCCTGGGAATATAAACCAAAGTGAGGTGTGTCACCCCTAATCTGGGGCTTGTCCAGATTCAAAGGCTCCTCTAGTCTCCTGGCCTGGTGCAGAGGACTCCGAAACCCTAAAGGGTGATGGGGCCCCAGGCATCAGGAGGACCCTTGTTCCTGGACGGGGCACCTCACTTCCCTGGGTTAGTATCATTCTTCCAAGACCCTGTGGAAGGCAGCCATGTGCTGGGGTCTCAGGCACCCAGGTGCCCCTGTGACTTCACCTGCAGGCCAGGGTTCCTGTCTGCTGTATTCTGAGAACGAGAAGCGAACTTCTGCTGTCAGGCTGTGACCTGGGCGGACTTATCACAGCAACTGGTGGCTGCTCCAGTTCAGGGGCTATGTAGCCAGGCCACAGAGCTAAGATCTGAACCTCCCTGTGTTCAGATGCCTGGAACCTAGCCAGAGGTTACCCCGGATAGTGACAACACTGCGGCCAAGTGACAAGAATCCAACTGTAGGAGTGAGTGGGAGTGACGTGTCTGTCGAGAAGAGAGCCTGCCATTCCCCCGCTTTGTGGGAGAATAACACTGGCCACATATTTACTGAGCGTTTACCATGTGCCGGGTGCCGTGCTCACCACGCTGGGCCACGTCACTTCATGATCACTGTCCTGGGAGGTAGAAGCTGGCTGTTGCTCTCTCTGGTTCTGCTGTGGCTTCAGTGTCCCCTTTAGAATCCATGTTGACATTTAATTAAGGGGTGGGATCGCAAGAACTGGTTAGGACACAATGGCTGTGTCCTCATGAAGGGGCTCATGCCATTACTATGGGGATGGGTTCCTTATGAGCGCTGAGTCCAGCCCCCACTTGGCCTCTCTCTCTTGTCCTGCTGCCTTCCACCATGGGATGGCTCGGCAAGAAGGCCCTTGTCAGACGCCAGCCCTTGACCTTGGACTTCTGAGCCTCCAGCCTTGTGAGACAGAAACTGCTGCTCATGATTCGTTACCCCGTCTGTGGTACTTTGCAGTGGCCCTAAGTGGCCTAGGACCGCTACTGAGGCACAGAGGGGCTAAGCAGTTTGCCCAAGAGTTTGTAGTTAGCAGAGCTGTGATCTGAACTCAGGCTGCTGATCCCAGGCTGTCACGCTCCGTGTCCTGTGAGGCTCCTGAAGGCAGACCCGGGCAGAGTGACTCAAAATAAGACGCTACAGGAAGGATGTGCGTTACCCATCACGGGGGTGGAGAAGCAGAGGCTGGGAGCCCATCTGCTGGGGACTCGGTGGGGGGGTTGGCTGGACCCAGTGATGCAGCCAGGTCCTGCTGATTCTCACACTAGGATCCTACGATCCCCTGTTCCATGCCCAGGTCCCCTTCCCTAGGGGCCTGGAATGGGCAGGTGCTGAGGGCACCCCAACAGGGGCCAGGTGGGGAGGATGCCTGGGCTGGACCCTTGTCCCGGGTGGGTGGCCTCCCTTCTCTGGTTAGTATCATTATCAAAAGGTCCTGAAGAAGCAGCCGCGTGCTGGTGGAGTCGGCACCAAGGAGCCCGTGATCCCGCCTGCATCCCTGTTGGTCCCTGTACTGCGAGCGGCAGGAGCTGCGTCCTCAGCCTGCGCGCTCTACACCTCCGTCCTCCTCTCTCACCTGCCTCCAGGTTCCTGGCTCCGATCCTGCTCGTCAAATAACTTGTCTTAAGGGCAGATCTGGCCCAGTCCTGGCCTCGACACGCATATCCAATGGTTTCTTTTCTTTGGGGGCACTTGACCCCTGAGCCACATCCCAGCCCTATTTTGCATTTTATTTAGAGACAGGGTCTCTGTGAGTTGCTTAGCGCTTCTCCCTTTTGCTGAGGCTGGCTTTGAACTCGCAATCCTCCCGCCTCAGCCTCCGGAGCAGCTGGGATGACAGGAGTGCACCACGGTGCCCCTTCAGTGATTTCTTGAGGGAGCACGGTCTGTCTCCTTCCGCTCAGCCAGAGCCCCCCTTTCTTTGGACGGCCCTCCCTCTGCCCGTGTGGTTCAGGAGGGTCGTCTCCACTCTGGCTTCAGGCATGGGGCTGACCTAGGCCTCGCCAAACCAGAGATCCATGTCTGCCAGAGATGGACGTGTGACCCAAGGTGACCCACCAGGGTCAAGTGCTAGGACTTTGG
The DNA here is from genome assembly GCF_052094955.1 of Ictidomys tridecemlineatus. Lineage (NCBI taxonomy): Eukaryota > Metazoa > Chordata > Mammalia > Rodentia > Sciuridae > Ictidomys > Ictidomys tridecemlineatus. The sequence continues at coordinate 125,388,241 of NC_135486.1, forward strand.
CTACAGGTCTCAGCACAGAGGTGCCCTCTCGCCCTGAGCTGTACAGCTGGAGGGCACAGCTGCTGGGGACGGTCTACCACCATGAGCGGGTGAGTCTGCCTGACCCCGAGGCAGCAAAGAGACACGAGGAGATGGAAGATGCAGGGACTCCTGGTGACTTTGAGCCAGTCACACCCCTGAACATTTCTTTCATGAATCAGTCTATTTCCTTTTTGGCTTAATGAAGCCTGTTGGAGTTAGTTTGAGAACCCCCCACCTAAAGAGTCCAGAAAAGTGTCCGTACAGTCCAGCAAGAGGCCCAGGAGCTCCTGGAGGGTGAGCCCCTGCCGCCATCAGCCAGCCATTCCCAGCCCTGGGCCAGGATGGGACAAACGCGGGCTGAATCATTCCATGAGTGTTTGGGAAGTGGCAACCTTTTACATCTTGGCTTTTCGGAATGTGACCCTGCGGGCACATAATTATTTCTCCACGGGTGGCAGGAAGGACCGCTGGGTCCATTTCACAGGTGCAGAGACTGAGGGCCAGAGGGAACATGCTTTGCTCACAGTCACTTAGAAAGTCAGTGGTAGGGCTGAGCGAGAAGCCAGGGCGCCACAGGGCAAGGCCCTGTCCCCTCTGGTAGCCCAGTCCAGCCCCCTGCACAGCACAGATGGGAGCAGCTGTGAGTGGCAATGGCCACTGTGCACAGAAAGGCTGGCAGGGCTGAGACGGTTGGTGACAGCCAGAGAGAGGAAAGTGAGAGGTAGCTAACGCTCAGGGAAGCCCTGTAGAGTACCCAGCGCCTCAGGTAAATGAACTCATCCTGACACCATCCCATGACATATTACCCCCAAATTACACATGAGGAAACTGAGGCACCCTTAACTGAGATCATCCCGTCCAGGGAGCCACAGAGCCAAGGTTCACACCCAGCGCCCATCACTCACACCCAGCAGCTTAACCTCTAGGCTGATGTCTCTAAAATGACAGCGTGAATGTCACCGTTTATGTTGCCAGTTTCATATTCACTGCAAGCCCATTTTACAGACAAGGACACTGAGGCTCAGAGGGGGTTAGGCCACTCGCCCCCAATCAATCCGTGCATGAGCAGCAGAGCTCCGACTCCCCCTCTTAGCTCTTGGTCTCTGGTTCCCAGCCCCAGGTCCCCCTCCCGCCCCACTGCGTTCAGCACCACAGGCGTGGACAGCGCCCGGGCAGGCCCAGCCTCCAAGTGTAAGAGGCCCTAGAGGATGAGGAGCAGGCGAGGGACTGGAGAACTGGACGGTGGCTGGAAAACCACGTCTGGGCACAGTGCCATTTAGTTAACCAGACCTTTACTGAAAGACACCCGGTCACACCCGACGCTTTGCTACTCACTACACACAATGAGTGGCCTGCACGCAGGCGTTTTGCCGAGTGCACGGGAGTCTGTCTAAGGTAAGTTCTAGAAACAGGGGTGTGAGTTGAAGGGCAAGTGTGTTTGGGACACCTGCAGGTGCCTGACCCCCTGCTGGGAGCTGTGCCCCGCACCCCTGACCCCCAGGTAGGGCAGGGCTGCTTTTTGGAGGAACACAGCGGCGGCCACCAGCCCCTTCACCCTCTCTGGGTCTCCATGTCACTGTCACCGAGGTCAGGCAGTTCCAGGTGGTTAGTGCTACCTTGACGTAGGGGAAGGGTTCTCGCTTGCGAGGGTTCACGAAGCCACTCAGCCCCTGCGGCACCCACCCTGTCACCACCCCTCACTCCTACTGGTCAGAGCCACCAGCCTCTCAGCTGCCCCTGCCCCCGGAGCCTGCCCTTGTCACAGCAGCCAGGGGGCACCCCATCACTGCCAGCTCAGCACCTCCACTGGCTCCCGCCCCATTAGGTCCTCCCGATGCCCCTGTTGGCCCCGGGCCGACTCCCCTGGGCCCTGTGCTTGGCACTCGGGTCTTCCTGCTGTTCCCGAGCCGGCCAGTCCTGCGTGGGGCGGTCCCTCCACCTAGAAAGCTCTTCTCTGACAGCATGTGGCTTGGCTCCTTCCCCCAGGACCCGCTCAGGGGACACCTTGCCAGCGAGGGCTGCCCTCCTGCCCTCCGACCCCGCACCCTGCTCTTTCCCCTGGTAGATGTACCATTTGCAGATGTTTGACACAATTCACCGCCTCGAGGCGTCCACTGTGACTTCTCTTTGTCCCACCAGGTCTCAAGCACCTGGAACCGTTGGCTGCTGGCCCCAGGGCTGCCACAGGGCAACTGAATCTCGGGAGTGAAGGGAAGTGCTGCAGGAAGGCACTTCCTGAGGGACAGTCCTTAGGGCCTGGGGGGGTAAAAGGAGCCAGGTGTGGCTGGGGAGCAGGGAGACCGACCGGGGGACAGTGACAGGAGAGGTTGTATTTGCTCTTGCACCCAGGCACAGAGCCAGGTTTCCAAGAGGGTCCAGAGGACAGTGACCTGCCCAGTGGCCGCCTAAGTCCCCACAGTGGGCCAGGTGGAGCTCGGGAGGGGAAGTCCTTTCTCTGGGTCCCCAAGCCAGGTTTCCGGGGCCACCTGACTTTAACACTTTCCCTGAAAGATGTCCCTGCCCCTCACGTTAGTTTACCGCAGTTCAGACAGCTGTCCGCACGTGGACTCTCCTGTCACTGCTAGGGAGAGGGGGACCCAGAGCCAGGCCCTCTGGGCCCTGAAGGAGGCTTAGGAGGTACTTATCCAGGCTCGGGCCTCGGCCACTGGTCCCCTGGGAGCCCTGGCCATCGCTCTTCCATTTTCCAACCTATGAAATGGGCTGATTTAGTGGTTCTTATCTTTCAGGGGTCTTTACAAGCTCAGGACCCTGTTCCCTGAGAAATGTCCCCATGCAGCAGTGTCCCCTTCTATATACAACAGCAGAGGACAGGGCCCCGGGGAGCCCCCAGACTCTAAATGGGACTCTGCTTCCCCATGGTCCTTCGACACAGCACAGACCCTGTCCCGCACCCTGTTCCGCTTCAAAGGAAGAAGCCGATGTTCTCAGGTCTCCTCCTTGTCGTCCACTGAGGTGGAAACCGTGCTCTGTCCCTTCTTGGCAGTGTGACCTTGGGCGGGCTGTGCCACCTGCCTAAGCCCCAGCTTGCCCCGCAGTGAGACGGAGCTGACCATGCCCAGTGAGCCTGGTGGGCCGCCGCAGGACAAAAGGAGCATGTCCCCAGGTGTCTGGTTCTGAGCAGATGCCTGGAGCGGCCGGGGAGCTGGTTCTGTGGCTGATGCTGCAGGTGAGCCCGGTTTTCTGTCCTGTCCACAGAGGCCATCTAGACTCCCTAAACCTCACCCTGAACCCACTCAAGCCGGAAGGAACGACGGTCCGTGGACCCGCCTCTCCCATTTCCCAGATGAGGAAACTGAGGCAGAGTGGGGACTGTACCAAGACCCAGTCACCTTGGCGGGAGGGAGCCTGCTCCTCCTCTCTGCCCCTCCTCCAGGGCCCGCAGGGTTCCCTGTGCTGGGTGAGGCTCCAGGTCTGGCTCCAGCCTCAGCCTCTCCTTCCACTCCCCTCCCAGCTGGCGCGCAGTCTGCCCCTTCCCTGGGGCACAGCCTTGGTGGCTATTAATAGTCTGTGACTCTGCCAGCCTGCAGCTGGTACCCAGAGCTGAACAGGCTACAGAACCTCTTCTGGCCCCAGGGGAGGCGGGAGCCTTGGGCCTCATCCTTCCCAGCTCCAGGGCCTGGGGCAGAGGCAGCCCTGGGGCTGTGGGGCCCGGGTCTCCCAGCCTCACTGCCTGGGGGAGGCGGGCAGCCCAGCCCTTGGGGGGTGACAGGCTAGGGCACAGGGGGCTGGGGTCCCTCACCACTGCCTGGCGAGGCAGGGGTCTTGGCTGTGAGCAGGGACTCCTGGGAGGCTCGGCCCCTCCCCTGCTCCTACAGGAGTGGACGGATGTGCTGTCGCCCAGCAGGCTGGGGCCCAGGCTGGGACACCACCATCCGGGTCATGAGGCTTGGGGCAAATCACTTACTCCCTGAGCCTCGTTTCCTCGTGAGTTATGAGCACAGTGAGGACGCAGGTTCAGACACAGGTAGTAACAGCCAGTGCTCCTGAGCCACTAGGGGAGGGGAGCTTCCTATGCATCTTGACTCATTTAAACCCTACAACAAACTTAGGAGAAGCTATTTCTTATCCCTGGAGACCAGAGAAGGAAAGATTCAGTGAGCATCCCAGGTCACACAGCGAGGAAGGGCCCCAGAGAGCATCCGCTGGCTCCAGGTCCTTCAGTAAGTATTGGTGGAGCGCCTTTGGAGCGCTCCGCCGGGCACTGCTCTTGGACCTGGAGGACAGCAGGGAGCCACAGGAACAGCCGGGCCCTCAAGGAGCCTGTGTTCTGATTAGTGGCAGACGAGGAGGAGCTGGGCACAGTGGCACAGGCCTGCCATCCCAGCAACTTGGAAGGCTGAGGCAGGAGGGTCTCCCGTTCAAGGCCAGCCTCAGCAACTGGGCGAGACTCAGACTCAATAAAAAAGGCTGGTGTCGAAGCTCCGTGGTAGAGCACCCCTGGGTTCAATCCCCAGGACCACGGGGAGGTAAGGGATGAATGTCAGTGGGGAGACACTCTATAGGGAGATACAGGCAGGAAGGGAAGGACCCCATGAGTGGGTGGCCACAGGGCCTCGCTGAGAAGCCTGTCGCCCCTGGACACACAGCTGGAGAGCTTTCCCGGTGGGAGCCAGGGAGGTGGGCTGCGCAGGCGTGCTCAGGGGCAGGACTGCCGAGGGGTGGCCAGGGGCGACGGGGTAGCACAGAGGGCAGGGGGGAGGGGGAGGCCGTGTCGTGTAGGGCTCTGGAGACCACGACACAGACCTGGTTTGCACTCGGTGAGATGCACGCTGAATCCCAGGCCTGAGCAAGCCCTTCCTGAAGCCAGCCATGGGCCACCCCTGACTGGTGGAGGCTGACACACCACACCCACCTGGGCCTCGAACCTCGCACTCAGAGCCTCCTCAGGATCCAGCGAGAGCGGAGACCCTTCCCTGCCCGGCAATAGGTCAGGACCGTGGCCCAGCCCAGGCCAGGCCCCCTGGGTCCTTCTCATGGCCGTGCTTTGTGGCCTGTGTAGGAGTGGTGGGGACTCTCCCCTGAACTGCAGACACAGGGACTTGAACACAGCCCCATTCCCTCGCCTGGAGCCTCTAAAGGTGGGGCTGGTGCTCCCTTTCTGCCCAGGGCTTCTGAGGACTAAGAGCAGAACTTCAGGAGACACTAGGTGCCATTCACAGCCCTTTACAAATATTCATTCACTTAAGCCTCATGATGGCCCTACAGGCAGGTACTAGTATCGCCCCTATTTTATAGACAGGGGTATGAGGCACAGAGAGGTTAGGTACCTTGCCCAAAGCCACACAGCTGGGTCTGGATTGCTTTTTTTGGGGGGGGGGTGGGGGGGGTGGGGGGAGGCACAAGGGATTGAACTCAGAGACACTAGGCCACTGAGACATATCCTCAGCCTGATTTTGTGTTTCATTCAGAGACAGGGTCTCACTGAGTTGCTTAGGGCCTCACTAATTTGCTGAGGCTGGCTTTGAACTCATGATCCTCCTGCCTCAGCCTCCCAAGCTGCTGGGATTATAGGCGTGCCTCACGGTGCCTGGCTTGGATTGGAGTGGCAGAGCTGGGCTCAGAGTCCTGCTCGGGGCTAGGAGTGCAGCGCCTGGGGCCAAACGAGAAGATGACGCCCGGTGCCTGGCCGCCGGGTGCACTTGGCGGGGGTAAACTCTTCACTGCCTCCTTCCAGCCCCAGGGTGACATGGTCCCCAGGCGGGGCTGAGAGGGGTCTGGAGAGTCCTCTCTCAGATGTGGCCAAGCCATGGTGTGGATGGAGCGCGGGGGGGGGGTGGGCAGGAGAGGTGGCTTCCAGGTCCAGCTGCTGCCATTTCCTGAGACCCAGATGGAGCCGGCGAGGGATGCCCGGGGCCTGCAGGAGGTGCTGGTCCTGGCTCTGGCCCTGAGCCACCGGCCTGGGGCAGAGGCCTCCGGCAGTCACCGACCACCCGCAGGCGTTGGCTGGACAGCAGAGGCCGGGGTGCAGAGAGCCTTACCCAGAACCCTGCTCCTCAGGCTGAGCTCCAAGGCAAGGTTCAGAGAGCCCCCGGACCCTCAGCCCTGAGCCCACCCTACCCTGTGCACCTTGGAGCAGTACAAATTACTACCTTCCAAAGACGCCTGTCCTGTCTTGGGACAGCACCAACAGCCTTTCACTTCCTGGGACCAGCCCAGGGAAGCATAACCACCAAGGCTTACCCACCCTCTCACCAATGCCCCTTTGAAAAACTGCCAACAGTTCCTGGGCACATTTTCTAGGGCAGACCCTGTACTAGGCCCTTTTCATGATTGCATTCACTTAATCCCCCAGATGACCCCATATGGTTAGTATTATCCCTGTCTTATACATAAGTAAACTGAGGCCCAGAGAGGTTAAGTGACTTGCTGAAGGTCACACAGCAACCAAATGAGGTACAAAGCTAGGCAGAGTCCAGAGTCCGTGCTCTCAACCACGGTGCTCTGCCATCTACTTTGACCTCAGGCTGCTGTAGACCTGTGTCCAGAAAGATGGCACACTTCCTTCCAGGGCCATGCCCAGTGGCTGGGGCCCAGTGCTGGCCCCTGGCCCATCTACTTGGCAACACCCATCAGCTTCATTAACGTTTAGGGCATGTTGGGTTTCTGAGTGACTGCTGCATCCACGCACCCTTCTGCCTGACTGAAACCCAGACCTCAGTCTTACAAAGTGAGAGCAAGGAGGAGGCTTACAGGCAGGGAAACTTCAGCCCAATGTTCTCTGGACCGATGGGTAAACTGAGGCCTGACAGGAAGCCTTCCTCTGAGAATCCTTGGCAGGTCCTGGGTCTAGAACCTTGGACTTTTGCTCCTGGGCAAGTGGCAGAGTAACAACAGGTTTAGATGACCGGATGCCTCTAGCACAGGGTGGCAGTGTGTGACCGAGATGGGACCAGAGTGTCCAGGCTCATGCCCACTTCACCTCTGAGCCCTAAAGACCCCGGATGGACACTGCTCTCTGCATCTTCCGGCCTGCGCAGGGGAGGCCGGGAACACACACGTGCAGAGACACACAGAAGGTCCCCTGCTGAGCAAACATTTTTCTAGCCTCTTCCCTGGGCCTTCAGCCCTGGACGCCAGTAGCAGTGGCCAGGAGGTCACATCAATGAGCGAACAGGCCAGGGGGGTCCTAGGGCAAGCTGCAGAGGCATGTGTCCTGTCCAAACAAGGTGGCCATTCCTCAGTTCCGGCATAGGGCTGCCACCTCACCTGATTCTTCCAGAGGACCTGAATCAGTATTTGAATATGAGACCTTCCAATTGGTTTTTTTTTGCACCAACAGCAACTGTAAACATGTAAATACACCAGATCGACAAAACGCTTCCATAAGCTGTATATATATATATATATATTTTTAGTTGTCAGTGGACCTTTATTTTATTTATTTCTACGTGGTGCTGAAGATAGAACCCAGGGCTCCCACATGCTAGGCAAGCGCTCTGCCACTGGGCCACCACCCCGCCCCGTTCTTAAGCTGTATGTGACAACACGTGCTGGGTCATATGCTGGACTCTGGGTTTGACAAGGCCAATGTGATGGGGACCAGACAGCCCTGTCCCCCGGAGGTCACAGCCCAGATGTGCTGAGGAACTTCCATAGCGCACGCAGACACACGCCACGGTCTCCAAGCCACCAACCATTCACATTCATCTCTACAGGATGCGCCAGGCCAGGTCAGGTCAAAAGGGGAGGTGGAGGCAGAAGCTGCTCCCAGGCCATTCTAGAGTGGGGCTCTAGGCCCGGGGGCGGGCGTGGGCAGCATGGGACAGCGGAAGATGATTAGAAAACCCGGAGCAGATGGGCCAGGAGAGAGCAGGCTGGGGAGTGAGGTGGTTTAGGGCCAGACTGCAGAGGCCTGGACTCAGTGGGGGGTCACTGCAGATTAGACACAGTCCTCCTCTGGCCTAATGTCTCCCCCTGGTCAATGACTCCACTCTCCACTCTGGGTCCACTCCCTTCCTGTGAGTGTGTGGTCCCAACCTGCCGGGGCATGTGAACTCCTTCCCGGATGCTCAGGACACACCTGGACGCTTCTCACGATCCAACTCCTATCTACAGCTGCCATGCTGGCTGCAGAGAGAGTGGCTTGCCCTCTGTCACCCTCTCTGGGAAATGCCACATGCCTGCCCAAGGTCACACAGTCTTTAGGGCAGCTGCCAGTCCCCAGCCTGTGCTGAGGGTGGCTGCCTCAGCTGTCCCCTCAGCTGTCCTTGAACTTTCAGGAGGGGCTACAAGAAGTTGGGCCTGAAGCAGTCCCTGTCCTCCCCTCCTCCGGGGTCTCACCTTTACCCCCGGGGCCATGCCAGCAGCAGGTGTGTGGGGTGGGGAGGCAGGGACCTGGTGTGGTGAAGGGGGAGAAGAGGCAACAGCGGCTCAGGCTCAGGGTCTCCAATTCTGCAGAAGCTGGGGGTCAGGTGCCTTAGGTTTGGGGTCAGGAACTGATCAGCTGGCAATGACCAGGGCCACCTTAACGGTCCAACTAAATGTGGCTGGGGCAAGCCGACAACAGCTTGGGGGGTCTGATCAAGAAGAGGAACAGCTCAGGAGAGCTCAGGAGACCTGACAAAGGGCCCGACTCAGTGCACACACACCTGCTAAAGGTCCAAATGAATCAATAAACAAAGGAGCTACTGGGGGGCCCTGGTACCCAGGGTCCTGCATCCTGACACTCAGTGTGCTCACCTATCGACTGGGTTTGGAGCCAATGCCTGCCTGCAGAGGGCTCCCAGCGAGGAGACTGGGGGATCCCAGCAGCCCAGAGTGTTCTCTGGCATCAGCCAGCCTCTGCTGAAGATCTCCCATTCAGAATTTCAGGGTACAACCTCTGGGGACACCTCACTTCCCCAGGAGTTGCAGGGCCTGGGGTTCAGGACCACACTGAGGGCGGGGACCGTGGATGCTTTGCAGACTGGAAATCTAAAGCAAGAACCTGGAATGGCCTCTGGGCTGTCCAGGACACACTGACCCAATCCTAGGTTTGGCCCTGGGTGTTTTGGAGGTCAGGAGAAAGGAGGAACTTGGGTTTACTGTCCCTGGGACACATGGGGACAGAAAAGTGCTCTGTCCTGAAAGGGCTTCTTCATCTAGACTACCTCTCCTCCCCAGAGACACGCGCCTCACTTTGGGGAGGGCTTGCCCCCTCCCTGTCCTGCGGGGCAGTGGTCTGGGTGAAGATCCCCATTGTGGCCTGAGTGGTGGGCAGTGGAGACAGAGGAAACAAGGGATCCCCGCTCCTTCTCTCAAACACACCCCTTCCCTGCTCTCAGACAAAGACACCACCCAAAGCCACCGTCAGCGCCCAGAGCCACATGCTGCAGGCCCCTCACCTGTGGACACCCCCATATTTTCCCAGGGGACTCTACTTGAGAACTGAGGCTGGCCATGGGGGAGGGGTGTATATACTCCGAGGACCTAGGGTCCAGCGCTCCGGGCTCAGATTTTGAGGAGCCTCTGCACCTTCTGCTCTCCTCTCCACGCACAGGGGGCTCCCTCATCACCCCCTCCTGGGGCCCTGGAGCAGCGCCCAAACCTCAGGGTTAGGGTGTGGGGTGGGGGAAGGGAGAGGAGGAGGGGGCGGCTCCTCCAAGCGAGACACAAAGAGACGTCCTTCAGCCTCGGCTCCATGGCGACGCTGGGGAGGGGGAGCGCGCTCACAATACTCGCTTCCCCACCTGCAGGGATGCAGGGACCCCGGGGGCCACTCACCTGCCGCCCCGCACCTGGGCCCGGCTTACCTGGGCTGGGGCCGCGGGGACGCCGCGGCAGGGGGCCTGGGCGCCGTCTCGGTCTCGATCAGCCCGGCCCCGGGGGCTCAGGGCGCCACAGTCACGGGCTGGGATCCGAAGGGTGCCGTCAGGGGCTCGGTCGCCCGAGTCCCGGAGGTTCGAGGGGGGTCCCCGAGGCTTCTTGCTGGTGAGGGTTCCCAGACCTGGGGTTTCCGTGTGCCGGGGCTGGGGCTTAGGATCCCTGATCTGGGGAGTTCCGAGCTGGGTCTTGGTGGCTTGAGGTGTGGAGTTGCAGCGACCGGGGTCTCGGGAGGGGTTCCAGCAATCCCGTTCGGGGAGCTCTGCGTTCTGGGTCTTGGGGGGCCCAGACCGAAGAGGGGGAGTCTCCGCGGAGCCGCAGGGAGCTCTGTCTTCGGAATCCGAAAGCTGGCTCCGCTGTCCCCCGCGGGAAGCCGCTCGGTGTTGGCTCGGGGGCCTCCGCTGCCCGGGGCTCGCTGGACGCTGGATGCCGGGGGGATCCCCGCGCTCCGCGGCTGCGGGGCTGCAGGGTCCCGGCCACCGGCGGGCGCTGGGAGGACGCCCCTCAGCCGCTGGGGGGCTCCGTCGCCGCCGCTACGAGCAGCCCGGCCCTGCGGTCCCGAACCCCGGCCTGGCCCGGGCTCCGGCTGCGGATCCGGCTCGCGCTCCGCCTGGCGCTCGGGCCCCAGCGCCGGTGCCCGCCCGGGCTGCGCTC